>NC_052504.1:15425999-16025999 GCF_014356525.2 Nilaparvata lugens
ACCTATACTTTTGACTCGAAGGAGCATCAATTACCTGAAGGAAAGAGGTTGTGAGGTGATTCAACATCAATGACATTGTATCGTCTCTAACTGAAACAGTGTTCTAGAGGTATCACTGAATATCATCCGAAGACTATCAGACAACATAGAAGACTTGCCAAGGACTAGTGCTGGAAAAGGAGTCTACAAGGAAAAGGAATCTACGACATCACCTGCTTGACATTCTGACGTTATTCTTTATATTTAAATAACGATTAGCCTCCTGCTTGGCATCAGTCGGTAAAGCATGAGATTTTGATATAATCATATAATTAGGTCGTGGTTTTTAATAGGATATTCTGAGTGCCACTGACTGCGCTCAGAATGCTCATGCTCAGCCGGCGGGACAATTGCCAGCCGCAGTAGGTCGACTGTTGGTGGCGGTCGGACGACCGGTGAGGCGACGGCGGGGCGACCGGTGGCCTGGCGACGGTGGCGGCCGGACGACCGGCGGTGGCCAACCAGCGGCGGCCGGACGACCGGTGGTGGGGCGACCTGCGGCGGCCGGGCGACTGGTGGCGATAGTGGGGCGACTGGCGGCGATAGTGGGACGACTGGCGGCGATAGTGGGATGACTGGTGACGATGGTGGGCGACTGGTGGCGATAGTGGGACGACTAGTGGCGATAGTGGGGCGACTGGCGGCGATAGTGGGACGACTGGCGGCGATAGTGGGATGACTGGTGACGATGGTGGGCGACTGGGGGGCGACCGATGGGGTGATCGGTGGTGGCCAGGCGACCGACGGCCGGGCGATCGGTGGCGGCCGGACGACTGGCAGCGGGATGACTGGCAGTGGTGGGCCAGTCTACCCACTACATACAAAAAATATATCCTCTGGTTCTGTTGATACTGACCTTTAATACTTACCTTTACCGCCTTGGATTCAAGCATAGAGCCTCCAACTCAGAAAGCTGACTTGCTAACCACTACACCATAGAGGATTTATGTTTAAAGACTCAATTATATAGAATATGATACTTCTTCCGACGGCGGCGGCCGGGGCCGGTGGGGTGACCGGTGGCGGCCGGGCAACCGGCGGGGGCGACTGGTGGGCAGTTCAAGATCAGTGATTTAATTGCGATTTTTCATGATTTTTCTTTTTTTTTTTTAATTTTCTTTTTAATTTTTTTTTTTAATTTTTTTTTATTTATTTTTTTTTTATTTATTTTTTTTTTATTTTTTTTTTTAATTTTTTTTTTCAAATTTTTTTTAAATTTAAAAAAAAAAATTTTTTTTTTTTATTTATTTATTTTTTTTAATTTTTTTTTTTATTTTTTTTATTTATTTATTTTTTTTTTTTTAATTTTTTTTTTGGATGACCTTGAGGTGAATGGCGACTCTGGTGCACTTGTGCACCAGAGTCGCCATTTTTATACTACTTATCAGAATCAAATCATAGAGAAAAAGATAGCATAAGTAGATATCTCATGGTATAGGTCGTTTATCAACCAAATTTCAAGCTGATTTTTTGTTCAATTAAGCCGATTACTGTCGACTACTGTCTATTATTACCATTTTGACCGTGTGAGAGTGTAAGAACAGCACAGTATGAGAGACTTCCAGCATCATAGCTTCACGAAAAACAGCAACTAGGTCTATGAGCTTCAGTTAACAGTGAAAATTGGAACATGAACGCCATATACAATGGGATATCTTTTTATACTATCTTCTCTCTTTGATCAAATCAACTCTGATTTATCGACTCAAAGCTTAAAAGCCTAGCCTGATTGTTGGTGTACTGAATCCAACTAATATTATATTATCCATTTCAATATTTCAGTCAATGTGATTTCAATTTATCATTGCAGAGACAAGCATCATCAGTGCTGAAGTTGAGAAACATAATAAACTTTATCTAGATGTTGATTATTGGGCCTGAATGTTGGTACAATGAATCCAACTAAAATTATATTACCCATTTCAATATATCAGTCAATGTGCTTTCATATCATTGCAGATAGAAACATAATCAGTGTTGAAGTTGAGAGCAATAACAAACTCTATCTAGATGATGATTATTGAGACAGATTCACTTCCCACGTATGTATGGGAAATGCTGAATGTAAACACCATCTACGAACTGCTGCGAATCCTTTTCCGCAAAGAAATATTCTGATAGACATGACTTGAACTTTCTTCAATAAACTAGATGTGAGAGCTACTAC
This sequence comes from Nilaparvata lugens, assembly GCF_014356525.2. Classification (NCBI taxonomy): domain Eukaryota; kingdom Metazoa; phylum Arthropoda; class Insecta; order Hemiptera; family Delphacidae; genus Nilaparvata; species Nilaparvata lugens. The sequence goes on from NC_052504.1 coordinate 15,428,206, forward strand.
ATAGAATTCACCAGACTTGGAACTTTAATAATCCGTTTTTGATGGACTTGGTAGTTTTTTCGCCATTAAAGGTGTAACTGTACCGGTTCCTCTGACACCCGCTACATAATTACCAGGTTCACAGCTCCACTAGAAGAAAGTGACGCATCCTGCCCTGGATGACGTTACACCGTTTCACACACATGATCATCACAAAGTAGAGTGACAGATGGAGAAACGCGGGAGGAAACGGAATTGCATTGCGCGCCGCACGGTGCAAAGTGATCAGTCGAAACTGGAACGATTCTGCTGCAACATTAAACAAATCCATCAGATTGCATTGTCGTCGTCAGCAGCAGGCTACATTGCACTTCCAAATCATACCTGAATATGCCTTGACGGATGATGTCGTTCTGTGAATCTGTATTGCAGTCGTAGATAACGCTCCTTGATCCCAAGTAGCCTACTGCATGAATGATGTCTTATTCTACCCAGGAAATAAACTGTTCATGAGTATAATCATACTTATTGATACCTTCAATGGTAGAGATAGAGAGAGAGATTGATTGATTGATTGATTATATGCCTTTATTAGGGCGGAGTTAGGACTCCTGGTCCTCTCTACCACACAACCCTTTACAATAGAGAAAATTCACATATAAAACTGAAAAAAAGATTACATATTATGTAATAAGATTACAAAGATTACTAAGATTAACATAAGTAAATAAACCTTAATCAAAATACAATTCAGATAATAAAAGAGAATTTTAAACTTAATTTATTAATACAATTGGAAACAATATTTCAAATTCCACTAGAAAAAATCATATAGGAAAACTTATCAGAAATGAAGAAATGAAGATCTAATCAAGTTGCCACTCATTCACACATGCACACAAAACAACCCTAAAAACAAGATTTTACAAGGTATAATAATTAAATTTATGTAGATTGATACAATGTAAATAGACAATAGAAATAAAGCTGAACCCGACCCAAGCCTAATCTGTGCCACCAGATCTCAGCAATTCATACTGCCGCGCCAAACAGAGCTCGATCGCCACACTCTTCACAGTTGAGGCAACAGATTCCAGATCCGGCAAGCTGATACATGGAATGATTTATTATACATAGATGTTCTATGGTTTGGAATAACCAATAGTTGGGAGCCCTGCCTGGTACCTCTCCACTACGATCCCCAATAAAAACAAATTTATGAGCTAAATAACCTGGGGTTTTAAGATGCAACAGGTCATGAAGCAGCATCAGAATGTGATACTCCCTCATTTGCTTGAGCTTTGAGAGAGAGAGAGAGATAGATAGAGAGAGAGAGAGAGAGAGAGAGTGAGAGAGAGAGAGAGAGAGGAGAGAGAGAGAGAGGAATTATTCATTCAATATGAATAATTACCACAATATCAACTTCTCAACTACACAAAAAGTATACAGAGAGGATTTTCTACAAAGTTGAAAATTGTAATAGTTTGCTTCTAAATCAATCACCTGACCTCTTTAAATAAAAAGACTATTCATATTTTATATGAATAATTACCACAGTATCAACTTCTCAACTACACAAAAAAGAAAAACCTGACCTTTTTATAAATTCTTTCTACAAATAATCATTTTACATTTTACTGTCTATTGTAATATTTTCAGTTACCATAACCAATAGTTATAGATAAATGGAACCATTCCACAATAATTAACACAATATCAACTTCTCAACAACACAAAAAAAACCTGACCTTTTCATAAATTCTTTCTATAATTCATTCATTATACATTTTACTGTCTAATTTTACTATTGTTATATTTTCAGTTAGCATAGATAAATGAATCCATTTATATTTATAATAACATTGTAAGTAGTTAAACATTGTAGTAAATATGCTATATTTATAATAAACATTGTAAGTAGTTAAACATTGTAGTAAATATGCTATCAAAAATGTAACAATTGATTAGAAGAGAGATACTCAATAGAATTAGATCAGTACTGTAAAAAGCTCTCTTGGCCAAGTATTTTTACAATTCAAATTTAAATTTATCTGAATTTGACTCCTGGATATGTGGCTGAGTGATTCTTTATGAAACTTGGCTTCTATGTAAAAGGGCCTTTTCAAATAGAAATCAAGTTTATGCTTGTTAAAAATAGCTTGTACTACCCTATTATACCTATAGAAGTCATCGTTCTATGTTATCATTCTATTCTAAGAATCTATACTAGTACTGGTTTCCAAAGCGATATCGATAGAGTTTTAAGTTTATTAGTCATTGGTGCAACTTGATGCAGATTACGATAAAACTATTGACACTAGCCAGTAGCAGAACCTATAAAAAATGTCTAAAAACACCAAGACGTAAAACGGGACTTTTGAAAACGAAAGAGTTTGCATGTGAACAGGAAAGGTATGCATCTGCCCGGGGGTGTGCGTCTAGCAGAAAAGTAAAACGCAGCAAGGTGCAATCAACTTGAGGAGGAGAAATTAAAAGAAAGAAGAATCAAAAAGAAGCAGAAGAAGAAGTAGATTGATGGAGAGGTATGCGAACCGGTCGTGGGTCGCGACGCATCGCATCGTATCGCATCGCTTCCGGATGAAAACCGGTCAGCTAGGCCTCTTTTTATTCGTGTGCACACACCAAACAAAACAGACGCCTCCCTTATCGCTGAATGTCAAGATCCCCTTTCCTCCATCATTTCGATTTCGGGGACAGACAAGATTAATGTTCATCAGCCTCTCCAGACGGGAGACGAGAATCGTCATGACATTTATGTATGCGGCTCTGTTTGTGAAACCGGGGTCGCAAATACATTATTTATATACACTTTTAGGTTTGAGGACATCACAGATAGCGACGAAATGTGAATTGATACTGAGAGTTCAATGACCCAGCCGACTTGCATCCTGGTTATTGAAACTATCGGAAATGCATAGACCAAAAAAATGTAATTGTCAATATGGACTGTACTGATAAGTATATTGGTCAGTTTTCATGATTCATCAGGAGAGCGAAAACAAAGTTCGAAAAATTCTGTATGAAATTTATGAATCATTATTGAAAGTATTAGAGCACTAATAGTTGCTATACATACTTCTTCACATGTTTACTGTGTCCAATAATGGTTCCTGACATATTGACATTTTTTAAACAAAAATGTGTACGACTTAGACCCTTTGTATCAAAGTATTTTATGACTTAACCCCTTTTGATCTTGATTTGAGTTGAATTGTATCATTTATATCAATACCCTATTGTCGCGTCTTGCAGGGTATAAGATGACTTGCATCATTTAGCCTATATCAATACCTCTTTCTTACCTTGAAAGTTATAAGTTGACTTGTATCATTTATATCAAACATGAATGATTTTTTCTGGGATGTATCCATTTTACCATGAGAATAACTCTAAAACAATACCACAAAGACTTAAATCCCTTATACAAAAAAGAGCGAATTTTTCTGAATAAGAACATGTAGAAAAGTCAAAATCGAAATTTTTTGACTTAACCCCTTTTTACTTATCAGTACAGGTTTCATCTGATATTTTGATACACAAATAAGCTGTGGACAAGGACCACAATGACAATACAGTACTAGTACAATCGAAATATTTTATTGAATTCCAGCACAAGCCTTTTCTTCATTCCAAAAAGTCAAACGATTCAATCTATTTTTTTGAACCAATGTTTACGAAAACTGTGGGTTTTCCAACCTAGATTCCAATTAGTGAACTGGAGAAAATTGAGCATCAACAAAATGGAACTAGCAAAGATACAACATTGGTGTAATACATTACAACCTTTGGTTCTGGTGGGCTCGATAATCGATATTACATCTAAGACAACTGTAGACAGGTAGGTACAATGGAAAACTGTCTACAATAAGACGTGGTGGCTTTAGCATGAGCTTAGAGTTTATTTTGAGCAGTGGAGACTGCTCACTATGCACTTGGTTTTTATTGAAAGTTGTAGTCCTCTCTATGAAAAGGAATGCCCAACTATCGGAATGAGCTCATTACAGTAAGGAGGCGCATTTTTCAATGAGGTAAAATGGAATTTTAGTTCATTGGTTAGCTGAGGAGGAGAAATAAATAAAGAAAAAAGAGAATTTAAAATTTTACAGCTTGGTTAATAGCCCCCCCCCTGATATTCCATCAGAATCGATTACATGAAACATTTTCCCATTCTTAAGTAATGCAGTAGTGGAAGTAACACATGACGTACAGAACTCAACTAAACTGTAACTCTGTTACTGTGAATGATACATTCGAACATTCTTGGCATAGAGTGAAATTATTTTCAAGCGAGTCGTGATTCCCTAATTTACATTTGGTGCAGTCGTGTAACAGATTCTCTTTAATTTGCTACACGATGAGTAACATTTCCATTGTATGGTCGTGATGTGACTCATTTAGTATATTTACAGTCGTGAGGCGGGTTGCACTTTACGCAAAGTGAGTTACCCACGCAATTAGTGACATTAGTCTGCGGCTGTTACAGGTGACGGCGGACAAAAAGTCGTTGAAAATGATAACCAGATTCACCGCTATTTGTCCCGTTTAATGACACTTTCTGGAGACTATAATATTGTAGTTTCATATCTTTCGTGTAATCAGAAAGCACCTCCAGTAGTTACAAAAACACTTTTTGGCACGGTATGGACAAAACAAGCAAGTATGAACAAACTCATTTCATGATGGGTAGGCAGTCTTATCGCTTGGATAAGTTGAAATACATGCGCTTGATACTCCCGTTGGATCTGACCGCTTGAAAAGCCGACTCCACTAAATATATTTGAAGAGAATAAAAATAACTTCAGTGAATATAATACGAACACCGCCTAAATGTGTACAAAGTTACAATAAAACTACTTTATTTATTTTCAAAGCTTCAATAGTGAAAGATCCAAACAACACAATATTTAGTCGCAATAGATGAGTATGAGAAATTAAAAGGATGACAACGCGAAATGTTTATAATAATGTGTATTATAATCAAGATCATATAAAAATTTGTTCGATTCTGATCACAAGTCACAACCTAATTCGTTGTTGGAAATGTTCAAAACCGGAGAGCTCAATTCTATTGATGGAAACTCTAGCGAATCAAACCCATGATTCAAGAATACGATTGTTTTATTTATTTATTTGTTAATACAATTACAAACCATATGAATATGATCAGGAAAGAGCTGAGCAACAGGCATAATAGCCCTTTTAATCAATTCCTAGTATTGCTTTAGTAAAGAAGAAGGTCCACTTGTTGTTAACTCACCTCATACGCATCGAAATGTGACATCAACTCCATTCACATCCTAGTATTAGGTTGAAGTTGAAGACAAAAAAATATTCTCTCTTCCAAACTGAATCTCAGTTGATTTATTTCAGATCGGCATTGTTTTGTAATTTATGACCATGAAGATATCTTCATTGAAAGCTAATGAAATGATTTAGTCAAAGTGAACCCAATTAGGTAGAACTAGGACATTGAAAGTGGTTGTCTCGAAAGCCGCAGTCCCTCTCTGTGTCTGTGTAGTATGACAGTTTTGCCAGCTTCACGCTCTCCAAATATGCGATGAATCGAGTAGGATACCTACGTGTTTATGCCGAGGATGTAGGTGACAATTTTGAAGCTGGATTTTCAGAAATCACGTACCAGTCTGAGTGTCGTCGCGTCATTTGGCAGTGTGTTGAAGTGCTGAACATTACTGTCATTAAAAAGGATGAGCGGCACCTGTACACGTTTTAGTCGACGCTATTTTCTCAATTATAGATTTAGCGCAGATGTGCCTTTCGTAGTGCACGTAATGGAAAACAACTCAATTTGTTTTGAGAAGAAGAAAGAGAAGGAATGGGAAAATGAATTTAGTTTAGCAATAGATGTGAAGTACTCTTTTCAACTCTGAAATAATTGGGTAAGTCAAATAACACATTTTTTCTGTGGATTCACGAAGACATCATACAAACAGCAAATTATAATTTATCTCCGGATTATTAGAATAGTGTTTTCAGATAGAAAATTATGTAATCGTAGTTATTGATGTTACTCTAGAATATACCATTACAGATTGCATGTGTCCATATTGGAAGAAGCCACGGAAAATAATTTTATTCAAACTAACTGTTGTAGCCTACTTTCGAGGAGTCACATTCAATAACCTACCTACCAAATGATGTAATGCTGACATATATGAGATTAATGAACAATCATTATATTATGTGCAACCTGATGTGTAATTGAATTTGAGTAATTTTAAAAAGTGAAACTGGAATGACATATTCACATAGGATTCCTCAGCCAGTGCGTGTTTTTAAATCCTTTTTACTTCACTGTAAAAAGAGAGCATTAGAGAGCTGTATCGAGATAGAGAACTAGATAGAGAGCATTAAGTGTAGTTAAGAATCGCTTCTCATTCTGTCTATTCTAATAATTATATTTTCCTACTGTCTCTTTTCAATCATCATTTCACGATCAACTATCACCTATTTTCCATTATCACCATTTCTATTATCACATTCGTATGACATACCTTCGTATGCATGTATATTGAGTTGAAGATTGCAGACAAAGGGTAATAAATGGAGTGCATTTATGTTGCCTAAATTCCTTTGACCAGCTTGTAATAAAATTATAATCTGCCCAGAGATTACTGGACTGTTAACTCCGCACTGATCACATGTCTAGAGGATACACTGTTATAATGTAGTTACTAAATAGCTACTGGTTATGTGAAAAATGTTAGAAACGTAACCTTACACTGGAAAAAGAGATGTAGGAAGGCCAAGAAAGAGATGGGTTGGATCAGTAACAGGAACAGGTTGATTAATAAACCTAATCCCTGAAGTGAAGATAATGATGTTTTAACCCTACTTGGACAATTTAATAAACTAAATTCAGGAAGAGGATAAGTTTTGGGCTGTGTCTGTTTTTTATTCCAATATTGTAATGTTTTAACCTAATAGATATATAAATAAATGAATAATCGAATGAATTGCTGTATTGTGAATGTCCTGTTTATCTTTGTCAAACACTATAGAAAATAGATGTTGAATCTTGAATTATCAGCTTTCAGCTTATTTGATCGATATCCTAAATACTATTAAACGAGCAATTTATGTTTATATGTTTAGATGTTTTTATGTTTATATATAATTATGTCTGTATGTGACCGGATCTCGAAAACGGCTCTAACGATTCTCACGAAATTTGGAACAAAGTAGGTTTATGATATGAAGATTCGATTGCACTAGGTCTCAACCCTGGGATAACTCGCTGAAGGACATTAAAAGGATAAATACGTCCTTGGAAAAACAGCTGGAAATTTTGTCGTCTGTCGATACCGTGGAAGTGAGTGAACAAGTGCATGTGTGTGGGATCATGTAGCTGATCTCACGAGAAGAAAAATTCAGCAAGAGAAACTTATTTTCGTTTATTTCTCTTTTTTAGAAAACATGTTTACTTCAGAAAGTCCAAAATAGTAACTAGATGCTGTTAGTGTAGAATAGTTCATAGTTTATTAACAAATATTGTAGCAAACATAGTATATCATTCTAAATCGAATTCATAGTATATCTATTTGTAATTGATGATGTGTTTGTTTTTTGAAGTGTGAATAAATTGTTATTTTGATGAGTGATAGTAGCTTAACCTAGATTTTGATTTGTACTGTAGTATAAATTTGAAAAGGGACAGTTTTGGGCATAAGCCTGTTGTGCCTCCTCATATAACTGTAAAACTAACTGTACGACTGAGAAAATAAATAAATTCAATCTTTCGTTACAAACTTTCTATGATTTTACACTATGCTTACACTCCAGAGCAAAGCTCAGTCCCCCGAAATTTTGTATGAAACTTGAAACATGAATATATTATTGGACAGTCCATCAAATAGTTTTTGTAATTTACTGGCCCACTATTATCAACGTGTTCTGCTTTCTACATCAAGGCCTATCAGAATAGTGGTATCATATTTTATTAGTTTTATGGCATAAAATTCCAATCGATTTCCCTACATTTAATCGGAACCAGTAAGATTAGTTTTTATGTTCTGAAAAACCACACCTAGAGCTGAAACCTCAAGTTTCGCTTCAAAGAACGCATCTAGCAATAGCTTTTTCTTAGGAGGAGCTGCAGGCTGCAGGCATCAACTATCCCACTCAACCAAACCGCTCTTCTGCTCTGACGTTGGACTTTCTAAGACATTATATTTGAATAATGCACGCAAATTTGAAATATGAAGGCACAGCAGAAGTGATAGATTCTTTACAATAGTTGAGGCTTCATTTCGAACTGTGAATTGGGCTATAAAAATGGAATTCATGAATAAATTTAACAAGTTGTTTCTCGTTAAGCATCTGCATTCCATCAGAGCGAAGTTTTCAAAATGAGTTATTCGCGTTTTCCAAACTTATATATTACACCAATTTCAGTATATTAGTTTCCTTGTTTTGGATTAGCTTACAAGTCATTTAATAGAGCCTTAATATAAGCATGTTAAATAAATCTGAGGAGAACATAATTTGAAAAAAGATCACTGGGCGGATTCAAGAGAAATTTTCAAGCCATATTAGATGTCATCAAGAAGCTCGTGATCTACGTCAATAACATTATAAATGTTTCAAATAGGTCAACTTTTCTTTGCTTTTACATTTTATTTGTTATTTGAGACACTCTGATCTGCAATAACTTATTGAATATCAATTCATTGTCCAATCATCACATTTTTTCAGGTTGTATGATTCTCCTTGGTATGATTCGCCTTCATCTCTAAAACTGCTTCTATGGAACGAGTCCAACACAACTAACTAACAGAACCAAGAAATGCAACAAATCGGTAGTCGAGTGGATTAGAAGCATAATCTAATGATGGATTCTTCATAATCTAGAGACCCGGGTGGAATCCCTGCCCGGGCAAGATATTTTTCTCGGGCCACTACAGTGTTTTGGATGGACACGTTAGACCGTCGGTCCCGGCTGCCTAAAAAAACAGTCGTTAGGTCACGTCAGATGTCCTGAAATTGATTAGTTGCGACCTGAAAACTCTGACACCAGACTGACCTGAGCCAGACAGGTCACTCGATATTATTATTACCAAGAAATGCATCTCTAATATAATTTTAATAATTTCCATCTGTGAATGTATCTCTTATAATCTATATATATACAAATTAATGTCCGGTTTTGTTTATTAGTTTGTTCCTCATAGACTCGAAAACTACTTGACAGAACGGCATGAAACTTTCAGAATATGTTGTTTGAATATTGGGGATGGTTTCTGAGCAGAAATTTTTATAGGGGGGGCTAATAATATGATGCCGTACTTATCAAATGTCCTGATTGATAGAAAAAATGGTATTCACATTCACAGGTATAAAAGCAAAACAATAAAGTCATGCTCTCTCTTCATTGAAGCCGGTTTCAAGTTATCCCATTCAGCAAATTTCACATTTGAGCAATGAGAAATTCAGTTTATAGCTTTTATAGTCATGCTTTTAATTACAACTACAAGTAGGAAAAAGATTTGCAATAGAACGAGGAAGGTGTTGTGAGGAGTAGGCTACAGCAGACAGGACAGAGTGGCGTGTGACCGCCCGTAATGCCCACTGACCTTTGCGGCTGGGTTTTGCGTTTTGGAAGCATGCCGGGTCAGTCACGGCGTCTCGGCCTACCTTGCGCGTCTAGCATGCACCAGGATCTTCATTCATCAACTTATTCAGTTACTTCAACTGGATTTTAATAGTGGTAAATCTGATACTGAAAGCGTAGAAAAATAGAATCTATATCCTATTCTTACTCTTTTCTGTAAGTGCCTATGAAGTATAGTGAGGTCCACGTTATGATGATAGTGGAAAAATAGATAGAGTGTAAAATAAAAATAAAGTGAATATATAGAGTGTAAAAATAAATTGAATTGAATTGAGAAAAAAGTGGAGATTCGCTGCCGTTTACCAATGTCTTCTATAGAGAGAGGATAGCTCTTACCGGTATACCTGATTTAATAGCCGTTATTTTTTGTTGAAACCAATCAATTATATTTTATTCGTCAAGAAAGTATATTTTTCAATAAATTTTCATAATTGAGATAAAAAATAATCTGCCAATTAATCATATTCCTACACTTCTAAAAACCCGATCTGGCAACGTTGCATAGCTAGAAAAGGATAGCGCTATCTACTTTGTCGAATGATAGACAAGAATAGCAACATCAATGCTAATCAAATTCTGTTATTATAACGTGAACCCCACTATAATGTACGAGTATACCTAACGACTGATTTAACCTCAATTGCAAAGCTACTCAATTGATCACTTGAGTCTTAAATTCAGATTGATGATTTTTTCATTGATTTGTATTTATTATTCAAACTGTAATGAATAAACTGTAGTAAATTTATATACTTTTTTGAAATACTTACTTTCAAATACTGTAATAAACTGTAGTAAATTTACATACTTTTTTAAAATACTTACTTTCAATAATACTCTATCACAATAGTCTAGACTCTAAACAATGATAAGATCCAACTAATTATTTGGTCAATTAACAGCCAATAGTAACGATATACAAGTTCAACATTTCCGCCTATCTACTCAGATAGCCGTAGATAATTTTGTACTTAACCATATTGAGTATCATCAATAGAACCAATCAGTTTTCAATTTCCAACAGGTTCAATGAACAAGACCCATTGTTAAGCAGACATGAAAGATTAGTGAGTTTGAAATTGGTCCTGGTTCTAAGAACTTCCAGACGAAATAATAGCCAGTCGGCAATTGTCAAATGAACTCCCATTGGATGGAGTTTCGAGGTGGAGTAATAGAGGACGGTTATCTATCTCCGTGCCCATATGCTATTTAATTCACTACACTACTTGAACTGCTCATCATGGATGTGTTTCCGCGTAGTCCCGTTCAGTATCTTATGTATAGGTCTTATGCTATGCTATATACCTACATGTTATTACATACTATTGATACATGCTGTATTGTATACAATAAATACGGCCATTGACCGTAGGATTCTTTCGTCATGCACGATACATGAGATACTAGGATCATCTGCTTCAAACTATACCATTGTACAAATCATGATTCTCAATCGCCTATTATCAAAGTGCACTGTGAATGAAATAATTCCTTGCTAATTCCATTAATGTAGTTTCAGGGAAATGACTGTGGGCGAAATAATGAATTGTTCATAAATTAGTGGCATTTTATACACAAACTCAATGGGCGATGATGCTTTTCAAGACTATCTGATCTACTATCTGATCTCTAGTTTCAGTTTTCCTAAATCGTATAGATATCAATCTCTCATTGTGTGACGGTGTGTAATCCAGGTAGATTCAACTACATATTGACTTTTTTCCATTAGGGCTACTCTTGAATATAAATAAAAATCTAAGTACCCTTTTAAAAATAATACCTAGTTATTCACAACATATTTCGGTTACATAAATAATGTCATTATGACATTTTATAGCCGAAACATGTGAGACATTTTTTAAAAAGGTACTTAGATTTCTATTTTTATTTCTATCAACTACATATATCTATCTCATATTCAATTCGAGGGAGTCAAAAGAGTTATAGTTGAATAATTTCGAATCATCAAGTAACTGAAGGCATAAGGGAGTCTGGAAGACCCTATTCATGGATATGGTGAGCAATCAAGCTCAAATGAAACTATGCAGGGCTTCGAAAATGAGTCTCTATTCCTATTATTGGCCAAACCCACCGGAGGTCAGGTGGTGGACCCACCTGGTTTGATGAATAAGGCGAGCAAAGCGAGCCTGCCTGTAAATTTCTGATTGAATTCAGAGAGAAAGAACAGTAGAATAAGAACAGTAATTTATGACTTCATATTATTCAAATTTATTATCCCGAGACGAAAAAGTCACGGTCTGATTTAATCGGGTGAAATAGAAGCGCTATTTTCTAAATAGAGAGATTTTTATTGGGGTATTGAAAGACCTATTGTGTTTGAGTTTTGATATTTTTAGAACGCAATTAATGAAAAGAAAGAGGAAGATGAGGAAGGATGATGATGAACATTTATAAAGAGATAAAGTTGGGAGACATGAGCATGTGTTTAACTTCAAACTTTACGCCAAATTAAGCTGGAAAACGCTTTGAACCTTCGGCGAAAGAAGGAGATGCTGCGATCGTTACATATTTCATTTTAATTCTATCATTTTCTGGTACATTAATATTGAGAAGTCCAAAACGCAACACATATGGCGCCTACAAGATATCAAAAAGTTAATATCAAAAACTTCCATTTCTCCAATTACATGAGAAATCTGGGAAAACTCATTGAAAACTAGAAGTTTAACCTCGTGTATATCAGGCTTAATATCAACCATCCAAAGCGGAACCTGTGTAGACAGTATGAACTTCCCTATACCAGTTGTTCTTTAGAAACAACACGAGAGTATAACAATACAGCGCTCACTTCTCCAAACATGATTTGTTCCTCAAGTGAAGGGAATTTTACACGTTTCCATAACGTTCTCAAGTACATGGCAAAATATCAACATTGAACTAAGCATCGACGCATGAGTAACTGAATTAGTCATGGAATCGAGTAGGCCTACTACGAATGCATGAGTATCAGTAGAAAAGATCTGAAGTAATGACAAAGATGGAGAAGAAGACAAGCTGAAGTGATGACAGAGATGGAGAATGGGAGGAAGAAGACAAGCAGAGTGTCGATGGAAACAAGGCAGTTGCTCGGTAGCCACGTAAAAGGGGGAACCTCTTCAATAACGAGGCTATTTATTCGTTGAATAGAGCCAGTGTTGCGTATCAAATCGACTGATTGCCCGGGCTGAGGCAGAAGCAGAGTAGCAGCAGCAGCAGCTTCTGAGAATAGTAGCCTGGTAAGAGATAGAGAATAGTAACGCGGACGTATTTGCCGATCAAAAACGAAGACGACGATGATGATTTTGGTCCCCGGTCATCTGTTTCCCATCCCAGCGCCTTTTTAAGTGTCTGGCAGCTAATTAACTCTCCATTGCGCTTGCATTCTGCTATTCTTTGCCGAGGAGTCTTGGAGTTCAGCTAAGAGTTAGTTAGTTAGCCCTTTGACTCGGACTTGAACGTCTACCTGTCTTTAACAGTCTTTCTCCTAATGAACTATTCTATTATTCCATTAGACCTAGTACCACTAAGCTACTGTATTTTTTTCGAAAAAATAGTTATTCATTTTGTTGTGTAAGGTCCTCGTGGAAGATCAGTGTGAAGTGAGTTAGACTTACAATAGCATACAGAGTGAGTCATATGTATGGGAACCCTTCAATAAGTTGGAGACTGTTGTAGATATAAAATACTGTAACTTTCAGGATAAGTTATTGATAGAATACTCTACCTTTTGAAGTACAACTGAATTTCAGGGGGTGAAGTTCAGTTATACGTCAAAAGGTAAAGTATTCGACCAATAACTTATCCTGAAAGTGACAGTATTATATCTACAACAGTCTCCAACTTAGGGTTCCCATACATATGACTCACTCTGTATAGTTCGAAACATCAAGCTGTATCCAGCTGGAAGGGTGTCTCCATGAATACTCAGTCATGGTCTAGTAAATAGTCTCTAGATCTGAATAAATAAATTAGTCATGCATTGATAAATCTCCTTTTTACTAGACTATTGATGTTATGTTAAAAGCATTCTAAATAGGGAATGTGGGAGCTGTAAATCCTATATAATGAAAAGCCTAATATCTGACTTCAAATAAAATATCTCGCAGAGTGGCCCAAGACACAAATTTCTTCTTATTAATGGAATGGTAACATGAGAAGTTTCCTATCAATTTGTCCTTTCTGATTCACTCCTTGATAGGGCTCGTAAGGAAGCCCGGGTCACACCTGTCATGCAACGTTCCGATCCTACTCATGTCCGATACCTCTGTGTTGTGGTGGGGTGGTGGGATAGATCATATGATGGACATGATTGTAGGCCGTTGTCATCTGTGATCGGATCGGAGTGGGATCGGAACACTGTAGGTGTGTCTCCGGCCCAAATCCTCGTAATTCCACTCACAAAAAATTATTTAGATTAGTCCCCGAAAATTCTATCCACCTAAAGGTCTTTCCACATTACGCTAAGCTACACTGAAAAACGTCTTCGATAGCCGTCCTATCTCCCGACACTGAAACTACGCTACGCTGATTTGACATCGTGGATTTAACATTGTGAGATGGGACATATTTCAACGTAGCGTAGCTAAATGTGAAGAGACCTCAATAGCTAATACGATTTATAACTATATCATGTGAAATTTCCGTTTTCATGGTATTTTTATTTCACTTTTTAGTTTCAGATTTTATAAATCTTCAAATCCATTGAAAGTAATTTAGAATATTTGGCGCAATGTGTGCAATAGGTACAATATGGATTGCACTAATGGTTGATACACTATAGTTTATAGTGAATATGTTTCATTTCATGGCTAAAACCTCTGAGCTCAGAAACTTTTGTCCTCACCACTTTCTTCACACAGTTAATAATCCGATAGCCATACACACTCCCTGCATACTTTCAAAAACTATCAGCTGAAAAAGTAGCTTTTATACAGCATGCCTATGTCTTTGAAGGTGCAGTCGAACGGGCCAACCCAAAGTTCTGGTGTGATATTCAGGCACTGCTCAGCATTCAGCAATGACCGCTGACTTACGATATGGACATAGAAGTAAGTATAACATTTTAAACAACTCTTCACTCAGTGGCGTAGCGAAGAGGAGTTTCCATGTTAACAAAAAGGAAATTCAACTAGGTGGAGTCTATAGAGGGCCCAAAATTGTTTGTTAACCATTCCCACTGTCTTATTCACTGTTCACCTAAACTAAACCAATAAGACTGATCTTTGAATTTTGATGCTACCCCTCTCTGCCCCTCTATAATTTGACAGAACCTTATTTCGTGATTAGTTTGGTTTCTGAACTTCTCTTCAGTTTCACTATTGGAAATGATTTTCTCATGTTATAGGAAATGTTGGCTCAATTAAGCAAATATTCAATGTCTAAACTAGCTTCAAAACAATGCTCAATTGATAGTGTCAATATCCTGTCGCACGTGTTCTTCTGCTTGGTCTATTTGAACCGCATTAACAATGTTTACAAGAATTACCTAGTTAAACAAGTGTATACCATTTACTTCATTTCCACGTCAACCACAAAGATGTCGATTAGCCACACTTTTTCAGCCCAATCAACTGTCAGAAAACGCAGAGAAATGGAACGTGTTTTTAAGCATACGAGTGAAAAGCATTTTTGCATAAAAAGTGACCATTCGGACAACTGCAAACAAACGAAATAACTTGAAAGTTCAAACATGTTGACAAGTACCAAACTGACATTGTACTTATACATAATTACAACATCTACTATTTACCTCTCATTCTAGATTGCTAATATTGAGTGGTTTTTTGATAAAACCAAATGAGAGGTTTTATCATTAAATAATGTTGTTATTATGTATTAGGTGATGTAGAAGTACAATGTCAGATTGAAGTACCGTACTTGTCAACATGTTTGAACTTTAAAGGGAATTAATAATTCTCAAAGATCATCCGGCTGAAATGCACTGACATTGAAGAGCTGAAACAGAAATTGCAGAGTGCAGATACGACAAGGTGCCGATAATCGATCTACCTGCATAGCAAGCAGGAAGTGAAAGAAGATGCTGCGTTTGAGATTCACTTTTAGTGAAGTGGAATGGATTCCGCCCATGCAGGTTCCACAGCCGTAAAAATGCCGGACTATTAATGGCTGTGAGCTGCATGTTGTGTTCGATAGATTACAATAAAGTTCGCCGCAAGCGTCAAGTCGATAATTGCCGCAGCCGCAGTGGACCTCCTGCATCCGCAGGAGAGGGAGGGTGAAAGCGTGCGTGCATGTGTGTGCGTTGAATATCGCATTGGCTGTATCATCATAATCAGAAGGGCGAAAGAAAGTGTGTAGTTGGGTTTGTTGAGTCCCAGAACAAGTCTGGTGGCCTACTGACATGGTTACATTACACACACACGTTCAAGGTACAAGATTCTCTGCTTCCTCAGACCATTGGCAGGTTCCACGGCCCTCTTCTTCTACACACTTTCCATCCTTTTCTCAATTCTGCAACTACCGATGATATTATCAGATGTTATACAGCTACGGAATGGCAAGATCATTTAACAAGGTATGAGTGTTCCAGTATTTGTGTGATGATACTGACGTTATTTGCGGTCTGTGCAAACTTTATGATGTAAATGGCCATTAAATCTTGAGAGCTTATGTTCAAGTTTGTAACATCTCAAACCACTAGCAATTCACCTGAATTATTGTATAAGTAGTGTTACGGTATCAAGTAGGAAGTAATTGTAATTGTAGCGGTGTGTCATCCGCAAGTGCCATTACTACAGCATTACTTAAAATTAAGCTCACAGTTCAAAGAAGGCTTCAATGAAATCAAAGTACCTGCAGTAGGTACAATATTTTACATCACCTACATTAAAATCGGAATGCAAACACATAGCCAGAACGTGTAACATACAAGGGGCTATCTTGAATATTTTAATCACATTTCCATTATTAACTAACATTTCGAACTGTGATTTTCTCTAATTACTAACAAGTAAAAAACTCAATTAATTTCCTTTCGTAACTACCAGTATGAATACTAAACTCTTGAACTGAATAAATGTCATATATATTATGTTACTGCAAAAGACTAGGCTACGCATAGTAGTTGCAGTAGGTTTGTATTTAATATAGTATTTCTTACACCAGAAAATATAAATGCAAATAAATTTAAAAGAAAATACAAGAAAATTTATTGAAAGAAAAAGACGTTGATGTTGTCAATACCACTATATTTGTTCAAAATTAATTTACATTACAGAACCAGTTGAACACTGTGGAAAACTGTTCCATACTGCTGAAGATGTGGTATAGTGAGGTCCACGTTATAATGACAGTGGATAAAGATAGAACAGCCGCGTTGCCTGTTCTCTGCCTTTATCAATTATATTTCTACATTGTTAAAAACAGATTTGGAATCGTTGCGGAGCTAGAAAAGGATAGTACTACCTGCTTTGTCGAATGATAGACAAGGATAGCAACATCAAAGTTAATCAAATACTGTCATTATAACGTGGACCTCACTATAGTGTTACCATGAAACCTGGTTCTGTAATGTAAATTAATTTTGAACAAAAAAATATAGTGGTATTGATAACATCAACGTCTTTTCCTTTCAATTATGGAGAAATACCACAACATCTCTAACCATTCAATCAAATTACAAAAATTTATGTCATGCAGCAACAGTAGGCCTACCTACTCATTAGTAGAATGTTTCAACTGTACAGAATTTACTACCGGTATGAAATGGATAAACTCACAATACTGTTTCAAATGACATTTTATTTTTTTATTGATTCGGTTTGGAATGCAGTATTATTGAAAGAAACATTTTATTGAGTAATAACAGCTTCATTCTGATGATTTTCATCATGATCTTTGTCACCATGTACATCTTTATTTTTGTGAAGTTTAGGCTTATCCCCCAGCCTACACCCACATCTTGCCACTGTTCTCTCTTTGAAAAAGGAGACAGGATTTCTGTCCCATGTTTTGAGACGATAAACTCTTCCCAGAGCTCGATAAAAGTCATCGGAAGCACCAGTCTTCCACAGAAAGTAATCGTAGGGCATCTCCCAGAACGCAGCGGGTATCATTTGTTTGGGAATCGCATCATCGTCTTCATCAAAAACTGGAGGCTTCCATCCTAGACTTTTCGAAGAGAGATTAATATTCCTTGGAATTTTAGTGTCCACAGTTGTCAATTCAATATCTGGTATAACTTCAGTCTGTCGTGTCTTACGATGATTTTTCCTCGAATTGATCAAATTTGATTTTGCTTCTTTGCTGCCCATTGTCAAACCTTGTCTAAGTGAATTAAACAATTCAATAATGTCTTATACGTATTACTTCTTAAATAAATTTTGAATTCGAGGAAAAGATGTACAATAAAAAATCTAGTTCATCTTTTATGATTATGTGAGATGAGTATTTTTGATAAGGAATCGAGAAGATATGGAAAAATTTCATGATATAGAACTTTGAATAAAACTTAGCACATATTGAATACGTATGATTTATAAGCCTAATCAGATTTAAGTTAGTGAAAGAAAATATAAAATTTATATCATATTTTATAAAGAAAAATACATTTTCTATGTCTATAATAGAATAATTGGGCATGAAGACATAACATACATCATGTGATGAAAACAAGTTGGTAATCGGGTAAATTTGCTTTTCTTCTTACTTACTTTTAGTCGGGTAAATTTGCTTTTCTTCTTACTTTACTCGAGGCAAATTTATAAAAATTGGATCTGTTGGCAATATTTGAATAATCTAGATTTAACAGGGAGATGCAAAGAATGTAATGTATTCTACATTTCTTAGAGAGGATAAAAATTTTCCACAGGACGAAATAAAAATTTCCAAATAAAAAAGATTTGCACACCCCTCCACTGGGGAGTTTTTTTGCTGCACCCCTGTGCACAACCCTCCAAAAATGACTGAAATGTTTGAAATTCCACAATAATTAACCCATAAAATTATGGGGTTTCTTGATGATTATTGTAATCATAATATCAATTCTATACACTGTAGATAAGTTTATTGATGGGATATCAAGTTAAACATGGTACTTTTTTAGTGAAAATAACATCAAGAATAGAAAAATTGTTTAATATTGTTTGATTATACAGGGATTGGTCGAGAAATTAATTATGAACATACAATTACTTGAAAGTAAGGTACTCAAGAATCGATTTAGAAATGAGTTATAAGCTTGCCTATCACAGCAATGAAATGGAGAAATCTGGGTATAAAAATTTCGCTACCCTCCACAACACGCGCCTCTTTTCCAGCCCGTACATTGACAGATTGACTAAGACAGATCACTTCAGTCAAAATCATGATTTTCCTCAATTTTGAATCAAGGAATACTTCTTATCGTATACCTTATACATTCAGTGAATCTTTGAAATTTAGACATTTCATAAAACTGAAGTATGATCTATTCTTATCAATTCAGAACAGAATAATCACTCCTTATCAATAGCTATAAGGGGACTAGGGCATAGTATCAGTGTGTTGCGACTCCCCAGGGTTGTACAACCCAAATACACCTTTCTGATATCTCAGATCAGCCGAGTGAGATCACATTTTGGAAAATTTAGAAAATCTTTAAAGAAGTTCAAAAATCTTCTGCCCCTTCCAATAATCGATTGTTTATTGATTGTAATGATAATTATCATTGAGAGGGATGAAAGGCGTGTTGATTCAAAAGCGGATCATGTATTTCACATCCGAATAAGATACAACCTAAAGGTTATTAATATTTAAAAAATCACTATTCACATAATTACATTACGAAAAAACTCAGGGCAAGTATAAATACCATCTTACAGTACTACTGATCAGCACACATCCACGTCTTCTTCTTTAAGTGAGCCTTAAGGGGAATATTTTAAAATGTAGTTCTCCTAGCACATGGCTAATACTAATAATTACTGTAGTAGCAATTATTAACATATTATTGTTAAAACATACCCTACACACATCTAAGCAAAACAGCTAGCTTTAGGGTTTCGGGGGTTATTATTCTCATTTTGTACTTACTATTACAAACAACGGGGGAACACTACTAGAAAACCGTTAGTTTTCTGAAATAATTTTGTGTACGGTAATTATTCAAAAAGCTGGCATGAAATGCTTACTAAGTGCCGGTTACATTTTAATCGTGATTAATTCCACGAGAACCAATATGTCTTTTCAAAAAAACCTTTTCTGATTGGTTCTCGTGAAATTAATCAAGGTTGAAATCTAACTGGCTTTTGTGCAACCGGGCCTAAGAGTTATTAGAAGACTGGCCTATCTTGACTGGCTCAGCCTTGTTTATTACGGCGGTCTCTCTTCAAGCTGGTAGAAAAAGGCATCATTGATTCTAACAAAGAGAAATAAGAAAAAATATTTGGCAGGGCAGGGCAGGGTGGTGTATACACCGGAACTAGCCTCTCCTTCAAAGACAAGGGGCCGCTGGCATACTTAAGCGCGAGCAACTTTCTCCCCTGACGGCCTGCTGCTTGCTGGGCCTTGGGCCGTGCCGTGCCGATCGTTTTCCAAAAAATCAACAAGTGCAGCTCGAAGTGAGTAGGTACCAGTTTGTCTCCCGCGGGCGGCTCACCGATTCCTCTTCTTTCCTTCCTTGTTCAATGTGAACAATCCCTCCTCATTCCTTCCTCGTTCAATGTGAATCACTGGATGCTCGTTCCTCATGTGCACTTTCTATAATAGCCGCCACCAACTGTTTGTCCCCCAGCAGTTTGCACATTCTTCCTTCTCGCAAAACGTTTAGCAAAACATCTTCTACTTGTGTAAAACTGTTTTGCCTTTTCCGGGCAATTTTTTCAAACATGAAAGTTGATAAGACTGGGGCGAGATAGAGTGTGCATCAATCTAAATAGAAATATCCTACTCTTGTCAGTAGAATGCTTGCAAGTGGAAAGGAGAGAGGAGTTTTTGAAACGTGTGAGAGTAGATAGTTTTTGAATAATATGGTAAATAAGCTGCACTCAGTGGTGAGAAGCCAACTACGGTACTGCTAACGAAATGGAAAAATCTTGTTTCGAAGAACATAATCGAAGTATCTTACACAGAAGTAACATAGTTACCGTACTTAGAAACAGAGGAGAATTCTTACAGGGAAATACTGAAATATTGCTAATTTGTGAAAAATTAAATGAGGGTTGTTTTTGAGTTAAGCATTGAAACTCTGAGTTGTAACTGAATTTTGAATAAATAAAATCTGTAGAGATATTTTTCAATATTGTACCACGAATCAAAGCAACTTTCCGAAGTAGTTAAATAGGCTAAGACAAACCGAATAAAACAAATTCTGGGTATTTTCAGACTAATTAATAAAATTAATAAGCTCTAACCATTGAGGTATATTAATATGACTTTATAAAATAAATAAGTTCCAAGAATTGATATATATTAATTAATATGACTTTAAAGTTGTAGCATGACGATTGCGATCTTCCCAAATAAAAATTGTTGTCATTAAAAAAGACACTAGTTCAATAATTTGGTAGATAAGAAATTCTTAATGCAATTGAAACTGTAATCCCAGTGTCAAATAAATCATCAAATAAATTCACAGCATCAAATATAAAAATAGATATTCAAGATTTCCTATCATCTGCTCAGCTTCGAGGATCTTGATTATTTTGAAGAAATAAACGATGAAGTGATCAACAACAGTCAACAACTTTGTGCAGCATTGAGTTCTTGTGATTTGAGCATCTTCTGTCTCAATATAAGGAGTATCAGAAGAAATTTTGATGAGCTGATGATTCAACTGTGCGACATTAATTTTTCTTTTGATGTTATTATTCTAACCGAATGCTGGATTAGGACTGAATTTTTACTCCAGTCCATTCGAGGATATGATGTATTTTCCACCATAAACAACCCATTACAAAATGATGGTGTAGTTGTTTATGTTAAAGATAGTATAAATGTACAATGTGTTGAGCTACATATTAACCAGGCAAATGTCCTACATATTCGGTTGGATGCAGCAGACAAAAAGTGGAACATCCTTGCAATATACAGATCACCGTCCTTCAATGATATTACAGATTTCCTGAGTGACTTGGAATCGATCCTGAATGAATTAAGAGGGCAACAAGTCATATGTGCCGGAGACATGAATATTAACACCCTTCAAATTCGTCCACATCATCAATTGAATGACTACTGCGATCTTCTAAGCGAGCATGGGCTCAGACTCTGCATTAAACAAGCAACCAGAACTACAACAGAAACTGCTTCTTGCATAGATCACATTGCTACCAACTCCAGAGATAATCTTTTTCCAATCATTTATGAATCAACAATAACTGACCACTTCACCACAATTCTAGGAGTGCAACATATTTCGAGAAATAGTGCAAATGAAACTGGAACACATGAAATAAACGAGAAAATAGACATTAATAGCTTGAAGAATGAACTACTGAATGAGGAGTGGATTCATGTTTTAGAAGATAATAATCCAGATACATCTTATGACACCTTCTTATCAACTCTGAGACAACATATACAAAATAATATCAAGCAGCATCGGCGGCAGAAGAAGTACAAACCCATCAAACCATGGATCACCAGAGGTATAGTAGCAGCAATAAGAACCAGAAATCTTCTCAACAAAAGAAGAAAGGAAGACCCAAACAACATTAACTTAACCAACTTCTATCGTCGGTATAGGAATACACTCACAGCTTTAATTCATGAAACAAAGGACCAATACTATAGAGAGAAATTGTATGAAGCTGGAAAGGATAATAAAAAAATGTGGAAAGTAATCAAAGATGCTACTGACTCTAAATCAAAAACAAAAATGAAATTGAATGCTATTAAAATAGATGATAGGATTTTCAATCTAAAGGAAAATCCAGAAACTGTGCTCAACCACATGAATAACTTTTTCACAAATGTAGGTGAAGAAATGGCGGAGACAATAATAGATTCCTTAAGAAAACCACTAGACCAAATCATATCCCAATATAAACCTGTTACAAGAACTCTACACTCCATCTACTTTCACCCAGTAACTGAAGATGAGCTTCTTGAAGCTATTAGTAGTTTGCGAAATGACAGTGCTCCAGGACTTGATGGAATCAATAATAGAACATTGAAGTCGATAAAAAATGTAATTGTAAAACCATTATTCACATATTTAATTTAAGTCTGTCAAAAGGAATTTTTCCAAAAGCCATGAAAGAGACATGTGTTAGACCATTACATAAAGGAGGCGACAAAACAAATGCCACCAATTACAGGCCTATTTCACTTATAAGCAATATTTCTAAGATTTTGGAAAAACTGGTAAAGAAACGTCTTGTGAATTACATGGAAAAAAACAACTTACTATCTAGGAATCAATTTGGTTTTCGTGAGGGGAGGAGTACAGAAGATGCGGTATTAGAATTGTCAAATTTTGTCACAGATAAGCTAGAAAATAACAAAAAATGTGCAGCAGTGTTCCTGGACCTAGCAAAAGCTTTTGACACTGTTAATCACAGTTTGCTGCTGAAGAAATTAGAAGCCATGGGAATTAGAGGAGTTCCTCTAGCATGGTTTAGATCATACCTCTGTGACCGGCGTCAAAAAGTCAAAGTTGAAGAACATCTCAGTTCAGAGGGAACGATGAAGTTTGGGATTCCCCAAGGAACAGTTCTTGGGCCAATTCTGTATTTGGCATATGCAAATGAGCTATGTTCAATTAAGATAAGAGGAAGAGTAATAGCTTTTGCTGATGATACATGTATACTATTGAAGGAAACACCTGGGAGGAAGTTTTTAATCTGGCACAGGAAGAATTGATCAAAGTCGATAAATGGTTAAGAGAAATTTGCTTACAGTAAATGCAACAAAAACGAAATTTTTAGCCTTTTCTCTGACAGAACGGACGAGACCACCGGATTCTTCAATAATCCTGCATCACTGTGGAAGCACCAACAACCCGTGTGATTGCCCTTCAATTCAACAAGTCAATGAAATAAAATATTTAGGAACAATAGTGGACAACAAATTCAAATGGGACAAGCACATTAATCTATCAATTACCCGGATCAGGAAGCTTCTCTACAAATTCTATCAACTCCGTAAAATCCTCAACTATGAGACATTAAAAACTGTTTATTTTTCTTTAGTGCAATCAATTTTAAGATACGTCATAATTATCTGGGGAGCTACGAATTTTACACATGTTGAACCTCTCTATAAACTTCAAAAACGAATACTAAAAATAATAGGCTTCAAGGAGAATCAATTCCCCACGAACATTCTTTTCAAGGACAGTAAAGTACTGAGTGTAAGACAACTCTACATCCAGGCTATCATCACGCGAATGAGGAGAAACAACGAACACATAAGACTGGCAGATCATAACCATCAAACAAGGCAGAGAAACACGTATTCAATAGTACCAAGGATGAACACTACATTTGGGCAAAGAAACTACACATATTTGGGACCAAAAATTTATAATTCAATACCAAGTTACATTAGGGAAGAATTCAATAGACACAGGTTCAAGAAAAGTTTATTTTCCTGGTTGGTTGATATTGGAGTGGAAAATTGTGAAAATTTAGTTAGACTGTAAATATTGAAACTATTTATTCTTCATTCCACTCTTTACTGTTTTTCATTTTTCTAAAAATAACCTTTCTTATTATTATCCTTAATAGAACATTACTATTTATTTACTAATTCCATAATTTTGTTTGTTTGTATTATACATTTTTACTAATTTTATTATAAAAAACTTTAATCCCATATCAGTGAATGAAGTTTGTAAATAGTAATTATTACACGCAATAAGCAACTAATTACTTATACCCCAACACATATAATATATAGTGGGGTGTATATTTATTCATTGAAATTATCATTTATTCATTGTTGAAACACCGCTGATTTATGTAGTTATATTACAATACTATATTATCAATATTCTAATGTTGCATTCAATCTTCATTGTAATTAATAAGTTTTCATAATATGTGAAATTTGCTGCATAATTGGCTGTTGTACTGTAATTTATTGTAGATTCGTGTATGAACCAGAATGTATTGTAACTTACTTGAATAAATAAAATAAATTTGAGTCCTGATTTGAGTGTTTATTGGAACCATTAATATTAGGAGACGAAGTTATACAAACATTTTTTTTTGTAATTACTGTATTTGTAGACTATTATTATCCATTGCAATTTGTTAATTAGTTGATAATTGAGTTTCAGGAATTTAGCATGATTAAGATTAAGTGAAAAGAGGAATGACAAGCATAGGATTTCACTACCTGACATTAGCTTAGCAGCTTCTTATCATTTCAGCATTTTAGTTTTCTGTGCCAAGTATGCAAGTATTTATGAACAAGCAAATCGTCGATGTCATGTTAAACCTGTTCTCTTGATTAATCTGGTCCCTTATTCGCGAAAGCTGTACAGTGTACACTGATGTGTTAGATTCAGTCAGGTAGATCATGAATAATAATATTGTACTACAGTAGTCTGATAAGGATTCTTGAACACTCATTCCGACAGTAACCGAACAACATTTCAAGAAACCAGACATTATCAAGTTCATATAAATACAGCAAGCTACATTTGCGATTCAAGATAATTTAGTAATAAAGTAGTTTTTTAATGCTGCAGTGTCTGTCTAATTTCATGATTTCGAAATACTGCTTCAGCGTCTCTGCAGATTATGTTTTTTTATTGATTTAATAATTTGATCATTCTTTATTACCAAGTAAAGAATATTTTGACTACTCTCGAAAAATGGTTCAAGAAATGCATTGATTTAAAGGTGATATTAATTTGGTTATTCCAGACATACAGGAGTTGAGCTATACAAAAGCCCGAACAATAATGAAATTCTAAAAATAAACATTTGTTAAGTTTGGAAGGAGTTCGGAAAATGGCACCCTGATGCACCGTAAAATTATCTTATCACACTTTCCCAAGTACTGTGATATAATAATCAATTATATTGCAGCCAATATTATGCAAAATATAAATTTACAGTACGTCTTTGATTATTTTAATAGAATTTGCACTAGTAAGTCTGAACCCAGGACCTCCTATATACTACCCTGGAAGTCCTGCTGAACCGCAAGCCACAGGTCAAGTTTCAAAACTGAATTACGAGGGTCATTTTTTTCAACCTCCGATGGGCCATACATAAAGACAAATGTACTTAAAAATTATTTTTCACCTAAAGCTACTCACACTTATGAGTATTTTCTTCGAATTAATTGCTGTGAAGATTGAGGCATTTGTCATACCAGTGAACCAGCCTTCCAAAACTCTGTTCATAAAATGTTGCCGCTAAATGAGTTTAATTGGGATATGATGTTGATTTGAAGCTCCTTTTTAGTTTAAAAGTGCTGCCCTCAAAGTAATTTTTGGAGTTTAGGGAAAAGTTACTAGTGACCAATTTAGGTTTGTACAACGGTTGATCGATATTATTCCATTTGATTGTTGAAGAAGCCGTTTGGTTACACCAGCACTGTGAGGCTGAGTTGTAATGGATCACAATTCCGAAGCCATTTCAACCTATCTCTTTAAATTTCCGAGACTATTCACGCACATCATCACTCAAGAGTAACCATGATTTATCCTTCGGTAGATTCCTGCTGAATTATTGCCTTTTGCTCGCAAAAACCGTATAACACTACCCAAATCGCACTTGGCGGGAGAATCAATCATGGCGGCCATGTTTTTGCGCCAAAAAAAACTCAAATTTTGACTTGACAGAATCTGGCCGCGTCAATTCTTTGATTGTTTAGTGCGGAGAATACACTGTTCAGCTCTGTGAACATCGATCCCTTATCGCTAGTCTATGACTTATGATATGTGATCCTAAAACTTTTAAGTTCTAAGTATTTTCAATTTAATAATAAAAACAATAACTTTTTATATCAAACAATAATAAAAAAATGGTTAAATTTAATAATTTTAAGTCTCGTAAAATTATAAAGGTTCAAATTTTAAGTTAAACAGGAATTCAAAATACAGTACATCAAAGTCAAAAATTATATATGCTGATTGATTATTTATGCATTATTTGCTGATTGATTTGGCGTTGACAAACTTTCTTGTGATTGAAATATTACCTAGTTTTAGCATGAAAGTTATAGATGGATTCGTACGTTTTTTTTAATTAAACGGTACATACGTTTTTAGAAGAGTTAAGTCTTTTTATACTTGATATACAGATTCACACAACAAAAATCTAGTTTTATCTCATGATCAGTTTTTAATGATGAGTTGAAAAATTATCAGATAAAAACGAGAATTCCATTTTATTGCTTGGTTGTATGTACATTTTGGATTAAATTCAACTGCCGTAAAATTAAAATTAAATTTAATACATGTAAGTGCAACCAGGTGTATTCAAGTCATAGAATAAAATCAAGGCTGGACAGTTATTCGATTTTTAATCATATTATCCACATATTTTTCAAACATGCTTCAATGTCGATTCAGATACATAATAATCAGAGTCGTTTATTCCCTCTTAAACTTTATAAGCTCATTTAAAGTTCTTATGCCAGCCACTAACGTTTCATCGGACCATTTTGAACTTCAGGCGAAAGACCTTTGCTCGACAAAAATCGGAGCAATGGCAAGCGAAGACCAGTGAAGGAAAGCGCTGGCAAAGCAGTCAGTCACACCCTCGCCATTATTAATTGTAGAATAGAATAGAAAAGAATGTAGAATGGAATAGATTGTACGCACTTGGCAAGAGTGTAGATGCGGCATAACAGCTGACTTGCACGAGCATACAAACTACTGCACACTACAGTAACTATATAACCACATAACTATAAATGGTTATATAATGACTGTACTGCGAACCTGCTTCGGAATTAACTGACACTAGGTTTTCGGCTGTACAGTCGTATTGTACATGTAAAACGTTACGTTAGGCTGGCCACTAACGGTAGGACATGCATGATAAACGTGTGTGCATGCATGTTAATCAAGCACACACACACACACACATACACACACATGTTCATCATGCATGTTTTGTCAACAGCGTGAGGCTTTCAACTTAAAATAAGCAACCGATACATAACCCACTGGAAAATTACAAACTATAATTATAAAATAATATTTTAACCTCAAATGGAGCAGCGAAGAAAAAATAAACAACAACAAATCGAAGGTACAAAAACCTAACCACGAAAAATGTTGTTCGAAGCCTTTCACTGTGATGACAACAATGTATGATGACATGTGTATCATGCATGTTCTACCGTTAGTGGCTAGCCTAACACAAGAATGTTTCTTCTTTATAACACCGAATTTGTCTTACATTAACATCACAATTGCGCATACGTGAAATGTTTACGTTTCTGTTTCCACCTGACTGTCTGCCCCCTGGTTCTTTTCATCCGTGTCCTTATCATTATCTTGTTGTTGACTGGCATTGTCTTGTTGATTGGCGTCGACGTTGTCCTGTTGTTGAGTGTTGACCTGCTCCTCTTGTTCGTTGGCCTCATAGATGGCGCTGAGGCGCTCCACCTGCACCACGGCCTGCGCCATGATTTGCTTCAGAACAGTCTTGTCGGTCACAGCCTTCATGAGATCGTCGCCGCTCTCATCGCCCGAGCTCTGACTCATCGACGACTCCAGGTCGAATGCTACTTCAGCCGCCAACTCTTTGTCGGCTGCCAATATTTCATTGATCTAGAAAAAGCACACAAAAATAATGAAAACTTCACCTTCTATCGACTGGAACTAGTAATCAAATGGATACGCAACGGCTAATGGAGATATAATGAATGAAAAGTTCAACTCCAGAGCCAGAGGATATGATTTGGCAACACCAAAATTTTATTTAGTTTTTCACTTGGTTTTTGACACTGAAAACCATCTTGGCAACAGCAGTTGGATACGTACATTGGATAGGCTGATGCAACAGACAACACTGAACACCATATTCTCCATATTGAGCATATTTTAATCGATATTGTATATAACTTCATCATATGTATCTTCGAAAAATAATTATAGTCTATCACGTGAAACATACGTTTTAAAAACTCACATTTTAGAAGTGAGTTTGTGTTTGTTTTTTAGTTTCAAAACTCTTTAAATAGGTTACTCAATACTGTATTTCCAAGTTTTCAATGATAATATTGAGTGCAATACTTCAATTCTGATCTGTTTTAAACTATCAACATTATTAATACAGCACCTATTCTATATATTTTAGTACTCAAAATTGATTGAAGTGAATAACCTACTTTTTGTACCTATTTCTATCAAACTTTGGGGAAGTAACCGTTTTGAACTAAGTCTGTTCTTATATAATCATTAAAATGTTGATTTGTGTTCAATCAAATGTGTGAATGAATAAACACTAAGTTATTTGAAGGTCAATACATAGTTTATTGACGGAAAGTATCCACTCTCACCAATCTATTGACGAGTTATCTATTGACGAGATTTAAGGCTAATTTCAGAGAGCGTTTCCACATTTTTATCACCGTAAAAATGGACACAATCCTAACGATATTATTTTATCATAAGAAGGTAAGTGAAACTGTATATTCTCAAGACTTATTTAGGCCTATGCCAATAAAAATATTTCTTCAACCTTAATATAATGGAGTGTTGTTCATTTGTTAACGTATATTTACTGTGGAGAGCCCTATATAAAGCAGTTTATACTAATTGATAACAATTACAGATTGATAACAAATTCAAATAAACTTCAGATAGCTTGATAATTTCAATCTCCAGAGTTTGTATATCAGATTGATTTAGATTTCATTACAGATATTCAGATTACATTCAAATTTCAGTCAAAATCTAAAAATGTTGTACATAAATAAATCAAAATCCTATTGTATTGATCACACAAACTTACAATTTTTACTCTATCAGTTATTTTTACGTAAGACAAACTGCACTGATGATGACAAGCGTGAATTTATTGGTTTGAAAGGTTTCTAAGGCATACGTAGGCATAAGTTTAGTTGAATTTCTAATCCGATAAAAGTATTTGATGTGATTAGGGTATACCGTGAACGATTGCTATGACCCGAGTGGCAGACAAAATGCAGTTTATTTCATTGTAGGGCAAGGAGCAATTCAGATTGGATCTTGTGTAATGGAACCATTTATCAAGGCACTGGTCTACACAATGGGGAAAAAGAAAATTTTGTTATTCAGTCATATTCCAGGGCTACAAAAAAATAAACTTTTCTTGTCAACTTTTAAGGTTGAAACTTTGAAAGATCAAATTAAAGACCAACTTCTGCAGCATTCTAAAATCAAATTTAATCTGAAATTCATAACATCTGATCAGACTCCAAAAGCATTGAAGAGATTACAAAGAAATGTCAAGTGAATTACAGAGCTCTTGTTCAAGATACCTTATTGAAAAAATAATGAAATTATTTTTTTCAACCTTGAGTGAGATTATACTATCAAAGTGGACGTTATACTTATACTACTTTCTCAATTTCAAAAACTTATCCCTTCTATACCATACTTCAATTCGTTTACACTTTATTTGGATTGTTAAAAAATATTGCTATACTATATATATAATTTGTAATCAGGTTCGATTTCTGGCAGGATTTATAATTCATTTTGAAAAATCTAAGCATTTAGAATATTATAATATAAATAAATAAATAAAACATTATTAAGAAAGCATTTGTGAATCGTTATGATGAATCAGACTTCCGAATCATTGGGTTGTAATAAATGTCAAACCTACTGGTTCAACAAGTTTCAAAATACTTATTTGTATTCAATTTTTCTTACCTCAGTCTTATAGTCTTTCATCAGTTCTTTCAAGTAGGCCATCAGGTCCTTTACAAGGGGCGATTTCAATTGTTTCAGCTTGTGTTTGAGTTTAATGATAATTGGAACTGTATGCTCAATCACATTTTTCTTGACAACCTGGAAATAAAAGAGAAAAATTGTGTTAAAACAATGTTATATAGTGTGTAGTAATATTTACCGGAAAGTATGAATTTACGGAACACACGATAGTTCTCAGTCGACGCTTGCAGAGGCATTCACGGCCATGTAAAGAAAAATATCTTTCGCCACACGATCATTAATTGAAATATGTATTGTGTGCAATGTGGCGGGAAAACAATTGTGGCATCGTTGAAATAAAACTAAGCCAATTCAATTTCTAATATTGATGATTTTCAAAGTAAACAAGGATGAACTATGATTAAATATGAAGTATATATGAATTAAGTAAATATGAAATATAAATACAATATGATGAAATATGAAGGATGGAATATAATGAAATTACATTCAAGCAGAAACATTTCAAGGATATTTACAATGATGGAAAAATGACAGTAGGGTCGATTTATTCTTCATAGCATTGATCTTCAAATCATCTAAGAGATGAGTCTACAATGTTAAAAGAGGAGCTATCTGTATGAAGAATCCAGGATTTTGGTGATTTAAATAATTCCTTAAAAATATATCATTTACCTTCAATAGAATTAACATAAATTCGAATAATGACATCCATGACCTTTACTTTGTTAGGTTCTCTATCGTACTTTCTAAAAAAGGTAGATGATCTAAAATCTGTGGCTGACAGTAGACCATTAAATACCATATCATATTTAAAAGCATTGTCCTAATCCAATTTAAATACTCATATTATTACATATCATCATATATCATATTAAAAATACTCATATTAGGCCAATATCATATCATATTTTAAATCATTGTTCTAATCCACTTGAAATACTCATATTATTGATATAATGGGAGAGAATAAAGCATGAGAGAAAAGAGAAATAAAATTAGCTCACCTGAGATACGAGCGTCTTCTTGGCGATGTTTGTGATGACTTGGGCAACATTGATATCCTCATCATCGTCATCATCTTCGTTGTGTTTGTTCGACTGTAAATGCGAGAGTCGAATCTCCTGACTTGAGAGCACATACAGAGCATCTTTCAGGAGCGCTATTCCGCTGCCTTTCAACTCGATCTTGTCATCGGAGACTCCAGCTAAACACCAACGAAACAGAGTGAGATTTTTCATAGTTCACATCATTAGTGCAAATCGTTCAATTAAAACATGAATAACAAAACTTGAATATGGATTGTTGATCTTAACCCCAACACATATTATTATAGTGGTTTATCATAATTAGGACTAAGTTTATTAGCAGCAACTTTTGTAAGTGTATTATAGGCTAATTATTATGTGTTTGTATTAAATTTTTGTAAATAAACTCCTCTAATTGCAATTTATTGGCAATCAGAAAAAAATTATTATTATTATCATCTACTTTTGAGATTGAGCAAGTTGTATTCAGTTATCTGTATAATGGTATGAATAAATTGATCAATAATTATTGAAACTATTTTATTGAGTTGAATATCCATGACTGAAGCCACAATAAATGTTGTTTTAAATGAATGCGGTTGTAACAGCATTGGAAATTTCAAACAAGTTATTGGTTGAAACTCGAAAGTTGAGTCCTGAAAGGAATGCATAATATGACAACAACGCTGAATAAGCGTAATTAATGTTTTATGCAATTGGCGTGGCTCTCTCATCTATGGATTTTGAATGACTATTGCTCTCGATCGGTTGGGCAGAATGGGAAAAGACCTATTTGATTAGAACTATTAGGGGCCGGTTTCCGAGCTCGGGATTTGGCTAAGTTCTAGACTTTAAACAGCTGGAGTTAGAAAATTGGCTTTCCGAAACGGGGCGTAGTCATAGTCATTGTCAAAGTCACGTTTGAATTAA
Organism: Nilaparvata lugens; assembly: GCF_014356525.2. NCBI lineage: Eukaryota > Metazoa > Arthropoda > Insecta > Hemiptera > Delphacidae > Nilaparvata > Nilaparvata lugens. Next base: position 15,460,586 of record NC_052504.1, read on the forward strand.
ATATCAAAAAACTAGAAAATTAAACACAAAATAAAATAAATAGAAAATAGTTTAAAGTTTCAGCTATTTTGAATTATTTAGAAATGTTTAATTTCGTCAAAGAAAAACGTGAGAAAATAAAAACTGCGACTACGCCCCGTTTTGGAAAGCTAATTTTCTGACTCCAGCTGTTTAAAGTCTAGAACTTAGTTAAATCCCGAGCTCGGAAACCGGCCCTAGTTGTTGTTATCAACATTTTTACCGGACACGTTTACTGATACTGATAAGTGAGAATCCAGTTTACCAAGTGAAAAAATAAAACTTTTAGAACAAACACCGATATTGTGATGCATTAAAAAGATGCAACATCCTCAACTAGTTTCAAATTAATACTACCCTAAATCAAATATACAAACCTAAAATATCCACGCAAATATTGTACGTTGCCTTGAACCTATGATCATCCTGCATATGCTCCAGCATGTATCTGTAGATAAATCTTCTTTTCTCCGCATTATCATCACCACTTAATGAAAAAACTTCGGCTTCAGCTGCACTCATCAAGTTTTTAGAATACACGGCGTGCATCTGTAAAAAAGATTGAGTGTTTATTCAAATACCGTTGACAATAATATGTGAAAATACAAGGAGACTTGACAATGTATGAGTTAATTATTCAACTAACAATAGATTATAATGGTAAATCAAATTGGATTGAGAGACGAATCTAAAATTACAGCTCAAGTAACACATTATTCTTATGTATTTATTACGATCAAACGCTTTTTAGACCAGTGACTTTAACCTATGTTTATTTTTCAAATACAGTTCTTCGCTTGTTTCTTAAACCCTAATAATATTGTTCAACATAGTTCAACAATAATTTTACGACATAGAATTATTTCATACTCAAATGAATGGTAGTGATTATTCTTCAAACCCATTAATTGTAATTTCTTTGTGACATTCACGTTCAACAAGAGCACGAATAAAGCTGATATAACTTTTCAACTTTATTGCTACTATCAATTATTAATGTACAATACTACCACAAGCAGAACAACCAGCCTATTTTACGAAGAATTCGTTTTTCAAGTTGAGGGTTTTATTTGCACCATCAATCATCAAGATTTGTAATAAAAAATTACTGCACATCAGTTATAATTCGACATTCTATGGAACACTTAGGGCCGGTTTCCGAGCTTGGGATTTATCTAAGTTCCAGACTTCAAACATCTGGAGTCAGAAAATTGGCTTTCCGGAACGGGTCGTAGTCGCAGTAAAACTACTAACGATTTTAAATTAAATTTCGAAATTCTAGAAAATTGAACACAAAATAAAATAAAGATAAAATAGTGTGAAGTTTCAGCTATTTTGAATTATTTAGGAATGTTTCATTTCGTCAAGGTAAAACGTTTCTAATTATAGACATGAGAAAATAAAGATCATCATAAAAATTGCGACTACGCCCTGTTTCGGAAAGTCAATTTTCTGACTCCAGCTGTTTAAAGTCTAGAACTTAGCTAAATCCCGAGCTCGGAAACCGGACCTTAGCATTTGATTGTATTCCGACTCTCCGATTTCTCCTAACACATACTTTATATCCCACGACATCTACGTCTTATTAAATTATAAATGTATGATTGAATTATTTCATTTAACATAAAAAGTGATCGATAAACTTACAGTATATTGATTGTAGTGGAAAAGACTCTCAACGAAATGCTGGCTCATCACATTCTTCTGCTTGACTAGAAGAGAGTTGACCAAGAAGCCAGAAATCATGTCTTTTATTGTGGGGTCCTCATCCAACAGCATGTAGAGTAGATGGAAGAATATGGGACACCGCAGCTTGAGGTAGTCTTCCTGCATCAGTTGGATGAGGAGAGTCAGTGTGTTCTCTCTCACCAGCAAGTCATTATCTCTCAAGCAAACGCACATGTTCGGCAGCAGCTTTTCAACAATTGACGTGTACCTGTACGATAAAGGATAGAAATTTATCAATCGGGAAGAGGCAATAAATCATCATGATAGAAATTAAAAATTATTATTTAAATATTATTTGATTATTTTAATATATTTTATCATCATGATAGAAATGAAAAATTATTATTTTAATATTATTTGATTATCTTAATATATTTTATATTATTAATATAATATAATTATTACCATAATTAATAAAATATCCGCTCACAATGTGACCGCGGCCTTAGTCCAAATACCTTGAATCGAACTACCTCATGCGATCAGACTCCATTTATTCAGATGAGTATCATCATAGCCACCTCTAATAAAAGGCCGCGGCCTACGATATTGCAACGTCGCAGTGTAGGCCTAGAATCTAATACATGATTGGTGGAAAAGATCAGCTGGTATTTTTTAAAATCTTTTTCACCAATCATGTATTAGATTCTAGGCCTACACTGCGACTTTGCAATATCGTAGGCCGCGGCCTTGTATTAGAGGTGGCTATGGTATCATTCAATAGTTGAACAACTGACTTTTGGTCGATCTACATCATTAACGGTAGGACATGTCGTCATACATGATGTGTCGTCACAGCGAAAGCCATCGAGCAAAATTTTTTCTAGTTATGTTTCCTATCTCCTATTTTTTACTTTTCTTGCCCTATTACCATAGGTAAGGAAAGTATTGCTTTCCGAAAAAAATTAAGGTACTCGCATTTCTAAATTTCTATCCTTGTTTCAAGGTCCCCTGAGTCCAAAAAAGTGGTTTTGGGTATTGGTCTGTGTGTGTGTGTGTGTGTGTGTGTGTGTGTGAGTGTGAGTGTGTGAGTGAGTGTATGTGCGTCTGTGTACACGATATCTCATATCCCAATTAACGGAATGACTTGAAATTTGGAACTTGAGGTCCTTACACTATAAAGATCCGACACGAACTATTTCGATCAAATGCAATTCAAGATGGCGACAAACTGGCGAAAATGTTGTCAAAAACAGGGTTTTTCGCGATTTTCTCAAAAACGGCTCCAACAATTTTGATCAAATTCATACCTAGAAAAGTCATGGATAAGCTCTATCAACTGCCACAAGTCCCATATCTGTAAAAATTTCAGGAGCTCCGCCCCATCTATGCAAAGTTTGATTTCAGATTCCCAATTATCAGGCTTCAGATACAATTTAAACAAAAAAATTCGAGTGGAAAAGATTGAGCATGAAAATCTCTACAATTAATGTCCAATAACATTTTCACCTAATATTGAAAATAAGCTCGAAATTCGAGAAAATGTGTTTATCAAATTGCAAACTGTTGACAACTGTTGATTCTTTTAAATGATTCACTATGAAGAGATAGCAGACCTCGTATGTCTCCATCGTTGTCCTGTCACCAGCTGGCTCAGATCTTTGTTTATAAGTAGACTTGAGATGCGCGGGAACACTAGCGTCAGGAGATCAATTTTCATAACGGCAAGGAAAGTTGTGTGAGTGTGCCACACCAGATTTTTTGGTTTGTTTTTCCTACGCTGCTCTATTTCAAAGTTAGTAGACAGAAGGTTGGTCACTCATCTATAGTATTTTCGTTGAAATGCAATTGGAGTGGGGGAACTGCAGCCGTGACGTAGGCTGTAGTACAGAGTAGGCAGAATATCGCATTCTTGAAAATCATATGGTGTCGTATAGTCAAATTATATAACACAAACATTTTCTGACATGCAATCTTTCTGTTTCTGCTTTACAATAATTATTAAAACATTTGAATAATACAAGCATTTTGCCATATAAAAGCAAAAACCCTACCTCCTAACCTTCCCTTTCAAACCCATTCTTTCTTCATTTTCTAGGTCGTGTTTATATTTTGTAGTTTGGCTATACATCAGCTTGTGAATTTCGGGGATGAGATATTTTGATTCTCGTAGAACATGTGCTCGATACCAGCATGTGTTCAGTGCATTTACAATGAATGAAATTCATCGGATTTATCGGGATCGGTTTATCGGTTTATTGCAATGCATTGGTTTATCAAGATTTTTTAAGGGTTAATCTGAAATTATAATAGTATAGCATTGTCTACTAACGCTTTTCCAGCTTATTAACTTTTTCGTGTAACGTTTTTAGATTCATGAAAAACTTTCAACTTCATTTTATTCATAAAAGTTGAATGAACTTGAAATATTTAACAACATCATTAGAATCGGTGATTCATTCGCTATAAGTATGGAGAATTTTAAAGTTGTAGGTCAATCTTGAGGAGATTAAACGACGATATATTTGAAGATACAGTGAATAAACTGTATGCTCAGTGTGGTTACTCTAGAACATTTTTACTACACGTGACGTCACGTTGGCGATCCCCCCACCACTTTGAATCATACACCTGTGAGTGATCAACCTTTTGTCTACTAACGTTGGCTCTATTTGAGATTTAATTATTTTTATTTATTTTTTGATACAATTACAAATCATATGAATATGATCGGGATAGAACAACAGGCATAGCCCAAAACTATTCTGTTCCCAAATTTTTGTAAATAAAATGTCCGAAAAAATAGGTTATGTTCTTACTGAGGAAAGTTAAAGTTCAAAGTTCTGTCCAAAAATATATATGAGCTGAAATTTTTAAATTCAGAATGATTAAAATACCAAATTATAGTCGAATATTGCACTTCATATCACCGCACTTTGAATAAATTAAGTTATTTCAGAAAATTTTGAAGCCAAAAATATACACACAACTTTCCACTAGGCACAGCTGTTACCACTATTTTTGTATCATTATAATAATTTCTGATTTTCCAGTGGTTTATTTATTGTTATATTGGTTGTTTATTTTATGTTAGAAGCCTCTCGCTGATAACAAAACATGCATGATGAGTAATAAACAATTATGAGTAATAAACGAAGATCATGATTAACTTGCATGTACATGTCCTACCGTTAGTGACCATCCTTAAAGATGTAATTCAAAGTACTGGAAAGTCAGGTACCTGCTGCCCCTTTAAAATGTGGGCCACACCTGTCATGCAGTGTTCCGATCCCACTCATGTCCGATATTTCTGTGCGGTGGTCAGTGGAGGTGGGTTAGATCACATGATGGACATGTGATCGATGAAGAATGGTGTGGTGCAAACACCATTCTAGGCAGTTGATCGGATCGGAGTGCGATCGGAACGATGCATGACACGTGTGTCCCGGGCTCAATTCTAAGCGATAATATATTGACTTCCAAATTACATAAGAATTGTATCCAATATTGGTGTACCAACGATATATAGCACCATTCATTTTGGCATTTGAAACATTAATCAATATATTATAATAAAGGAAATAACTGGCTTATACACGTACGGTATAGGAAATTCACGAATGACGCATCATCAAGTCTGAACTAGTGGACTGATTAACTTGAAATTTTGCATATAATTCTTGATTTACCGAGGATGGTTGAAGGCCTATTTTCAATTTTTCAAGACGTCAAGTTTTCAGTTTGTCAAGTCTTTTATTAGACCCTTGTGGAGCACGGGTTACCTGCTAATCATTAAAAGAAAATCTCATAACTGAAAATAAAGAAAAGTGGGGAAGTGATGAACAATGAAATCAATAATTGTGAAAAGAGTATAATGTTTAACAAACTTACTTGGTACAGAGATCAGTGAGCGCGATCATTGTATTGATTTTGATCTCTGGTTTTGATCTATGCGATAGAAGTTTGCCGAAAAGTGGAACCAGAGATGTAGCTGTTTTTTCTCGCTGCAGTGAGATCTTCCCAAGAGTTATAATAGCTACGGCACTAACTCTGGCACACACCTTCCCTTTCCATTTGTTAGTTTCTGGAAAAAAAGAAATTAATTATTCTATTAAATGCTATTTTGATGTTTGAGTGCAATGCACAGATAAAAAGAAACACTCCACGTTTTTGATGTCTAAATCATAAAAAATGTCAATCATTTGATTCAATTATTGAAATTACAGTATTAGAACTTTTATGATTTAGATCAGACACAAATCTTCTATCCATTTATTCAACAAAGTATATCATACAGTACAATAGAATTATCAGATGAACATCGTCGAAAATATAATCTAGAATAAGTTATTGAAGAAACCTCACATCAATGAAATATAAAATTAGAGAACAAAACTGAACCGAGATAATTAAAAATGTACCTATAACTGTATTTATTCAACTTGTAAGTGCCAATATTTACTAAGGATTACAGAAATCTTTCACTATATAGTGAGTTTGCCTTTGCAGCAAAAAGATTCATCTTTTTATTGAGATTCATTAGTAGTTATAACATGGAAACGAAAATATATTTATGTAACAAAATAGCATGTGAATTTCAATTGGAGCAAGTACTTGTATAGTATACAGATGGAAATTACTGAGATATTGCAATTATTCAAATGCTAATGAATTAATTATTATTATTAAACGAAAATCCAAATTAAATGCTGTAATTCACCCCGAAGACTTCTGCTACTACAAATATTGACAACAGGGTAAACAGCTAGATGGAATTTCGATGAGCGCTACTATTCAAAAATTAATTTTGTTTTATAATTAAGTTTACTGTTGTCAATATTTGCAGTAGCAGAAGTCTTCGGGGTGAATTACAGCATTTAATTTGGATTTTCGTTTAATAATAACTTGTACATAGTAGATACAAGTACATATAAGTAGATGTATGTTCATAGTACATTATATAAAATGTGTTTATATTCACAGTAAAATATGAGATGGAATTCAGTAGGTATGATTGAATTATGGAAAAGCTCTATTATGTTCAAAGGTACATGAGGATGAGCTTAAAACACTTTATATTTTTAAAATACTAGTGGAATAGCATAAAATTACTACTTACAGTATTAGTAACAATGATAAACTCATGAAAGATTGTATACCTTTCTCTGACGCGACGCTGCACTCACTGGACTCCAATAAGTTTTTCAGTAGATCAAGGGATTTGAGATTTTTCCTAGGACTAATAAGTATAGCATCCCCCAATGTGTGAATGTATTGGCACATCAGATCCTCATCTTCAGGGCTTATTTCGGCTTCGGCGTTGGCACCAATATGTTTTTCAAGAAATCTCTCAGCTGACTGAAAATAGCACGTTCAGAAGAATGATATATTTTCAATTTTAATTGTAGCACATAGAATACGTTTGAAAAGGTTACAAGCTTCACATATTTAGGAACGGAAATTGACTGTAGAAATAAAATATCTTTGGAAATTAAACGCAGGATAATGCTTGGCAACCGTGCGTACTTTGCAAATAGCAAACTGCTCAAGTCAAAACTCCTCACTAGAAACACAAAAATGAAGATTTACAAAACGCTCATAAGACCAGTTGTCACATATGGATGTGAAGCGTGGACGATCCTGCAAGAAGACTGCAAAGCGTTACTGGTGTTTGAGAGAAAGCTAGTTAGGAGGATCTACGGTCCAGTACATGAAAATGGTGCATGGAGAATAAGAAAGAATTCCGAAATAGAAGCCATACTGCAAGGTAGAAATATTCTCCGGTTCGTCAAGGCAAGAGGAATAGGGTGGCTTGGACATGTTGAAAGAATAGCCGATGAACGAATGCAAAAAGGAATGCTATTTAAGAAACTGGAAGCTGTAAGAAAAAGAGGGAGGCCGAGGGTTCGATGGATGCAGGATGTGGAGAGAGACTTGAGAGCGATGGGAGTGAGAGGTTGGAGGCGAAAGGCAGCAGACAGAGACGCTTGGAGGCAGATTGTGGAGGAGGCCAAAGCCCACATCGGGCTGTAGTGCCAGGATAAAAAAAACATAGAATACAGAATATTCGTATATCCTAATGGAAAATTTTCTAGAAGCCATATAAAAATATATATATGTGATCAGAAATAAGTTGAAATGATTTGGAAAAGGGTTCAATGAAATCTGTTGGAACAAGCTATTAACTATTCATTACATTAAATTTTGGGCTGAAAACCGGCTGCTGAGTATTCATGAACAACAATATAATTGAATAGAAGAGAAATTGAGAACTATACTTGGAAAGAATTATATCATAATATCAAGTATAGTACGTCATAAAATTTTATTCACATGTTGCTTATTGAGAAGCAAATGAACTGATAATAGGATGAGATGATTAGAGATGAGAGATAAATTAGTACAGAAAATGAAGACCGAAATTCGGAAAAAATTGAGAAAATTTATTTTCTAATGAGTGGTAGTTTTGAAATTTCAAAATTTGCAAATGGATAAGAATTATCTAGACCAAAAAAAAACTTGTAAGTTCGATGGACTTCAAATTTATTTGATTCAAATAATAGCAAAAGTAAATGTATTTATTCAAACACGCACAAGTTACAATCAAGGTAACATAGACAGTCTAGGGGCAAATATGTTCCTCTTGAAGTAAACGAACATTAATAGAGGATATAAGTAAACATAAATAGTTAACTGGGAATTTCTTTCTGGGTCCCTTTTATGGGCCGTACCAACGTACTATTCTTATAGCTGAACAGACCTTATCGCCAGAGAATACTAACTTCCTCTAGTTCTTCCTCCTGAATGGGTTTCTCAGAAGATTTAAATGTAATTAGCCAATAAGTTGAATGCAAACGGTGAAGGTTAATAGCTTTAGAAAAAGCTTCGTTACTATTAAAAGTTCAGAGTTCTTATCAAAACACTATATTTACTATCAAGAAGAGTGAGTGCATTTTTGGATATTGAATAAGTGAGGGTACAATTTTCAATCATTGAAAATACCGGTTCTCTTGAAAAATATCCCTATTTGAATTTGAAAGCTCACGTCACGTCTTAGCATTTTTCCAAAGTTTGCTCCAATTTAAAGAATACGATTAAAATACTGGAGTCACCATTTGAAGGACACCAGAAAGCATAACTCACGTCAATCAGCTTTCCAGCCCATTCTTGCACTCTCGTCCTACAAATTTGTTGAGCCTCCTCTTCTCCATGCTGTTCTATTTTGATAGTAGCATGCTCAGTTATTTTGTAGCAAATATCCATGTATCGGCTGATGAGATGAAGCGGCGTGATGAAATGATTCAGAGAGCTCAACATTTCCGTACAGAGTTGCAGCAGATCTTCATCCGAAAACTGAGTCCAGTTCAGGAACATTGTCTCCACCACAAGTTGACTGCAGTAGATATCAGCCTAAATTATAGAAAATTAAGAATAATAGTAGTTATTATTTCAATTTAAACAGCGTAAAGCTGGGTTTACACCAGAGTTATTAACAAAATGTTTAATAACTTAATCCTTATAGATTCCATTAGATTGAACGGAGCTTGACAAACACATATGTTCATCATGTGTATGATAAGTTATATTCAATCTAATAGAATCTTTAAGGATTAAGTTATTAACAAAATTGGTGTAAGCGCAGCTTTAGAAACGCATTACAATCATTCAAATTTATATGTATGCCAAAATCATTCATTTCAATTGCAAATAATCTGAAGATTAACGAAGTGATACAAATATTAGGTTAAGTAGGTTGAATATTATTATTTTTTTGTTAATGAAAAAAATGTTTATAATCAATAAAATGTAGGATTTCATAACAAAATCAAATATTAATTTCAATCAAGAGTATCTCAGATAAACAAATTATTTAGATAGGAGCTGAATGATAATTAAAAGATGGAAAGCTCAAGAAACTCATAACGGTTGACAAAATAATGTAATTATAGAAGTGGATTGTGATTGTCATTTTTCAATGAAAAAATTGTTTCTCTCCAATATTGTAACGTATTTGACATAATAAAAGAATCGTGCTTCATTTTCCAAATTACTAAGCTTTCTACCACCAACGTGATACATGAATATGAAAATGCTATGTTAGGCTCGCTCACGGTGGATTCGTTTAGCCTTCTGGTAGTCGCGCCCTACTCAATCACACGAGCAGTCGCGTGTTGTATTTTTTACAACATCCAATTTTCCAAGTGTTATGTACTCTGTTTACTGTCAAAACATATTAATTAATTGTATAATTACTTTTTCATCTTTTTGGATTATTTTACGCCTATGAACATTTGGATGATTACCATTTCATAGCCCAATACATCAAGAAAAGCCATAAATTCTGTGTTATTGGTTCGTTTACAGTCCCCGTATACAGTCTTTCCCTATCTTATGCACAGTGCGACTTATGAACTGTCGCGACTAAATGGCACCTAAAGACTAAACCATTGCTCGGTTGATACTGCAACTGAGTGGAGTGATGGGGGAAAGTTTTGAAATGCATAGGTGACTCATTCACTGACACCATCCCATTTAATAGTTTTGTGCAGCAAAAAAACTGACACTGTTGTACTTTTTACAACAGCACGACTGCCGGAAGGTTAAGCAGTACATTTTATCGTAAGTCAGTTCACTAGTCAAAAAACGATTCATTCAAAACCACAAATAATATCTTACCTCACTTCTCTTGATATTATTGAGTTAACATTAATATGAATACTATTTTGACTAACTTAGTAACTTGACGTACTACAGTTTTGTAGAATAACATTATACATCCATGAATGAAATTATGCCAGCACTTGATTAATAACAATTACCTCTCCTAGAGCGACTAGCTATCTATGAAGATTAAATCCAATAAGAATATTATGAAACCATTGAACAAGTTTCACAAATATGAACTTCCAACGATATAGTACATGGAGTATACTATGAGTGGGAATTTCTCGAAAACTTTGATGGCTCAAAATGTCAATTTCTGATGGAAGCAGCTCCCTATAGTACTCAACCCTAATGCAGGTTTTCACGTTTTAAGCCTCTCTAGTTCATGAATTAAGAGTTATAATTCTTTTTCGATTTCCCATATAGTACATATAGTATACTATGAATGGGAATTTCTCGAAAACTGTGATGGCTCAAAACGTCAATGTTTGCTGAAAGCAGAATGGGTTGCTGAAGAGTAATGAACATGGTTTCTGATGGCAATAATAGTAAGGCGAGGATAGTAGTTCATTGAGGATAGTTCTTCAATAATATTCAAGGATAGTTCATTGGATAGTGATACATTTTCTGCTGATAACATTAAATACAACAAACATAAATATCCAAGAGATAGAGAACAAATAAAATAGACTCCAAGTATCACTCACCTCAGCTGCACTATGAATATTTTTCTGAAAATATTCCAATATGAACTCAGGGTTGTTGATGGACATATACTCTGAGATGGTAGCTAAGACAAACCAAGCAGCATTGTTGTGTTGGGTGCCAACATGAGATATTATGTTCTTCAGCAAGGGTGATCTGAAACAAGTTGTAGATAATAAATTGAAGATGTAACTTAAAAGAATCACTTTTAAATGCAGTAAAATTCCTTCAGGTACAATAACTGAATTTATTCCATTTTAGTTGATTCTGGAAGAGTGAACTCAGGTAGGGTATGATCATACAGGTGTGACCATACTACATTCACGTATTCAAATTTAGATTTGATTCCTTGTTTCTAATATTTGTTTACTTCTGCACGCAATTCACTCACTGCAGCTTGTATGCAATGTGATCCTACCCTTACAGCATGAATTATTGAATTACATTCTGAATCCAGTCAGATTGAACATTGAATAGCTCTGATCTGATCAATGAATCGAATCAAATCAAATCAAATAGCTTTTTATTCACAAAACATAATACAAATTCATGAAATTCATTTACACATTTAACAGTGAATACTCTCCACAAAGACTTGAGTCTGTGAGTGGAGAGTGAGTTCTTTCAAGTTCATTGACATTATGTTCTCATGTTTTGTACATATAATTAAAACTATTTCAATTGAATCAACTAACATTCATCGGCAAATCAAGAATATAAATTGCACACAATGAAATTCCATACTGGTAATAAGTATATATAGACAAATATATAAATAGTAGCTTAAAGGCTATACTTAATCATTAAAAATGCATTAAAAATGGCAAATTCACTAAGTTCTGAATAAGAAGGCGGATTGAATCAGTTGCTCTGCAGCATCCCTGCCAATTTCTAATAACCATCTACTCAAATGTTGCTTGTAGGTGTTAATACTGTAATTTTCAGACTGTTTTAAATGATTGGGAACGTTTCTATATAATATATGACAGATGTATTTACTATTATTTTTAAATCAGTTATGTAGGAGTCGGGGATGAGCAATACCAAAGTTAATTAGATTTCTTGTATTATGAGTATGAGCTAAATTATTGAAAATGAGTGTTTGTTGTAGTATATGTATTTCATTAAAGCACGTATGTAAAGCTGTCTAATATTAAACACTTGAAACTCTTCGTAAACAAGATTAGATGGGTAGCGATAGTCTCGCCTGAGACATGTCTTGATGACTGCTCGCTGTGCCACCGCCACCGGCTCCAAGGCAAACGAGGAGGCTCCACCCCAAGCTATGACACCATACATAAGAACTGACTGGATATATGCGTAGTATGCCACCCGGAGTTGATGTAAAGGGAGGACCTCTCTTAGCTGTCTGAAGGCATATATCATTTTGCGCACTCGCTGCTTCAGTGAAATAGCTTGTGGAGCCCAGCTTAATTTGTGGTCAATCAGAACGACAAGGTACCTGTACTGCTCCACTCGTTGCAATACCCCACAGTCACACGTAGTGGACTGATAGTCATCACATGAGTGGAGCCTGAGGATCTCCTGAACTGGGCTACTGTTTGATTTGAAATAAATAGGCAAATACTTAGTTTTGTCAACATTCAGAGTAAGTTTGTTCTGATCGAGCCACTTCCTGACACCAAAGAGATCCTTGGTAGCCTTACTGAAAGCATCCTTCCAGGTAGTCCCAAATGATACAACTGCAGTGTCGTCTGCAAAGAGAAATATCTTGCTATCTAGGGGAACTTTACTGAGGTTATTGATGTAGACCAGAAAAAGAAAAGGGCCTAGTGTGCTTCCCTGAATCACACCGTAATCTACATTATACATATCACTGGAAATATTATTAATACAGGTGGTCTGTTTCCGTTCATGTAGATAGCTTTGAAACCATTGCAGTGTCACACCTCTGATCCCACAGCATTCCAATTTCTGCAATAGTTTTGGTCGGTTCACAGCATCAAATGCCTTGGCAATATCAAGGAAGGTAATAAGTACATTATTACCTTCGCCCACCTTTTGCACTATTTCGTTGGTGATATCGAACAGAGCATTTGATGTATTCTTGTTTAATCTGAAGCCATACTGATTGGAAACTAACAAATTATTTGATTCTAAATAAGACTGTAATTGAATTTTAACAATTTTTTCAAGAATTTTGGAAAATACACTTAACATGGAAATGGGCCGAAAATTATTGATTGAAGATTTAGAGCCGGATTTAAAAATGGGAATGACCTTGGCAATTTTGAATGCATTTGGGAATTTGCCTGTTCGGATACTTTCATTAATAATTTGGGAGAGAGGCTCGATCACAGCATTTATGTGTTCTTTAATAAATTTAGTATGGATGCCATCCTGACCCGGAGCAGAGCCTCCCCGCATATTCTTGACTAATTATTCTTGACGAATAATTAGATTGACTAATAGACTGCAGAATAGTAACAATAATAATACTAGTAATTGATGAACAGGAATGCAGATAATAGCAATGCATAATTAAAATTGATATGGCTTTACATAACAGTGTGTTTGTTATTGAAAAATCGCTGGAATTAAGTAAAAAATACATACGTATGAAATACACTAAATATGGAATACTCTTTGGCAGAATATTAAGTAAAATTTTATATTTCTCAAATGTCACTCACTTTATAACTCCATTTAGTATCCACTTATGACAAGCGAAGTTGAAAAGCTTTTGAAGTTTCAAATCTCCTACTATGTCCAATATTATCCAAGGTAAGTTATGATGAGCATTATTCATACGATCAAAAGAAACAATATTTTTCAGTATTACTCCTTCCAAAACCTGTAAGAAAATCCAGAAAAAAGTTTTGTAAATCCACAAGGAATCATCTGACATTCAAAAAATTAATTCACTACAAAAACAGTAAGTAATTATTTGAAAAACAGAGTAATTATTTGAAAAACAGAGTAATTATTTGAAAAACTCCATGGCAGGCTGAGCTTTAATTTTTTCAAAATTGAGATATCCTGATACTTTTTAAATGTCAGGAACATAATAACTGAAGCTCCAATAACAAATTTAATATTATGTGAATAATCAATATGAGATGTGCAATATCGTGTTTATAATATTGTAGTTTATGATTTCCTTTGGATCTATTAATTCTATCTACATCTGAATATATTCTATTCTATTTCTATACATTTTCAGCAAATTAATTTCAAAAAATTAGCAACCGATCTTCGTGGTATATTTTTAGTCGATTTATCGAGAGAAACAACAATAACATAGAGTTTGCAGCGCTTGAGGGCAAAAAAAGTGATGACTCATGTCCGCTTTTAATTGCTCGACTTGTTAGTAATAGTTACGATGATTTCATTGACATTGTATCAGGTGCCGTGATAATTCAGTAGTCTATGACAAAGATACGTATAGATTGTTACTGTGATTCGTTCTTACTGCTTCAAGATCAACTCTCACACGCGCATGACATCGTCTCTCGACTCTCAGAACAGACTTTAATTTTTAAAAAATCCATAATAATGACACTAAGTTGAGGATTTCATGAATTTTGAAACTCGGTGAGCAGACATTGTATTCAATTTGACAACGTGATCTATAAGGATATCACTTGAAATCACTAATCTAGATTAATGTTACCTCTAATACCTTTGTTATGATTTACTTACCTCAAGAGCTTTCTCTTGTGACTTGACTTCTTGATCGGCAAGGAGCGGGAAGACACCGCGCACCCAATACCTTGGTAGTTTGGGATGCTTCGGGAATCGTTCAATCAATTCAGTCAAGCACTGAACCAACATTTTACGGACTGACACAGAGATGTCTCTGCAATTGCTCACCATCAGCTGTCAACATAGTATATTTTATTACAGCATTATAACATGCGCATATTATTACGATGTGTATAATAATATCATTAGCAAATTTAATTCCATTTTCACCTTGAAATGAATGTCACCTGCGAGTTGTCAATGAGTTCTACTTTCAATTAATCGGATATAACTAGCTGGAAAGGATCTAAATAATATTTTTAATGCTTGTTTATTAGCTATTATATAGTTATTGACAAGGATTGAGGATGTAGTATAATAATTGATGAATATAATTACAGCATCAAAAATCTAAAATATTTGGACTACAGAATTTAATTTGAATTTTCATTCAATACTAATGGTTAAGTTTTGTTGAGAAAGTTCTGCATTGAACTCAATAGATGAGGTTGCGTACAGAAAGTTATATGACACTTTGAATCATTAATTTGGATACAGAAACATACTTATTATGAATATATTGTGACATATCTTTTTAGTGTGATATTAACCATTTCAAGGTTTACACAATCAGTTCTTCTTAATGCTTGACACAATAGTTTCGTGAGCAAGAAATTTGATGAAAATTATCAAAAATGGAAGATTTGTTAGAAATTGCAGGAATATTATTACTGTATGATAATTAATTCAAATATCCAATGAAATCTGTATAATTAGAACAAATGACTTCTGCTATTGATCAAACTAAATAGCAGAAGGAGATTTGAATAATGAGTGTCCAAAAACTATTAGGTATTCTGCTATTTAGTTCTTCGGTCAATATATGCAGTAGAAGTCCATAGTTCTATTTATATAGATTTCATTGAATATTTGAAATAATTATACAGTAAAAATTATCAACTTGAATGTAATTAAATTTCACATTCGTTTTGGAAAACTTACAAATGAATCAGGTGATTATATATTCCAGCTTGTATTATTGAAGTGAGGGCTATTCATTTGAATCTACATGTGTATGTAATTTCAATTCTTTACAATGGAATTGTAATGGGAACGTTTCTGGTTTTTTCTTAGGAGATTGTCATTATACATTACTAAAGCAGAAAAAATGAATGCCTAAATTATAAACAAAACTAAACAGATTACTACGAATAGACAAGTGAATGCATTTCTTATTTACCTCAAGAAGTTGTGGGGTCATCCATCTTTCACAGTACAGGAATAAGTTCGCCAAAACTTGTAATGCTGATTTTCTGACGAAAACCTTCTCATCGAAAACAGAAGTTTCCAAGAGTTCTAGGATGGCCTTAGCACCTGGTAGAGGGTTGAATTCGTCTTCGGCAATCTCTTCAAAATTCTGGAGGAAATGATGAAGATTGAAGAAATCCTTTTTGTAAATTACACTATCTTCGGGAGAAGTGTCATCTTTGTAGGGATTGACAAAAATATCATCGATGACATGTTTGATTGCTGCATTTCCTGGTATTATTGAAGCCAAAATGGTGAGCGCTTTTGCTCTAACCCTAGATGAGTGATCTTTACAGCGTGAAAGCACAGTTGCTAGAAGGAATTTTATGTTGGCGAAAGTTGTATACTTTTCATAAGGGTGTTCCTTATTGTTTTCATCAATGTGCGGTCGGTTTCCCAGAGTGGAAGTGAAGTTGTCGATTGTGAACAACAACTTTGAGACGATTTCCAATCCAAATATTCTATTTTTTACCTCGCCCGCATGAGATAGCTGCATCATCCAGACCACTACTTTGGCGTATAAGACTGAAGGTAGGACTTGTAATACCTCGAACACAATACTAACGGCTTTTGCCCTGGGCTCGGCTCTGTCGGGAACTCTGATACAGAGGTGCTGCACAAGTGACATCACTGCTTTGTAAGCGGGCTCATCAATCGTTAGCAGCAAAGTTTTGATAAAGTTGATTGAATGGTCTTTGATCACTCCAGCCTCTTTTGGTGTAATGAGGGATGGCTGAGTGCCAATTACTAAAATACTGGGTAACAATTCACGCATGATGAATCTCACAGTCTCCTCCACATTGTTATGATCAGGCTCACATAGATTTTTCATCACAATATACGCATTTCTGGATAGCGAAGTCACAGAAACTTGATTCGGCGAATGTATCAGGAAGTTGGATTGTTTTTTCTCCAACCTTGTTAATAGCACTAGGATTTGAATGGTGAGGATAAGAGAATCTTCTTGACCTTTCAATTTGAACCGTTCCAAAGAATACATTAGGTCATTTAATAGCACATTTAAACACCTAGTCAAATTAATTTTACCAGCTGCTGAAATACTCGGACCTTTTTTCGAATTGCCTACTTCTTCACCATCTTCATCAGAGTCCTCTTCAGCTCGTTTTCGCCTATTTTTGGCATTATTTGATGCACTGGTAGGTTTTGCAGTTTCGTCGAGAGCAGAACATATTTTCAAACTCTCAATTGCATGCGCATAGAGCACAGGATTGAATATATTATATACCTTACTTCCTGGCACAGCAAGGAGGATGAAATATAGATTTGTTGCCCCCAGAGATATCTGCTGTATCCTTTCGTCATTGGGATTCTCTTTTGCAGTAAGAATGAAGTTGCTTATAAGACAAATTAACGGTTTATGTTGAAGGTTGTTGGTGATAAGTGTCTGCCAAGATTTTAAGCCACAAATTGTTGATGCTCCTGATAATGTGGAAGAGCCACTTTGCATTGTTGAATGTCCTTCAGTAGTACTTTTCTGGAAAATGGAATGTGCTTCACTGAGTCTGCTTCTATACATGGACGTGTGGTTGAGTTTACTTGGAGATGAAGACGTGAGTTCAGTGTTGTCGATCATATCACCAGTGCCGAGCCATGATTTTATAGCAGTACAAGCAGCATTCAATAGCTGTCTTATGTTTACCGTCTCCAAGTGCTCTTCATATGCGGGCGGCAGCTCCACCAATTCACTGAATTGATTCTGCCAAATCTCCTTCACCCAGTCATTTGGCAAGAGATCCAGTTCGAATTTGCTAAAAACCTCGTATAAGTCCATCTTGACAAATTGATCAAGTTTTACAGAAAAGATATTGTCTCTTCAATATTTTCCAGAGCCATTGATTGCTGATCTGAAAAATAAATAGAACTATCATTAATCATAAAATAATTTGCCTAATTGCATAATGCATGATTGAATATATAGGCCTATTGATTAAACCAGTAGTGATTGTTGCTTAGGAGAAATGCCAACTGAAATGTGTTGATATTTTAATGAGATCTATAGAGTTAGTTCCTGAAGTGAAGCAATGTTCTTTTGATTGAGATATATATACTGATAAGTGACAAATGACGAAGACCAAAGACACTCCTGAACAGAATGATTGAATTAACACGGCTGAGGCGTTTGGGAGTAGGCGCTACAAGCTTGTGTGTGGATTATTGTAATGATAGGGAATCAAACCTACATTGATTCATTAGAAGGGATATCAACAAAGATTTTGAATCGTTTAAATGGTCAGCGTACTGAAACAAGAAATCGCCTTCAAATAAGGTGCTTGTACTTATCTTACTGGACAGAAATAACGTTAATCAACTGTGTTAATCAATTCCCTCGTGACAGATAAAAACCAATTCTGTTGCTCTTTTATTTGATTAAGCTCCCCTCCCTCCTATTAATTGTTGAGGCTATTTAAATAATACTTATTGTTTATCTGGTCTTAACTTAAGTGCAACACGACCAGATAAGTTGATTTAGAAATTTTAATTGCATAGACTATAGCATAACATATTTTTATACATTAACACAAAGGTTCAATTATTTTAAAAGTCTTGAAAAAAATTATTACTAGATTGAAAAATGTGCTTTTTACCTTTTTATATGAATGTGTGTTGGAATGTCTTTATTTCTAAAGTAAACAATAAACGGTGGTTTAAAAGTTTAAAATAGGCAAGAAAATGTACTGTAATGTTCTATATCAGGATTATTAATTCAATAGCACCAAACACGTTGTAACTAAAGTAACTTAGTTCTAGGAATGAAATAAATTTAAAAAGTTGGTCGAAGTACTTCAACTTTTATCATCATCCATAGATACAGAATTAGGCAAGAGTCTACCATACTAAGAATTGACATAATAAATTTATTTTATTTACTATATACAGTACCTTCATTAGGTAAACAATTTTTAGTTTGTAACTTGCATCTTGATGATACACGTTGTTCAATTTCAAGATTATAGGCTAGCTCAATATTGTAAAGTAAAGATAAATATCAATAGTGAATGATTAATATAATCAAACAAACCAATTTTATTCTTACCTGTCTAGGATCACATAACACAAGTTGAAACTTAAGAATCCATTCCAAATCCGTTGAAAGTAATTTCAACTTGAACCGGTTAATTTACCAAAGCTGGCTTTTAGAGCATTTACGTTATTCTAAAAGAATAACAGGTGAATTAGTAACACTGAATTAATATAGTATTATGTAAATGATACGATTTCAATAATTTATCAATATTCCTGGCCATACACAAAGATAAAACAGTCCACAATCTAGCACTTTACGCGCCAAACAAACAATTTTGAGGTTAGCTTTCCTCGTTTTGATTATTTTCTGCAACAGCTGAACATGGAGGGAGTGTCTCAATACTGCGAGATTTCAATTTGTCCTAAGTAGGCATTATTCAAAATGTTATTTTCTATTAGGAAAAAGGAAAGGACTAGTTTTGACTTTTGAATGGCAATATCCTTTGTTAATATTATTTGAAATTTGTTGATGATTTTATATAGGTAATAGACACGAATATGAAAAGTTTTAATACGGTTCAGGCGTTTGGGAGTAGGCGCTACAAGCTTGTGTGTGGATTATTGTAATGATAGGGAATCAAACCTACATTGATTCATTAGAAGGGATATCAACAAAGATTTTGAATCGTTTAAATGGTCAGCGTACTGAAACAAGAAATCGCCTTCAAATAAGGTGCTTGTACTTATCTTACTGGACAGAAATAACGTTAATCAACTGTGTTAATCAATTCCCTCGTGACAGATAAAAACCAATTCTGTTGCTCTTTTATTTGATTAAGCTCCCCTCCCTCCTATTAATTGTTGAGGCTATTTAAATAATACTTATTGTTTATCTGGTCTTAACTTAAGTGCAACACGACCAGATAAGTTGATTTAGAAATTTTAATTGCATAGACTATAGCATAACATATTTTTATACATTAACACAAAGGTTCAATTACTTTAAAAGTCTTGAAAAAAAATTATTACTAGATTGAAAAATGTGCTTTTCAACTTTTAATATGAATGTGTGTTGGAATGTCTTTATTTCTAAAGTAAACAATGAACGGTAGTTTAAAAGTTTAAAATAGGCAAGAAAATGTACTGTAATGTTCTATATCAGAATTATTAATTCAATAGCACCAAACACGTTGTAACTAAAGTAACTTAGTTCTAGGAATGAAATAAATTTAAAAAGTTGGTCGAAGTACTTCAACTTTTATCATCATCCATAGATACAGAATTAGGCAAGAGTCTACCATACTAAGAATTGACATAATAAATTTATTTTATTTACTATATGCAGTACCTTCATTAGGTAAACAATTTTTAGTTTGTAACTTGCATCTTGATGATACACGTTGTTCAATTTCAAGATTATAGGCTAGCTCAATATTGTAAAGTAAAGATAAATATTAATAGTGAATGATTAATATAATCAAACAAACCAATTTTATTCTTACCTGTCTAGGATCACATAACACAAGTTGAAACTTAAGAATCCATTCCAAATCCGTTGAAAGTAATTTCAACTTGAACCGGTTAATTTACCAAAGCTGGCTTTTAAAGCATTTACGTTATTCTAAAAGAATAACAGGTGAATTAGTAACATTGAATTAATATTGTATTATGTAAATGATACGATTTCAATAATTTATCAATATTCCTAGCCATAAACAAAGATAAAACAGTCCACAATCTAGCACTTTACGCGCCAAACAAACAATTTTGAGGTTAGCTTTCCTCGTTTTGATTATTTTCTGCAACAGCTGAACATGGAGGGAGTGTCTCAATACTGCGAGATTTCAATTTGTCCTAAGTAGGCATTATTCAAAATGTTATTTTCTATCAGGAAAAAGGAAAGGACTAGTTTTGGCTTTTGAATGGCAATATCCTTTGTTAATATTATTTGAAATTTGTTGATGATTTTATATAGGTGATAGACACGAATATGAAAAGTTTTAATACGGTTCACATTTGAGATATTGCACTTATTATAATCTACGTGGCAAATTAAATTAGAATGTACAAAAATTACTACAAATAAATATTCAATGAGAGCTTAAAAAATGATAATCAGGATACGAGGCTACCAAATATCAGTTCTATTTGGAATATTAGCTCTCATTGAATATTTAAATAATTACTTTACAGTAAAAGTATTCTAGCATAGTTTATTAAAATGCAATTTCTAATAAAATCTTCCAAATTTGAGGGTTCAATTAGGCTTTGTTGAATTATATTTTGAAGGTGAAAGGATAAGTTAGAGTATAGGTTTCATTTGAAGTGTTCTGTTCAGGATAGATTATCAATCCAAAGATACGGTATCATACGAATATGATACTATATCCACAAAGCAATTGATATTCTGGTTTGATAAAAACAAATTAAATATAATTTGAATATATTATCAACATTTTGTATTCACTGGACTTTTTGAAAGCACCGGTCACTAATATAATAATAGACAAACTGAAATTTTGAGATTTCATACGCTGATGCGAGATCATCTGAATTCCGAGATGAAATGAATGTCACAATAGTTTTATTGTTGTTGCTTTTCCCGGTATTTCAGAAATAATCTATTGTTATTAATATTCTAAACTGTTCTATTCACAAATCGTCAACCGAATCACAACTGAACATATTATTTCATAACTTTTCGCAGCAATACATATAAAACAAATGAGCTTTCTATAATATTGTACGGCACGATTAAAATTTAATTCTGGTAATCCAGTTGCCAGTTCAGCAAGTAGTTCTTTGTTCTTAGCCCGTTTAGGCGTTTACCGCTGCAACCTTCAGCACCTGATGGTCTGTGGCATTTATACAGAAATTATCGCATAGGCTACTGCAGATCTGCAGACCATGAGCAATCAACAGAGCGGTCTGGGGCACCTGGGGAATACTCCCCAGAAAACGGTGGATCCGGCTACTCTCCCTCGGGAAAATATTGAAGAAATAAACTTACCAAACACATTTTTGTGCATTCAGGAAGTGTACCGTATATGCCTCTACGCCCATGAGTACGGGCGCCCATGCTGCAGACTACAGTAATAACTTTCTGTATAAACTTGGCAATGGAAAATTTCCAGAAATTAGTTCTTGGCAATGTAGTCTACGGTATTCGAAGTAATCACAGCCATGATCGCCCGCAGTATTTAGCAGCCTACCTAGGTACCTACTAAGTTTATTTATAATAATAGGCTTACCGTTTTAACTAAGGTCTATATTACATTTTTAGATTAATTTTAATTTGAGATGCAACACAATTCATGTGGATTAATAAAGAATTAAAAAATGATAAACTGAATAGTTTTGTTTGAACAGATTTGGTTGACCAAGATATAATATAGAAAGCCGCTCTATTTCAATCATCAGGAAAATTAATGTGTCAATAGCTGCAAAAATGTATGAGTAAATTAAATTTATTTCGCAACCTTCTGCATTATGTCTATTTGTTAACACCACTGATTAACATAATGTTCGAGCATCATATTATTGTCATATGCTTTTGTTCAGAAATAACTTCTCTGGAAGCATATTAAAAACCAAAAATATATGATTTAATAATGCTGAGAGTGATGACATAGACACAAAAGGCTTCGATTGATGAGTGTGGAATCACAGCTTAATTTATTGAGGTTGGCTTCAAACCAGTTACACCTGGTTTTGTCATAAACATGAACTGTATCCTAAAAATGTCATCAGAAGCTTTGATACAGTATGGTTACTGTATCAAGTGGAAGTATATTGGGTTGAGAATAAAAAGAATTTTTCTCAATATAAATTATATTGTACATATTATTTATTACTCTTACAAGCTGATAGCAAACTATTCCAAGCTACTTAACTATGCATCTTGATATTTTTATTTGAATATAATATATTAACATGATGGCCAATCAGCAAATATTCACTATTTTATTCTAATTTAGTCAGTACCGGTACAAAATCTTCAAATTACTTCAACTTTCTAATGATTATTATAATACTAAATACATTATAATGAAGATTCAAGGTAGGTACTAGTATTTCATGATGAGAAATAAGATGCTATAGCATTTTTAACAAAATGATTCTATATGGTACGTTATAAAAATTCTACAATCAGGGGATTATGCAATATAAATTTCCGATAAAGCTATTTTTCACAAATAATATTGATGATTTCACAAATTAAAAAACATAAAATATCACAATTCACAAAAAATAATATTGAACACAAATAATATTGAAGTAATACATTGATAAAAATGACAACAGAACATTCTACAGTAGTTCAATACTGATGATTCAGCTTACAATCCTTTTTGGGTTACAAGTAGATGGATATGAAATGTGAATTGTTACTGCTGTAAATAATATGAGAGTTTTTCAATACTCATTTCACGCTACATTTATCAGAAAAATACTATTGGTCCCACACTCCCTGATAATCATGGGATTAGATTAGTAGAAATAACCATTATAGGTAAGCTATTTTGAAAGATGGCATTCTGAGTTTAACAACTTAAATTAACTGTATTTCAACTAATTTTATAAAACATTATCAAATCAATAGTTAACAGCTAGCTTACAAGTAATTCAACTAGCGAATATTATCTAGTCCACTATAAAAAATGCTAAATGTACCAACATTATTTGTTTTCCACGAAACTTTAATGTATTTATCACTAATAATAAAGGATCGACAATATTCGGCTTGAACAATCAGTTGTACTTTCAAGTTATATTATGGGATAGGTAGTTTCAATATGTCTAGATATGAAATTACAATTTCTTATTTTAAATTAAGATTCATTAGGCTTATAAAAGTCTGCTCTACAGGACTTCATGATTAATTCATGCAATAAAGGCACAATTGATCTTCTTTTAATCGCCAAAAAATAATTCAAATTCATCTGTATCAGTCAATTCTTCATTCCAAAAGAGTATGGAACAGAAAATATGAGTTAAGATAGAAAAGATAAACCAAGAAAAATTTTAATCCTAATATACTAAACTCTAATAATAAATTTAGGAAGAAAAAGAGAACAAAATATTATTTGGGATCTTGTCTCACCGATACACGAAAATTAATACATGTAACTTATACAAAGTTCATACACAACATACATGAAAGTTCATGGAACAATGTCAATTATTGTATACATACACTTTTCAAATAGAAAGATGAATTACAAATAAATAAGTTTCTATAAAATGCTAGGCATCGCAGCATTGCTATAGAAATACAGCTTCAAAGTGCATAAAATATCTGAACACTATAGAGATGTCATGAAAATACTCCTATTGTGCATTGGAATTTGACTTATGGGGATATTCAATATCACTACTTTTCTGATATATGTTTATGATTTTTTAATTTCTTACAGAATTCTCCAGTTCAGTTACCTGTAAAAATAATGGAGAAATTCTATCTCCAATTTCAAAAAGTCAAAGGCACGTTAATTTTTGACATGGAAAATTTATTTTTACTATCTTTTTTCATATGAATTCCGGATACAAAATATTGGTTCATGGGATCAACTCATGGAACAAAACAGTGATGTAAATCACTCACCTTAACAGTTACTTTTTCTCTAAGAGAAAAGGGCTCTACGGTAAAATACAGGTTTCTAGTAAGTTGAAAATTATTTTTAAAATTTTGACAAATTCTATAAAATCCCTTCATTAGCATGATGTATCCATTACAGATTAGTGTATTTACAAATTTAGTGTATCTTTTATTAAAATAAAAAATTTAAATTTAGCTGGATTTTCATTTTTACATGATATTAGGTTTCATACAAATAACTCAAATCATTTAAGAGTTTAATAATAAAATGTCTGGATAACATAAAATCTTGATTATGTTTGCCAATAGGGGCTTATTATTTTAATCATTATGAAACTGATATGTAATAATGAGTACAATTATTGTATTAAAGACAAAAAATTGTGGAACTTCCAGATTCAAGGTCTGAAGTGACTAGATTAGCATTAAACATGCTTGAGTAGATCCGTAAAACGAACACAACGATTTTGAAAGAAATAGGAGCAAACACAACTGGATAAAAATACTCATTCCTCACAGCAGATTTTAGCCTAATAGTCGGAACAAATGAAATGAGAACAAATCACAATTGGAAGAAAAATCCATAAAAATACTCATTTCTTACATGATCACAATATTATCTGGAAAGCATTGAGATTTTACATAAAGCAATCTAAATTGGAGTCCATCATAAATCAAACTTCTAATTGAGTTTTAATTATATGATTTGTGTTCCTTGACATTGGAAAAGGTACTACAAAGAAATTATAAAGATACTTTAAAAAATATGCAGCGTTAAATGCTGATGAGTGATTGTTTCTTATAAACTAACAAAAATGCATTACATTTATGTGATGAATAAAAAATACAAATGGATCACAGTGTTGTATGGGAAGAAAACTATCTTAAAAAATGGTCACACTTGATGAGAAAATTAGTAGAAACAAGCAAATTGACAATTAAATATACAGAAATCAATAAGGTTAGCACCACAGAATATAATATCAAACCACAAAATAAAATGAAAAACTTCATAAACACAACAGCCAATAAAATATTAATGGGAAGCTATTTCTATCACACCAACCAGTAAGAAGTGGCACCATTTTGTGGAAAACATTGGGAAGCTTGTTAAAAAATATCATTAGAAATTTTCAAAGAATGAAAAGAATGAGGATTTTCATGCCAGCATGAATGAATAATTATTTCAAGAATGCAGTATATTATTTAATGACTTTACAAATTTGAAAACACATAAATATTAATCATAATCATTCACAGACTTGAACTGCAATGAATTTATTGTGTAATGTATTTTGGTTGGATTTGGTGATGCAACTGGATGAATCGATTTCTTATCATACTCAACCACTGTATAACCATGTACACACAGTTACATAGTATTTAATTTATAAATATAAAAAAATGTATCAAATATTTAAAATATAGTAAAAAATATTATTTTCATGTTGAATGATATATATATTACATATATTCTTCTGTACAATCTACTTTTGATGCCACTACTACTTGGTTTTGAAGAAAGAATTAACAATAAAGTTATAATACTGGCTCCAACAAATAATTCTACAACAAAACAACAAATAAGTCAAATAACGCAACAAAATCTGTCTTGAAAGAACACAGAAAAAGAGCTAATTTAGTACGTCGAGAGTTAAAAAGTAACTCACTTATAAAAATACAGTACTTATCTATTCTATTCACTATTTCACGTGATGTCAGTTACTAGTCTTCTACTTATTTTGTTCATAATTTTATAGAAATAATATCAAATAGCCAAAAATACAAAATCAATAATAGTAAAATTCTATCGATACTAGTGTCAGAGACCTGAGAAATCTCAATATTTTGTATAAAAATACTGTTAATATGCAGAGGCAATACATTTCTGTATAAAATTTATTAGGACTACTGTACTCGAGAACGAATGCTTACTCTTATTGAATTAATACAATAGTTTTACATTATAATATTTATAAAAAATACATGTTACATATTGCAAACTGATTCTGAAGTCTCATTTACTTTCTAATACAAAAGTTCTGAGTACCTCGAAAACTCATACCAGAATTTTGAGTACAAGCAGAATTTAGCACTACTTAAAGCTCATTCTTAACACCATTCAAATAAAAATAACGTCTATTTATAACGATATAGGTTCTACTCATATGTGAACTTTTAAACGATAAAAACTATAATAAAGCTGACGACGTGGATGCATATTGATTGGTCACATTATTTTCTATCACACAACAATTTTTTAGTTTTACTTTCAACAGTTTTGGATAACTTCACAATTACACAAGTATGCAATCATAGCATTACAATCTTTCATCATAGGTGCAAGAGTAAAAAAAGTACTAAATATGAGTACTATTTACAGAATTGACAAACAAAAAACAGGATAATGTGTTTTTTTATTAGTTCTGGATACAACTTTCGTTTTATTGTTTTGCCAAGCAATTGAAAGTAAATAAACAACCACTTTGGATTAAGTACAAAAAACCTCATCCAGCCAAGCTGCATGGGAAGTGCAAGTCGACCCATCAAGAGTATTGATAACGCTTTGCCGGTTACAGAGATCGTAAAAAAGGATTAGGGACAAACGGAAAGAGGAAAACTGAATTTTTACCTGTTTTTGATGGGCGTACGAAATTGGTAATAATATTATTATACTATGAATTTTTCTATTCCTCTATTTTGTTTCTTGTCTTCTTCATTTTATTTACCCCTTTAAATTTCTCTATCATTTTTCTACACATCATCATTAATTTGCAAGCGAAAAATTAGTTTTCCATCATGTGCTTCAAGATGAGCGGAGCTGAAAGCTAATAAGATTTCTAAAACTATTGTCCCATAATCTTTGAAATTGGTTGTTACTGGAATACAATTATTGTTTTCACGTTCAATTTCACTTCAACCACATTTTAAAATACAAATACAATATATTAATTCTAGTAGTGCAATAATTTATTATTTTATAATTTCTTACTTTCATGGATGAACTAGCAAATGCAGTAAAAATTTTATAATCGCTGAGTATAAAATGTATTAAATACTATACTATAAAACTATGGCCCATTATTGAGACTTATAAATATTCTTATAATAATAAATTACAGTATACTGTACAAGTTGAACTAATAATGAACTAAACGACGCAATACAAGAAAGAACAATAGCAAAGAAGGATGGTGAGACAGGCAATGAAAGTTTTAGATTTAACCTGTCTTCAAGAGTATTGTTCATTCCTTTCGAATTGGAAGCAAATTGCACAATTTTGACGACTGAGAGAATTTCCTCGAGAGAATGACATTCTGATTTAGTTTTTATTTAAAAAAAAAAGCTGGAGCGACGATGAGATTGAGTCTGCGGGCACCTGGTGATCGATGAATATTCTCGATTACTGAACAATAAAATAATTATTTTTTGTATTTCCACTTTGAGTGAATAATAATAAGTATAATATGTGTAAATTTGTTAATTTGAGTCACACCGTTCCCATATCTACCAGCAATTGATCGAAGCTGTCAATCTACATTACAGCGGTAGTGGCATGCTCCAATAAAAAAATAATCGTATAATAACTAAACATTCATCAATCTAGAGAGCTGATTTAAGGATAGTTGTTCGCCTTAGTAATCACCAGTGTGCTCCTAGTCAATGTGATGAGGCCAGAAGTGGCCACCTAAAATATCTCGACAGGAAACATTTCAAAATCTCGTTTTTAACAAGGTTGAGAATGAAAATTCAGTCATTGATGCTAATAATAATTGTTAGCATAATTAAAAAAAATCTAATACTAAATTATACTTAAATCCTAATTTAAAGCGTTAATATTAACCTTAAAGCAAAATACATTCAATAGGAAAAAGCTCTGAAAATAGAGGAGAGCTCGAAACAAAAACTAATACATACAATGATATAAATATGCTTATAGCCTATTCAGTTTCAAATAGAGAGTAGTTGTAGATGAATGGGTATACCAGCCTGCTTCCAGATTGGTCATTTCCTGTGATGTGTGGTTTGTAGGATGAAACATGACTTCTCTTCAGGTACCATCTCCGATTCATTTGTCACATTTGAAGCCACTGCCAACAACTAATACTGTTCAACGACTGTTCACTGATACGACCATCCCATGTTAGCTCTGTTGATCCTCACAGGTCTTTTGTTAGTTCATTATTTGCTGAGGGAAGTACCAATGATGCAACTGGAAACAACAGTAATAAATTCAGGATTAGTTGAACCTTTAAAATTTTCAAGCATTTTTGAAAGACTTTGGTGTATATTTTTCTTTGTTTTGAAAAGCACTTCTGTTATTCTGACACTGGAAAACTAATTTAATATAATTGAATCTATAGGTTTAATGGTCCATTAAAATTAATACGTGTCCTAGAAACCGGGCATTAAACTAAATACTTTTTATACGTTGGTTTTGATCGTACCAGCACGCAACTTAACGGAAATCAAGGCTTATTGAACATGGAAAGAGCTACAGTGTCAAAAATTCCCAGTAAAAATTTCAAATTAAAAGAAAAACTGTAAATCTAAGATTCAATTGCATGAAAACGAAGGGACAAGTTTAGTATTAGGCGTGCATAATTGTTGAGCCTATGACGTAGGTGAATAAAAAAAATTCAGTTCTATCCACAATGCATGCAAAGTTCAAATTCATTTTACGATAAACAGCATTTTTAGAAGAAAGATGATGCTTTTCAGTCTACAAAATTAAATGAAAACGTTTTTTTCCAAGCATAACAGTTGTAAGATCAATTCATTTACTAAGAGTATTAGGAGATAAATGTTACATACTTATGTTTTATATAAGATATATATTAAAAATATTACAAATTTCAACGTCTATTAGAACATCAATGATCAATTCAATTTCGAGTAACACCAAAAAATACATAGTAGCTTTCTCTTGCATGATAACCATTCTCAACCGAACTTATGTCATCTCTGTCTTGGTTGATACGAACATTTTATACTGTCAGGTTGATAACAAGTTACAGGTTAATAACAGGCTACATTCCCTGGTTAATTGCCAGGTTTATAATATAATATTATAAACATTTCAAATTCCACCTAATATTTTACGTTCAATGATCCTGTCCATACTAAGTTAATTAATTGTAACGCTTGCTAAAAAGTATTGTAAGTTGAAACGTCTAAACGTCCTTTATATTGAGACAATTGAACAAAGATTAGCATTGAACAATTGTGGCATTACCACAGAGAAAACATAGCATAATAAGATATTCCATGACATAAGGCGTTAATGTTACACTTCCACCTGCAAAAATGAATAAATCTAATCTAATCCTTACCATTGTTACATAACATGTTAAGGTTCATTTACATCATCAGTTACATCATTCCAAAATTTTGATACGAGTTGAGTACTTTTAAGTTTGAAGTTAATTTCGACTGTATTGATGATACATTATAATATAATGTCAAATTAACCTTTTAGAAGTAGTATCTTTAAATTGTTAGTTATTTATAAGTATCCGATAGGATGTTTTGTATTTTGTTGTATTGCTGATGTAAACAATAAAACTTGAAACTTGTTAAAACGTCTGAATGTGTTACATTGTGTACGTTATGGGAACACGAAAAAGTGGTAAATTCTTTAATCACGTGACTAGTGCAAAATGTTCCCATGGAACGCCATTTCAAAATCGTTGGTTCAAACTTTTGGCGCGCACTTATGAAGTTGATTTACACAGAAATGTGTCGTTTACTAGCTGCGTGAATGAAGAAAGGCTGTTTTACAAACTTACCGTATAGAAAAGTGTGCATTTCTTTCATTCCATTACTCTCAAATTTTCTATAGAGAAAAATTCATTTAACGAATGATTATCAAACATCATTTTGTTGGTTATGTATTCTATGGCTATGCTATGGTAAACAAACAAGCTATCAGGGCTTGCGCAGAGGAGCAAGAAGACTACAATTCAATCGACCAATGAGAGCTCTGAAAGTTTGAACTGCCACAATTTACCAGGCTCCGACTTTGGAACTGTACTAGCTACAGATACTGTATACATACATACAGTATAGATACTTGGCTAGTACCCTGGCGCAAAAATCCGCCATCTTGTTAGGAAGCGCCGCATTGTAATAGTATTGATGGGAGGATAGTATTGATGATCCGGATCAATTGATCTCGTTCACTGTCACGAGCCAATCAGAAGACCAGGATTGGAACTTCCTAAGGTCACGTGACGTGTCTAGTATTTGCGCCATATAAAAAGCATTGGTTGGATAGGCGTTTGATTGACAGTTTCCATTCTGTACCTATTGTGTGGTACAGAATCTGTCGAAATTCCTCCCATTGGACGCGGAACTTTTTACCTGGTAAATTGTGAATCGGACAATTTACCACATTCCATGTTCCCAGAACGGACTCATTGAGACACTTGAACAAAGGCTGGCATTACCAAATATTTTTGTTCAAATGGAATCACTTTTATTTGGTCGAAAACTGAATATAGCGTTCACGTCAGCATACACGGCAATCTGCAAAAATGAATAAATCCAATCGAATACCCTGATACACTGATTGATGTATGTACTCACAGGTGGTTGGACAGCTTGAGGCACAGACGACTGCGTCAGTTCGTCTTCCTTGATCTCCTTCTTTTCGGGCAGCATACAAATCTGAGTGGACTTTGACTCGACACTGGTCTGGTTGCGCTTGGAGAGCGGCGCCAGGTTGGACGGCGTCACGTGCTTCAGTTTGTTCATGTGTATCACTAGCTTGTCTCTTCTTGCAAACGCCTTTTTACACACT
Organism: Nilaparvata lugens; assembly: GCF_014356525.2. NCBI lineage: Eukaryota > Metazoa > Arthropoda > Insecta > Hemiptera > Delphacidae > Nilaparvata > Nilaparvata lugens. The sequence continues at coordinate 15,492,040 of NC_052504.1, forward strand.
TCGCACACATACGGCTTCTCTCCAGTGTGGATGCGCATGTGTATCACCTGAAACCACAACAAATGCACTTTTATCGCAATGCAAATCAGTGGTCGTGAGTGATTTGCTAAATCTATGGACTATAGTAAGCTACACAGGTTAATTGCTATCCTGTAGTGAGGTCCACATTATAATAGCAGTAGATAAAGATAGCAGAACAGCGTTGCCGATTTTCTGCTTTAATAAACTATATTTTTACAATGTTAAAAAAGGAATTTGCAACATTGCGGAGCTATAGAAAGATAGCACTATCTGTTTTGTCGAATGATAGACAAGGATAGCAACACCAATGTTAATCAATAATCAAACACTGCCATTATAGTGTGGACCACACTATAGTCTGTCATTTGAACAAAGCAGATAGAGCTATCCTTCTCTAGCTCTGCAACGTTGTCAGATTGTTTTTTGACAATGTAGAAATATAACTAATTACTGTACCAATATATTAAAACTTGACTATGAAAATGTATTATCAAATTATTGAATAATACATTTTCTTGACGAATAACACTTTATTGATTATTATTAACAAGAATGAACAGTTTATAAAATTAATAATTAAAATAAAGTGTATTTTTAATTAGTGTATTTACAAGGAGAAAACTGGTACGATATATATAGTGCCGATGATATAGACATTATGGTGGATGTTTTAGTTGAAAAATTAAATTACTTGACACATAAAAGAACTAAAAAAATTCAATTAAGTAAGAATAAAAGGCCTCTTAAAAAATGGATTTCAATGATCAAAAATACTAGAAAAGATTTTAAAATTGAGATTGATGAGCTTTTTAGAAAAAGAGAATATAATCAGTGATAACCAATATGGGTTTCAAGCTAAAAAGTCAACCAATGACGCGGTCATTCATTTGAATAAAATTGTATATGACAATTTTAATGAAAACAAAAAATCTCTAGCCGTCTTCATGGATTTATCAAAGGCTTTCGATACAATCCCACATAATATACTTTTAAATAAGCTGGATGAATCTGGAATTAGAGGCTCAGTAAACAAACTTTTTCAAGCTACTTGTCGGATAGGAAACAATATTTAACTTTAAATGGTCAAACGGATATCCAATCTACTTCACATTTTGGTTTGCCTCAAGGTTCGGTTTTATCCCCAATATTGTTCCTAATCTATGTTAACGATCTGTTGAAGCTAAATCTCAGAAATTGTACTACATTGTCATTTGCAGATGATACAACGCTCGTTTTTAGTGGAAATAGCTGGAGGAGCTCTTTAATAATGCAAACAACAGTTTAAAAATAGTGCAAAAATGGCTTCAGGACCACATTCTCACCTTAAATACCGATAAAACCAAATATATCACTTTCTCACCCAACATAACCGGGCAACCACCAATATCTCTGGATTTAAGAATGAATACCAATAAAACCAATACTATGAATGAAGAGCAAGAGATAAAATCACTGGAAAGAGTGCAAACTATGAAATACCTAGGAATATTAGTTGACCAACACCTCAAGTGGAACAAACACATAGAATATTTATGTTCAAAACTAAAGTACGTGATACACATCTTCTACAAAATACAAAAAAATAAAAAACTTGGATATAATTAGGAAAGTATATTATGCATACGCCCACTCATTATTTCAATATGTAATAGAGGTCTGGGGCGCCGCCTTTGACACACATTTAAAAAAAGTTTTTATTTTGCAAAAACACATTATAAGAGCAGCTCTTGGAAGACCACGACTTTATTCAAGTAGAGAAATTTTCATCGAACTAAATGTCCCGACTCTGAGACAGACCTACATTAAAAGAGTAATTCGTTACATAAACAAACATAGAAATCAGTTTAAAATTCATACAACTCCCTATAACATACGGGCAAACAGTACAAATACATTTAACATACATCTCATAAAGCTTACTATATGCAGACATCAACTTCAATACTATTGCAATTATTTAATCAATAAAATACCACTAGATTTTGTTAACAGGAATATAACTGGGAATTTGAATAGAATTATACAGGAATGGATTGACAGGAACATCTACTTTAAATTAATCTAATGAATAAGAGTTTGAGATACATTCGTGTGTGTCTAAATTTTAGGATGTTGAGGATATGATTTAATATTTTTGTTTTTGTTTTGTATTCTTTCTTTTCTTTATTACTATTGTGATTTTATTTTGTATCATGTAATTACGATTCACATCTGCACTCAGGATCTCCTTTGCAGGTTGTTATTAAACTTTATTGTCGATAATAATATAGTGTATGTAAATTATGTATCTATTTTGAAGAGACAATAAAGCAATTTCAATTTCAATTTTCAATTTCAATTGCTGTAGCTGTTGAGTTGTTGCAGTTGGTTGTAAGTTGGTTTAGCTTATTGCTATGTTTTGGTAGTTTCTTGTGAGTTGTAAGTCAACTGCCACTGAGCAATCAGAAATAATAATACAATTAATAAATAAGTTACTATTGATAGGGCAGCCCCAGAGGACAGCTTCATAAAATGCGAAGATGCGTTGTAGATCCACTAAATATAGTAGTTTTATTAACCACGCACTAATCTAGAATTTGAATTCATGTGAGCATCAACCTCAATAAAAAAATACCCCTCCATCCAAACCAGGCATTAGGATTCGCCCTTGTTCCATTATGCACGCACAAGCCGTTTGATCTTATGTGGACATCATCCTCCGAAAATCGAAAATCAAAGAATCAAATAGTCTTTCAGGAGATCTTCAAGTTATAATTATTGCATCGCATCAACAATATAAAAGTATTTATAAAAAAGCCAGTAATGCTATAACCACTACATAGAGAAATAGATGTCTGATATTTTATACAGATTGATTGTACCATAGAGAAAAGATACCATAAGAAGATACCCTATGGTATAGAATGTTTATGTTCCAAATTTCACTGTTAACTCAAACCGAAAGTCCTAGTAGTTCTTTTTCGTAGAGCTATGTGATGCTGGTAGATCCCCATAACTGTGTCGTTCTTACACTCTCACCCGGTCAAAACAGTGATAATAGGCACAAGGCGACTTGAAATTTGGAACATAAACGGCCTATACCATTTATTTATTCATACATTGATACAAACAATATCATCCTCAATTATGAATGATTGGGAAAGGACAACAGGCTTATAGCCCAAAATGGTTCCTTTCCCAAATTTAGATAGAAATTGTCCAAAAATAGGTTATGTTTACACTTTATGATTTTTGTCCAATTTTGAGATATAACCATGGGATATAATGTTATGCATGTTTACTCTATGATTGTACTCACCAGTTTGTCTTTTCTGGCCAGCCCCTTCCCACATTCGGTGCACGTGAAGCTCTTATTGTTGTTATCGACCTTTTGCAGTTTCTGCTTGGGAGGCAGTGGAGGCTGCTGGATGGGAGGTGGTGGGGGCGTGGTCTGCGTCTGAGTGTGGATCGAGTGTTGCGTTGGAGGCGGCGGCGGCTTCCTTTCTGCCTCCGTATTGAAAGAGTTTTGGTCGTTCTGGAATGTTGCATGGAGTGTCGGGTAATCTGGAGCCCTGATAACACGCATTTATCAGCAACATATAATTCAGATTAATACATAGCAAATAGTGAAGCTTTTTGTTGGTGCAGAGTAGCTTTCGGGAGTCCCACCTAGCCTGATTATAATACAATTGTAGCCGTCGATGGGCCTCACGACTGTTATACTTCAGACGGGAACGACAGTAACTTGCCTATCCGATAGCATAAACGATATTCAACAGTAGACATCAAATATTATTTCATGTAGTTGATTTTACGACTCACACTGGGGCACTAGGGATCTTCCTTTTGCGATGTTTTTGCCTCATTTACTGTACTCATAGGAATATCATAATTATAGTTACTGTTGGTAGGATAAATTAAATATCTATTTAATAATAATTATTAACTCTAATATTATAAATAAGGGTATAATTTCGTGATTAGTTCTAGTTAAATAAATTTGCAGTTCCTGAATTTTCATGTAGGTTATCCATGTACTTTAGTTTTAGAGCAGTAACTTATATTTATTTTTTGTTAAGCTTTTTATTTTGTTTCTGACAAACAAATTCACCAATTCATGCAAAGCACCTTTTTTGATTTATAAATAACATATCAAATTATTATAACTATAATAACTGGAAATGTAGCAGTACACGTTCAAGAAAGATTTTAGATTAAAATTCTACTCCGAAGATAATTTCAAGTTTTATATGTGTGTGTATGAATGTTGCTATAATTACATAGGCTATTGATTTAGGCCAATATTATATAGGCCTATTCATTTATTAAAGCAGATTCTATTCTTTATAATACATCATTTGCTTCAATATAATACTATTTAATTGTAGGCTGATAGTTATTCAAGTGTCTCCACAAAGGGTAGCCAATGAGGAACACAAATATAAAATATTAGAGAACAATATATTTATTAGAATTACTTTTATGGATTTTTTGAAACTTGATTTTGGATGTACAGTAACTTAATTGTTTGTTTGTTCATTTTCACGGAATGAAGAATTTGAATAAGATTTAGATTTATAAAAAATACTTCAATTGAGTCACAAGTATAAATAATTCGTAGAGATCCTAACACATATAAGAGCAGCATTATTTACGAAGCATTCTTGAGATGTTCAACTCGACAGAGTATTTTAAGAAGGTAAACCCTTATTTTAAGGACGATGTTTTATGAATTTTAACATAATTTTAGTTCTCGATGGGTGACGTGATCTTAAAATATTTGATTTTTGTTATAAATTAATTAAGGATGATTCCTCAGTAAAAATATAGAATAATCTAGAAGCAAAAGTAAACCTTTAAAAATTAGGGATGATTCCTCAGTGAGAATATAGAACAAAATTTAGTAGCAGAGGTAAAACTTCACAACTTTGGGAGGATTCCTCAGTGATGATATAGAATAATCCAGGAGCAGAGCTAAAACCGCTTTCACTCACCATGTGCCAATGGAGCGCAGCACTCTAATGCCATCATCGTAGCCCAATCCATCATCAGGCACCATGGAGAATCCATGATCTTGGCTCTGTTTGTTCTGATAATTGTCAATGTTGGGGGGAGCAACCTGCGGTACTTTGAGAGTTGGAAGGTAATGATGAGTGCTTTCCAATTTCGTTTTATGCTGCTGCTGCATTGAAAGGTGTTGTTGCATCACATTATGGGCTTCAATATACGCTGATTTCCGTGCTTCAGTCATCTTGTCCATCTGAAAATCAAATCGAATTTTAATTTAATTATAATACTTATTGCTTACTCTACTTAAAATAATAGTCGTTTTAACTTTTCTAAAATAGAATTACATTCTGAATTTAATAATAATTCAAGGTGCATCCTCGGATTAATAGGGTAGACCGAGAAGCGGCATATTATAGAAAGTGTAAAATTATATGGAGTTACTTACAGCATACATTGACATCTTCAAAGCTACTCTTGGATGCTGACTGTTTACGTAAAGAGTGAAATTACTCCAGAATCTGTAATGAAAAAGTAAAAATAGGTTGAAAATAATGTCCAAGTAGAAAACGATTTTCAAATTCCATGCTTGATGGTTTTAGCAACCATAATCAAGAGCAATATTATTTATAGCCAAAGAAAGGTAGAATCAAATTGAACAGATACTATTTTTAGTCAATTATGAATGCAAAACTTGCTGTGATAGCAGAAATGTTTCACCAGGGGGCGGACATCTTAGCTCAACATTAAAATTTAAAAACTCTATAGGTAGCCTAGCAGTTCAATTTTTTTAAATCAACTACAAGTCTATTGTAACTACAATTTTGGAAAAAATAAGGTTGCTTGGAAAGTATAAACTTTTTTAGCCCTCAACTTACCAAATAATCGTCATCTAAATTAATTTCTCATTATTCATTTTTATAATAAAACAAAATGAACAGATAACAAGCTTATTACTGCAATAAAGACCCAGGAGAAATATTCAAATGTATTAATGAGTAAATCTCATTAATTATTTGATACAAAAAGAAAAATATAATATTCAACAAAGAAACATAATACTTCAAATAATAAATTGTTATACACATTGTATAAACATATCGCGCCACTATGCTTTAAAATCACATGCAAATCCCGGCTTTTGATTTAGATAGTTATGATAGTGCCGTGTAGGTAGTTCTTCATTACCACAATAATTATTTTCCTTATAACGTCTGACTTGACGCAAGAATATTGTGTTTTTGTTGACATCCATTCAAAAGTGAATCGATCAATGCTCGTAAAAGTTAAACGAACACTAATATCTCCGAGAGCATACTCGCATTCAGCGATATGGGTGAGCATTTAGGAATCCTCCATCTTTTGTATCATCCATCCTGGGATGGGTGAGCATGCTGACTACCTCGAGGATAGAAGACAGGTAGTTTCAATGATAGGTGCGTTATCAAATGAAGAAAATGCACCACATGCGGTTCCACAAGAATCAGTACTTGGCACGCTGCTGTTCCTGTTGATAAACGATTTGCACCTGGATGGTTCCTGCTTGCTTATTGCTGATGACACCACCACCATTGGTCAGGGCAGATGGCCTCGTGATGCCAAATTCGTAACACAGAAGCTCTTTTCTGAGGCTAAGAAGTGGTTCTGCAATAAAAAGTGCTGAACCTGTGACATTAATTGGTTTTTGTATTCATAGAAAATTATCATGGGAGTCTGATATTTCCAAGGTCTGCATTACGTTCTCAAGAGTGGTTTATCCATTGATATATATAGTTAGATGACTCAACTTATTATTATTATACCTTCAAGCGTTTGGAAGCATGATGCCTCCTTCATTTCTTGTCGCCATTGAATATCGGGCAAGAAGTCAGGCGCCCAGACAGACTTATATGGGAAAACAGACTTTCATTGCGTTATATCTTTTGACATACTTAATGGATTTCAATATAATTTTTTTCAACTTTTCGTCATTTCCATTACGTTGTATCATTGCCATATGATACAATGATTTGTTCATTGAACATTATTTTTAACTTTGTTGAAGTTCTGACACTGTGTTACTAGTAAATATTTGAAAAAACACTTACTTTTGATTGAAGTTTTGAGGAATGCATTTCACTCCTGAAGAGGAGCTTCATCAGCCTGACACCAGGGGCGCTTGCTCTTATGGGTTGGACTGTGTGGCCAAAATGTGGGAAAATATTACATTTGATTTGAAGTTAAGTTGATCATTTAATAAGTTGGATTTGTCATAGTGGAGGTGTTTGAAAATTTCGTATTGTTCTAGTGTGTTGAGTCTCTGGCTTTTTTGAAGAATGTGTAGGATTTCGATATCTGTATGTATGTTTTTGTGATTGTGTCCTGTGGCTATTAAATGTTCTGCATATGTGGATTCTGAATTTGAATTACTGCTTTTATGTGCTCATTGTATCTTATTTTGAAGCTACGGCCGGTCTGCCCAATATAGAATTTTGGGCATGTATTACATTTTAGTTTATAAATTCCTGTCTTTTCAAATTGTGAGCTGTCAATTTTTCGTGTTTTTAGTTGGGTTTTCAAGTTGTTGTTGGTTCTAAATGCTGTTTTGTAGCCTGATTTTTTGAATATGTTTGCTATGGATTGTGATTTTTGATTGAAATATGTTAGTGTGACATATTTGTTGGGATTTGGGGTTTTCTGTTTCTTGTTTTTCATTTTATGAAGTATTTTGTCTATTACATTGGATGAGTAGCCATTGTTTTGTGCCAGATACTTTATAGTGTTCAATTCTGTCTGGTAATCTTCTTTTGTAAGTGGAATGCTTATTAGTCTATGGATCATGGAGTTAAAGGCAGCAAGTTTGTGTTGAGGTGGATGGTTTGATGTTTCATGTATGAGTGTATCTGTCATTGTGGGCTTTCTGAAAATACTAAATCTTGGTTTGTTGTCCTGTTTTGATATGGAGAGGTCCAGAAAGTTTAGGGCATTGTTGGTTTCATATTCTGCAGTGAAATGTATGTTTTTGTGTATTTTGTTCAATTCTGAGAGGAGTTGATCACATTGTCTGGCATTTCCTTTGTAGAGCAGTATTATGTCATCAACACATCTTTTCCAATAAATGATTTTCTCTGCATGTTTATTTTTGATTCTTCCATGTGTTGCAGGAAAATTTCAGCTAGTATACAGGAGATTGGGCTTCCCATTGGAAGGCCCTCTTTTTGACTGAAGTATTTTTCATCATGAGTGAAGTAATTTTGTGATGTTATGATTTTTAATATTTCTATTAGCTCTCTGGTGTGTTCTGGTGGATTGTTCTTGTTGTTCAGGATTTTTTCAATAATAGCTATGGTTTCTTTTACTGGGATGTTGGTGTAGAGGTTCTTGATATCAAATGATGCTAGAGTGGAATTATATGGGATTTGAATGTCTTTAATTTTATTTACAAGGTCCAAGCTGTTTTTTAAATATGCAGGATGCTGGTCGACTGGTATCAGTTTCCTTAGTTGTGAATCCATTTGTTTAGCTAATTTGTATGCTGGAGCTTTTTTGTAGATAAGATATTCAATTTAAATATCTATATTAAAAGATAATTAAAAGAAATTCACCCTTCTGCACCTACTCTCCAAGCACTTCCCAAACTCCACAAAGAGAACACACCAGTAAGACCTATCATAGACAACAAAAAAGCTAAAATATAGAATACAAATTAGCTAAACAAATGGATTCACAACTAAGGAAACTGATACCAGTAGACATATTTCAATCAAAAATCACAATCCATAGCAAACATATTCAAAAAATCAGGCTACAAAACAGCATTTAGAACCAACAACAACTTGAAAACCCAACTAAAAACACGAAAAATAGACAGCTCACAATTTGAAAAGACAGGAATTTATAAACTAAAATGTAATACATGCCCAAAATTCTATATTGGCAGACGGCCTCATGATGCCAAATTCGTAACACAGAAGCTCTTTTCTGAGGCTAAGAAGTGATTCTGCAATAAAAAGTGCTGAACCTGTGACATTAATTGGTTTTTGTATTCATAGAAAATTATCATGGGAGTCTGATATTTCCAAGGTCTGCAAGACGTTCTCAAGAGTGGTTTATCCATTGATATATATATATAGTTAGATGACTTAAGTTAGATGAAGCTATACCTTCAAGCGTTTGGAAGCATGATGCCTCCTTCATTTCTTGTCGCCATTGAATATCGGGCAAGAAGTCAGGCGCCCAGACAGACTTATATGGGAAAACATCGACTTTCATTGCGTTATATCTTTCGACATACTTAATGGATTTCAATATATTTTTTTTGAACTTTTCGTCATTTCCATTACCATATTATGATACAATGATTTGTTCATTGAGCATTATTTTTAACTCGACCAAACATCCAATTCAGTGAACCTACCTCACTACAGATTTTGATCCATTCTATTAGCAAATGAATCTCATTTTTACAATATTTTCCTATTATCATGTATTTGGGATATGGAAAATAAAACATTTATTATAGATTGCTAATATTACCATATATTTTATTAGATGGCAAATAATAATAAATTAACCGTTATCACAATAATTTCGTGAAACTGTTTCCATTCGTTTTGCAACTTAAGTATAGGTTGTTTTCTTAAACATTATGGTTTAGATACGACCTCAGTTAAAACCATCTTATCTTACTTGAGCAATAGAATGCAATTTGTGTATACAAATGGTAGTCTTTCTAAAGGTTGACACATAAGTTATGGAGTACCTCAAGGGTCTTCATTGGGACCTATACTCTTCAATATATACATTAATGATCTTCCTGACTCTATTGCAAGTGAATCTAATTCTGGCTTTTTGTTTGCTGATGATTTTGGCTTAAATGTTAAAGGTAAGACAAATTCTAAAGTTGAAAATGCTCTATCCAATTTCACAACTGATTTAAAAGATTGGTGCTCGGCGAATAACCTTTCATTGAATGAGGACAAAATTAGTGATATCTATTTCACGTTTAGAAAAAATGATGATCCCAGTAGCTGCCCTGTGGCAATCAAGTTTCTTGGTATCTGGATTGACAGACACCTGACATGGAATCATCATATTAACTATGTAATAAGGAACGTCTCAAAAGGTCTTTATCTTATTAGAAGGTTGAGAACATGTGTAGGAGTTGAAATATTGCTCAAGGTTTATTATGCTCATGTACAGAGCCTCTTTTGTTAAGGTGTTATGATCTGGGAGAATAATCCTGAGACAATTAAAATTCTCAGGTTGCAAAAAAAGATAATGAGGCTCCTATGCAATGCAGAATACCGAGAAAGCTGCAAACCTTTGTTTAAAAAAATGAGAGTGATGACATTCCCAGCTCTCTATATTTATTTCACAGTTGTATATGTACACTTTAACATTGAAAAATTTGATGTGAATAGACACCACCATAATTGTGCAACAAGAAATGAAAATAGCTTAAGAGTTTCTAGATATCAGCACAGTGCATCTCAAAAACTAAACCCCTATATGGCGGTGAAACTTTATAACTATTTGCCTGCCACTATAAGATCTTTATGTAAAAGTGCTTTTAAGTTGAAAGTAAAGGAAGCTTTAATAGGAGAAACCCCATATAAAATAGCAGACTATTTTTCTATAAATTGGAAAATGTATATATAATCAATATGATAAATGATATATAAGTAGTTGATAAATGATTGGGAAATATAATTGATACCTTATTTAGAGTGTAATGGATGTATTGAACTTTGTAAAATTGACTTTATGTACTTGTTGTTGCAGGCTCATGTTTGCCTTGTATTTACTAGAGTTACCAAACATGACATTGTCTATAATGTGTAAACATTCTGTGACAATAAAGATATTTATTTATTTATTTACCTAACTATACTCTATACTCCTATATTTAATATAAGATAATATATAACTACATATTATAAGAACGGGAAAAATAAAACAAAAATTATAGATCACTCTTCAATTCAAAAAATAACTGTTTCAAAGTGTTGATCCTTTGACTTCGCCTCCTCAATTGCTGCTGGAGCCTCTTGATTTTTACTCTCAATCTCCTTACTACTTCACTTGAATTGTCTTTTGTCTGTGATGCTTTTTGTTGTGTTTGTGGAGATGTAGATTCTTCTTCAACACTTAGAGAGCTGGCTATTGATGATTCTTCTCCATTCCCTACATTGTTCTCTACTACTTGTGATTAGTAGCATCCCTCACATTTCTTGGTTTTTTGGATTTTGGTTGATAATATTCTGGAAGTTGTGGAAATATTGAGGGCACTGCATTTTTGCTAAGTCTGGGTTTGGACTTCCCTGGTCTCAACAGAAAGTCTTCTTTTTTAAAATGTGTGCTGCAGAGTGTTGAATATTTGGTAGGTATAAATTTTTTTCGTTTCATGGCATGCAACCATTTGCCAAGAAGGTCAGTATCCTTGAGAGGAAACCTGAAAATAAAATCAGAAATAAGTGGATAGGTACTGTAGATTTTGTTGAGATTATGACACAGCCAAAGTTAAAGCTGTCTTCTATATAATAAGAGAGAGTAGGGTTGTGTTTGTTCATGTGTTCGCATCAAAACATGTCAACTTGTGGATTGCATACCGGAAAAACGGGAATAATTTAGATCTCCAAATTTTGAACATAGATTCTAAAAATATCAATCTCGTGCACCTGGAAGCCCAAATTTCAATTTTCCTTCTAGATTTTTCAGAATTAGTGTTCAAACTTCATTAATCTATACTTATAAAATTCTTATCTCACTGACTCACTGATCACGATTTCTGGAAAACTACTGGATGGATTGCAACAAAACTTGGAATATAGCTTCCTTGAACGTCCAAGGTGCTCACTAAAAAATCTTTTGGCGATATCTCAACTCTAAGGGTTTAAAGTTCATCTTTTAGCATGTATATTATTATTCTTATTCTTATTATCAAGGCCCTACCAAAAACTACATCATAAATTATAATCAAGTTTACTTCTAAATACTGTGCAAAAAATAATCAAGTAAATGCCCAAACCTATCACAGTTGTGAGCTACAAAAGTTGTAGCAGATCCCATGCGAGTAGATCACTTTTAGGTTAGTACATATTTGATTAAATTAGGTACTAATGCTGTTAAAGTTAACTAATGTTGATATAATTAATTACGTGAACAATAATATCTATGCTCATTAATGAAGTCTTTTAATAAATATCTCAAAATAAAAACTGTAAGGAAACAATATTAAACGATCATTTGGCACTAGGCTTAGCCTGATCTATTATAGATCTATAATCTAGAGAGTACCTCTTCGAAACAGTTGTTAACTGGCAACTTAATTGATAATTTCGACAGGTTGGCATTAAGTTGAGATGACTTCATTAGGTTGGCACCAAGTTGAAGAACGAATCAAAATGCATTTATCAAGAACAAATTGATTGGGCACTGCTGCTTCAATCAGAGCTATTCCTAGGAGATAGTTTTTATTTTTCATAAAACAAACTTTTATGACGGGAGTTGCTTCTATCAAATGATCCTATTCTATCAAGACTAATTTAATTTTGTTTGTATATCCAATCGCGATAACTGCTTAAACAATTTTGATGAAATTATAATAATTCAGTGTGATATATGGAGGGTATTTTCAAAACTTCAGAAGTGTCCGTTGTGGAATCTGTTTGCAAAGAATGAGGAAATTCGGCCAAAATTTAACTTGGGCGGAAGAAAGGGGTCATTTATTAAAATGGCCAAATAGCTGTTGTTCCTTTTCCCACTATTCTATTTGCTGCAATTGGACTACTATTCTACAGAGCACTTCCAACACATTAATGACTAATCGAATGATTTGACTCAATAGTTTTCATGCCAAGTTGTGGCCTAATCTCAAAAATGATAATGTTGGTAGAATTTAGATTATTTATAAATGGTTCACAAAAATAATCTTATCTTTCAATTCCTGAAGCGAAGCATGGGTGCCCTGCTAGTATAATTATAAGACAAAATACTATAGTTGATATCAAACTGAAACCTTAAAGATAAAAATAAAATCTAATTCATTCATAATAAAAGTGTGTAATATTAGTTGAGTTTGTACTGTACGGTTTCGTATTCTACTCTAGGTCTACTGCACGGTTTGTGCTGTGTTTTAGTTATTAAAGTGCCATACTAAGTAAATCACAACAGCTTCAACTGCATTTACCTATTGTAATATTTTACATACAATAATTAATTGCAGTACACAAATTTATTAGTGAATTATCAACGTTTCAGTTGAGTTTCTATTATTTCATGCATAAAGTAGCCCATTTTTAAAAATATGGATTAGGTTTGGTTTCATTTAACCCGGATTATCGAGGCCATACTATAAACTACATCATAAATTATAATCAATTTTACTTCTAAATACTGTGCAAAAAATAATCAAGTAAATGCCCAAACCTATCACAGTTGTGGGCTACAAAAGTTGTAGCAGATCCCATGCGAGTAGATCACTTTTAGGTTAGTACATATTTGATTAAATTAGGTACTAATGCTGTTAAAGTTAACTAATGTTGATATAATTAATTACGCAATCAATAATATCTATGCTCATTAATGAAGTCTTTTAATAAATATCTCAAAATAAAAACTGTAAGGAAACGATAGTAAACGATCATTTGGCACTAGGCTTAGCCTGCATGAAACATGACTGATGAAAATATAAAAATACTTACGTATGAAAAGAAATATTTTTATCTGGCGCATGCCGATGCGTACATCCATAAGCACTGCATGAAACTACCATACTTTGAATATTTTTTATTGCTTCAATAAAAAAATATTATTATTTGAAAAACGCTCTTTTTCTACACAGCGAATACAAATACCCGACTTCTTGGCAGTTGGCTTGCCCGAAATCCGAAATTTCTACAGTAGCTACCAAAGACCTTAAAGAGATATAGACTCACAATGCCTATGCCTTCTCAATGATAGCTCTTACTTGAAATTGAAGGCCGCCATTGGGGTATTTTAGCACGAGTATTATATCTATATTTATATTCGTAATACAATAGATCACAAAGGCATTGGTGGCATTGGTATGCACGGTATATTCTTCTTCTAACTACCGTGTTGGTATCTTCGACCATTAATATAATAGACACGGCTTGAGCGTAGTCGCTGAAGCAAACATTAATTGGGTGTGTGACGTCACATGAGAGAGCCTTTGAACTACACGCCATAATCGGGGCTCAACCAACTGACCCAACTCCCATTTGACCCAACCTACCACTAGACCCAATTTTTTAAAATAGAGAAAAACCGCGAAACCATTTGACCCAATAGACATCTGACCCAATATACCATTTGTCCCAACTCTATTAATATCAAAAACCAACTGACCCAATTGACATCTGACCCAACCTACCACTTGACCCAACTACTGTGCTGCACTCTGGCAAAACGTCTGCAATGTTCCAGGCTTGGTTAGTATGGTTACTCTCTACCTACGGTCTACTCTTCAGGTAAAAGTCTAGAAGGCCTTGAAACCAAGCACAACTGTTTTGACAGTTCTTGCTATCTTTGAGGTTAGATCTGTATTATTAAATTTGGATGAGGTTATTAGATTTGGTAAAACCACCATAAAAGCATCTTATCAATCAGTAAATGATTGATGATTATTCAATTTGATATAGGTAACTTTTCACAACTATATTTTACCTTACTCCAAGTATTGTAGTCTATTGTTGCTATCATAGTTTTTATTAAGTCAGAAAAAAGCTGTTGACAGGTATCCTACAGCCTACGATATAAGTTCTGTAAGACAATGGATTTGAGTTACCGTATTAGAAATAGAAATTGGAAATGAATATCTATGGACATTCCTTATAACCTAGGTTAAAACCTACAACATAAATAATTGTAGAGAATGACTTTGATGGAATCTGCCTTAGAAAATTTCCTCACAAGTTTCTTCCCTCAGTAAATTTGGATAAGTGTTTCTAGAATACATCGATTTAGAGTAGCCTACCTACATAGTTCTATGAATATTTCAGAAGCTATGTTTCTGGTTGTACTATTTATTTACTGAGAAATAAACAATTTGCACAACGAAATTCATTGACCGAGCTTGAGTCAATTTCTCATCTTTCCAGAGGGTCTTCTTTGCTTGGACAGACTATGCCTATTTCACTGAATTTGATCCAAGGTCAAATTCAGGATCATGGTGATTAATGGGTGAATAAATGAAACGACATTGCCATTTTATTCATTATTATTTTATATTCTAGCTCTAGAATGAATAGATTCTATTTCAATGTTTACTAATTCACATAGCAGAGATTGAAACATAATAGATACTACTCTATTTTCACAAGAGTATATATTGTTGATTTTTATTAGTATTCTACCTACCATATTTTAATCTTTAAACAAGACATCATCAAGTGTTTCTCGTGGACTGAAATTTCCAATATTTTAAACTACTGTAGCTTCAAATAATAATTAATGCATTTAATCTTCCATCAAGGCATTTTCTAATTCCATCAAGGCAGTTCAATAATTCTGAAATACAGTTCAAGCAGTCAACTTTGAAAATAATTATGATTCCCGCTTTTGAAAACAATACTGAAAATGTAGTACCAAATGTCACCACATAAGTAGGTTAGTCTTGACCGTCCTGACATCTACCAGAAAATATCGGAACGTCAACTGTCATGGCTGTCGAAGGAGTACCACTCATCAAGAAGGCATTGATGTTTTGCGCACCATAAACTATGCCACGAGAGCGCAGCACCGTAGTTGAGTCTAGTGGTAGGTTGGGTCAGATGTCAATTGGGTCAGATGGTTTTGTGATGTTTATAATATTGGGGCAAATGGTATATTGGGTCAGATGTCTATTGGGTCAAGTGGTTTCGCGGCTTTTCTCGATTTAAAAAAATTGGGTCAAGTGGTAGGTTGGGTCAAATGGGAATTGGGTCAGTTGGTATGCACCCCCATAATCAGCCTATGCTAAATGAGCACTTTCATAGCTTCTGAATCAGAATTTGAACTGATTTATTATTCTACTTGAAAAATTAATTATGGAAGTTAATTTTATCCATTATTTATTCATATAATTGCATACGTAAAAGCCTATGTTTATATTGCCTAGTAAACGTATTTAAACAGATTATGTTGTATTGAAATTTATTTCAGGGCTTTATCAAGCCGATAAGAACTTGCTTCTTGAATCTATGAACAAGTATGAATAGACTTATTGAAAATTCAGGAATTATTGTATGTTATGCACACAATCAATAACATAATCTTGAGCCTGTTCAAGAGAATCAATAATGATAAAGTTAATTGAAACCTATCCAAGAAACCTATTATTAGCTCTTTGTAGATGGAATCTGATCAACTTGCATGCTTGTTTTTCTTTTCAAAATTCAATGCATTATAGTTCTAAATTATTAGCTTCTTCATAATACAATAATTATCTGATTAGGGTAAATTATCCAAGATTTAGTTACCTAAGAATTTCACATTGTAAACAAAGCAGTTGTAACCTAGCTACCGTGAATGGACTCATAAAACATTATATTAATATTTTTGTATGCAAAATCAAATGATAAAATTTAGAATCTGTAAATCGGCTGCAGGCATTGAAATACCTTTTTATACAAGGACAACAAGCAAATTCACGTTTGCATTCTTCATTAACATTGACTTATTGAATGATAACTTGAGCCTAATTTGAAAAGAATGTAACTTAGATAATTACTTACCTGTGAAAAGAAATCCCACTTCCTTTTCTATCACTCTCCGTGCAGTTATATGCACAGCAACTTCTCACCATTTTTTAAAGAAATCACCATCTGGTAATGATTAAAATACAAAAATATGATAGCGTGCCTATACCGTACAAGAATATCCAGCCATTTTGCTCCTTCATGTGACGTCATACTGCTGTTTATGTTTGCTTCTGCCCAATGTATTGTGGAAGTATTGGGAAGCCGTGTCTATTATATTAATGGTCGAAGGTTGGTATGCACTGAACTCTATACTAACTGGAATGGACTAGCAACACAAAGAAAGTGAGGCAACCCGCATTGCTGTGGGATTCGTCATTTTGTAACACATTGGCTCTTATGGGAAAATGCATTGCACAGTTTCAAATTCTATTTTATTTCTATATTGTATGTCTTATTCCATGGGAGCGTTATTTTTCCTTTATTAAGCAGTTCATTGTTCACTTTTTGAGAGCAAAAATAATGGAATAGGTTGAGTATGAATAAAAGAAAAGATTTTTTCATTTGTGACTGCAGTAGTTTTAGTATTGTCAACTTTTCACAAGCAAGGGAATAACTTTGGGCCAGATTTCAGAGAAGCGTATCATTTATTAATTTTTATTTATTCAACAAGGACAAATATAAACTGTCATGAAATGATTGGGAATGAAAAAACAGGCTCATAGTCTTTATTATTCCAATCACGAATTTTGTTCGTACACAGTCCAAAGGAGGGCTGTGTTTGATTGAAACTATCAAACACAGTCTTATGTTTATTTTCATATGATATACTATTGTTTTTCGGATTATATGATTTATTGTTTATGGAAATATCTCAATTTAATAATATAGGCCTACTTACAGCAGGCTATGAAATGTAGAACTATGTAGGTGTGCATTGGTGTAATTTCAAATCATGTAAGAGTGGGAGTTTCAGAAATGAAGCAAATAACGTAGCCAGCAATAATGTAGCCAGCAGGGTGTTTAACAGGCTCCCCTTAGACATAAGAAGGTATAGTGATCCTGCAATCTTCAGAAAATCTTTGAAGACATATCTGCTGGAAAAGAACTACTATTCCATGAAAGAGTTCTGGGAGGACGTCTGACCTCAAGTTGAATCGGACAAATGACGACCACGGCTGCAAAGCTTCCAGTGGAATCATCACAAGTATGCAAGTATGCAAGTAAGTAACGAAAAAACATTCTATTATATTATATGACTATGATAAGCAAACAGTAAAATATGCTACATAATTATCAGAGTAAAATGAACAATTTGAAATTTAAAGGTTTCAAAAATTAATTACAATTCAGCTGATAACAATCTAATACTTTTTACAATAAAAGTGAGTAAATTAAAATAATGAATTATGTGGACTCATGATGATTCAATAACACAAGATTATTGAATAATTATGTAATGATAGCAATATACTAGGCATTCTGATAACATTTCAAATCATGTAGGCTAAGTGTGGGAGTTTCAGAAATGATGCAAAGAAATCTATGAAGAAACATTTATTATAATTATTACAATATGATAAGCAAACAGTAAAATATGCTAAATAATTATTATAATATTGTAAATTGAACGATTATTTATTTGAAATGGAAAGGTTTCAAATATTAATCACAATTCAGCTGATAGCAATATCATATTTTTCAAAATAAAAGTAGGTACCTACCTAAAATAAATTATGTCATCTCATGAAGATAACACAGAATTATTAATCATTATTGTATTTATTCTTTTTTGAATAAGGATTTATTTGTTCTTCAACTATATTCCTTTATTTTAGATGCTATAAAGTAGGTCTAAATTTTCAATTAGCATAGAAACTATCACCGTATACTAGGAATATAAACAAATTTGTTGTTTTATTTTTGGTCAAATAAACTGATCAATATAGAAAAAAAAAGATTGGAAATGTATGTAAAAAAAAAAAGGTTTCTTCAAATTAATTAATAGACTAAAAATGTTTGACTTAACTGTGAAATGGTATTTTATTTCCTTTAACATGCCAATTCTTGCATCCAAATGCAACACAATACATCACCATTTCTCGGTCGTATTTTTATTCAATTCTATGCATTTTACGACAAATACATCACAATATTTAAGAGAAAAGGTTGTGATCTAATACTGATAGCCCTAATACTCATTCAAATCCATTTTTCAACTTTAAAAATGAATAATCTTACTCAAGAGCTGCAACAACCTGCTTTAATGTATGAGTATGAGAGAGAAGGGAACCCCACACGGTAGGCCTGTCTCACTCACTCCGCCTTACACACTTTTGGCTGTAGCTTAGCATTGGACAGCCCGTTCCAGTTAGTATACAGTTCACTGTTGGTATGTAATAATCTTGGGTTGCCCCCTCAATGGCGGATTTCAATTCCAGGTACGACACTAGCGCTGTATGTGAGTCTATGCATCTTTAAGGTCTTTGGTAGCTACACTAGCGAAGTGGCATCATAGCGGACTTCGCTCTTCTCTATATCAATGGGTTTATCTATATAAGAAGATAAGGGCACATAAGGGAACCACTCAGTGTTGAACGCCTGCTGATGCTGTACCATGCAGTATTTGCCAGCCACATTCAGTATGGCATCTTGATTTGGGGACATTAGGCGCATGTGAAGGTCATACTCTTGCTCCAGAAAAAGGTACTTTGTAAAATGGCGTTTAGTGAATATTATGCATAGGTACAACCAGACCGTATTCAAAAGTTTAGGCATTAATACAGTGCATGGCTTGTACTATTAGCATTGCTCCTACACATCAGGATAAAACATCTGCACTTTTACTAGAAGAGAGGCAGTACATTAACAAGAAACTCGAGGGGGTGTTGACCTGGATGTGCCGCACTGTCGCCTGTCAACACAGTTTTCCAGTGTTGGCGGTGCGAATGTTATGGCATAGGGGCCATGGCCCCCCCAGAGCCCAGAAAATATTATATTTCAAAGGTAGAAAATGAAAGTACTAGTAGACCTCACTATAAAAATTCGACTATTTTATGAGATCCTATGACAGTGGCCAACAATTGAGAAAGAATACCACCGTTTTATAGGAGTGTTTACTGGTTTACAATGATGACAATGCGTACAGCAGCTCTGTAGGTGAGCTTTCAATATTTCAAGTATATCTACTTCAAGTTAACATTCATGTCGTAGAATGTATCTAAAACTTTTTGAGAGAGTCTGTAGGGTGTGAACAAACATACAGCTCCATACATTTCGATACTCGATATACTACACATGAATCGATATCGATGTTTGATTTCTAGTTTTTTAGGTTAGCCTTGTTTGTTTTGCTTTGCTATACAAGAAGCCAGATTTCTAGGTTATTTGCTGGAAGTGAGTGTATATAAAATTAATATCACTTTATATAAATCTATTTTAATACCGTAGATGTTTTTTGGTGCTGAAAACTCTTATGATACGTCAACATGTTCATCAAACAACTTATTGACGGTGACGTCAAAACTAAGTTTGTTCTCATAAAAGGTACTGTAGGTTTAATATTATTAATTTTTAAAAGGAATTCTAGTGGCCTTTCTTCCCCATAAACAATGATAGTTCATTGACATTTCATTCAATATGCAACTTTCAAACATTCTGATTCCATAGAGCTTTGTACAAGACGGTGTAGATTGCATTCTATAGAATATCAATAAGGTCAGAACATAGTGGAGCGGCAAAGAATGAGAGTATTAAAAATAAATTCATGTATTTGAATGAATCAAAGCTTTCCGCTCCACTATGTTTTGACTCCTTTTATACCTTTGAATAAGGTATGTTCAGACCATCCTATTTTACTATGCAGAGCAAAAGAGCAGTATCTGAACGTCCGCAGAGTTTGTGTTCACACTAAAACTGTGAGCCGACAGAGCTATTTTCGCGCGGTTCTCAGTTGCACTCTGATTCCAAAATTTTTAATTATTAAAAATATTTTTTTATTTATTTAATATCATTTATTTTTCATTTTTTTAGCAAACGCGAGCCAATTATTTATTTCAAGGCGCTGAATCCGAGTCTGAAATTAGAATTTTTCTATTTCCATTTTTACGTGATTTAGGATTTTAATAAGAGATCTTTATCAAAAACATCCGCTTGTATGCCTGGAGAAAATCGCTTCCAAACCAATTCGAAAACATCTGCATGCAAGCAGAGTTTTCTTGGAACGTCGGCTGGCAGATACACAGATGTTGGTGTGAACACCAGCATTGCTTAAGCCGGTGACAAATCTTTTTAAATCCATTCATCCACAGACTTTGCAGAGCTGCAGATTTTGGTTTGAACATTAGGCTGTAGTAGTATGTTGCTTTTTTGCATAGTAATCTGCTCCATGATTTCATTATACAATTAGTGATTTGCCAAGTGTTCCAGCAAGTCGCGGAGCATTAGCGCTCATTACGCTAGGGTCACCAGTTAGCCACTGGATTTTGGCGGTTTGTGTTCAGATTTTGGCGGCCGGACACCAAATTTTGCAGCTGATGCTGTCTTACTTGGGCCACCAGTCTAGCCACCAATCCTGTTGTTCCAACGTTATAATCTATGTTTGTGTTTCATAAAAACATTTAATATCATGTTATGAATTAACTTTTACTGCTCATTGAGAAAACAACCTTTCTCCATAAAAGTCACTTTGATCTACCATATTAGCATTGTAATTATAATATCAGGGTATTTATAGATGAATATCAGAGTGATTTTTCGTAATATTTGTTGGATAATATTTGGGACACAACTGTCATGCAGTGTTTCAATCCCTCTCCGATCCAATCACGAATGACAACGGTTTAAAGTGGGGCATGTCTCACATGTCACTACACATCTACACCATAGAAATATCGGACAAGTAAGTAGGCCTAAGTAAGTGGTACATGAGTAGTATCGCAAAGCTGCTTGGCAGATGTAATATTCTTATGTTATTCTTTCAATGTTTCAGATGATTTTTCGAGTCGAAGCAGCCTGATTATCAGCAAGCTGATTGAAAAATATTTACAGAGGAGTCGAGAAATTCATGTATTTTGCTTTGAAAGCTCTCCCAATTACTTGAGGAGCTTATTTTCTATCAAGAGTCATGATAGAGTTCATTTTCATGACGTTTTCTCAGAATGTGGAGGTTGGCTAGGTGATGAAACAGGTAAATTCCTTTAAATATTATTATTCCTTTGTTCTTCAATGTTGTTTTCCATCACTAACTGCTTATTATTAAATCACTTTCTGTTATTAAAAAGATAAATTCTTTTGTGACATAGAATTAGTCTCTGTGGCGTCTAAATCATGCAATTATTTTTGGCCTTTCAATAGAACAATTTTTTTTAATATCCAATTTGTCTTGCATTTTGCTATTTCTCTAAATGTGATATTAAAGGCAAACGCACACATCAACAGACTGACATATACAGACAGACGGATGAAAAATCCCTCCCCAGGTGTTGCAACCAGATCCCACCCGAATGCTGCAACGACCACAGACTTCCGTCTGTCTTCTCATGCCTGCTCACTTCTGCATGCAGACGTTTGATGTTTCCTTCGTCTGCCTGTTGCTATGTGCGTATGTTCTTCCATCATAAAATGATATTTTTGAGTAAAATTTCTCTTTTCTTACTGTTTCAGATTTAAAAACTAAAACCCAGTTCACAAGTCTAAAGCAGTCATGTATGAAAGTGTCCAGCAAAGAAAGTGCTGCAGGTTCATTGATAATAATAGACTCGTTATCTTACTTTTTGATGACTGAACCACTCCAGCGAGTTTCTTGGAATCTTCAAAATCTACTCACAAGCTGTTTTTTTAAAGGTTTGATGTTTATAAATTTCCTTGCCACTTCTTCTTTCTATGGGAAAAAGTAATATTCTTCTTAATCGTCCAGTAAATAGAGTTTCCATCCAAGGCTCAACAAAACTTGATTCCTAGAACGCCAATTACAACTTATCTTGCAAAGGAGTTGGATCCAACAAGACTGATTGGCGCAGTCGGATCGGATCTAAGACTGATTGGATCCAACAAGACTGACTGGCGCAACAAGACTGATTCACAGAAGCCACACAACATCTTTCTCCTGAACCTGATATATATGTATAGGAGTTCCTTAATAGACTGAATAAGCACAGTATGTGGTTCAGTGTGAATTGTATCAACTACTTACCTACTTCATAATAAAAAAATTATGAACTAGCATACTTAAGAGTATTAATAGACAAATTTTCACGAGCCCAGCAATAATTAACAAGGGATTTGAATTATCACTTTTATAATTTTATTTCAAACCTATATTTTTGTTATACCTGTTTTCATTTATTGTAAATTGTGTTATACTTTGTTTTTTGTGTAATGTGAGTAAAAGATTATTCGCACACAAGCACAAACTTCATGTTATTGTTGGCTCTACTGTCAATTAAAATACCATAGTTTAGTCAGGACTAAATATACCGGACCTGCGCCTACAAAAAAAAAAATGCCGCCGTAGGTGGTGGCCGGCATTGCTATTTTAAACGGGAACTAGACGAACTGAGATTTCGACAAACTGAGACGCTCTCTAACAGCTGATTTTTCTCAGTAGGAATTCCCATAAGACCACGAACTACGGCGGCCATTTTTCTACTAGGCTCAGGTTGGGTAGTATATTGCAGGAGGTCCTGGTATAGGCCTAGTGATGGTTTTTCATATTTTTATTTGGTACTTAGTTTACATATATTGAATTATAATTTTGTTTTCATACTAAATGTATAACTCACTTAAAATAGAAGTGAGCCTTTCCTCGTTGTATTGTATTTCATGCATTGAATTCCTGTGATAAAACAGAAACTTGACTATGTACTAACTTATACAAAATCTAACTCCTATTTTGATCTGAATGTACACAAAGATATTTAAATGAAGTTCGATTCGCATTTTTCAGATCAAATCAAGTAAAATTTTTCAAAATGCTGTTCCTCTTAATAACTGATAATTAATAGTACTGATACTAATACTTATTATGTTGGCATTCCAGATGAAACTACTACCTTACCAATTGCCAACCCCAGTCTTCTTGTTGGTTTATCATTTAGAGGAACGCTCGAGGATCAAGGCCGTAAGGAAAGTTGGATAGAGTCCAACGCGGATGCAGTCATCAATGTTATGCAAAATACTAAGGATTTATTTGTGAAAATTGAACACAAGAAAGGCAATGGAGGACTGACGGTCAAGGTATGGGCGATAAAATTATCTTTCGCAAGAAAATTGTATAGGCCAATATTTAAAGCAAGTATTCATTAGTTTTTCAGCAGAAGTGTACTTCAGTGATAAATTATGCCGCCAAATTTGCCGCAACTGGGTCAATGATCTATATTGAGATTCACGTTATAAATTCAGTGAAGATTCTAGGACTGAATAGTTGCCAGTTTTTTCTACTGTCTTCTATAGTAGATAGCTGTGATTCAAGTCATTCTCGTATATTTGATATAATATTAATTATTGTTGTTCCTTTTCACTTTCCTTGTCCTATTACCATAGGTAAGGAAAGTATTGCTTTCCAAAAAAAATTAAGGTACCCTAATTCCAAGTTTTCTATACGTTTCAAGGTCCCCTGAGTCCAAAAACATGATTTTTATATAATATTATGGTAATTCATTATTATATTTATACATAGGCTGCAATCAATTTGGCAACGGTGCGGAGCTAGGAAAGGATGGAGCTATCTTGTCAAATGACTGACAAGGTTAGCAAACCAATTTTAATCAGGAGTTGACTGTATCTCACTATACTGTATGTAGCAATCGACTCCAAGAGCAAATTCAAGTTCTTTCAAAAAGCCATTTGAAGATATCTCAAAAGCTGTTTAAAAAGCAAACAATTTGGCAACGATGTGGAGCTAGGAAAGGTCAAAATGAACTTGAAGTCAAATGACTGACAAGATTAGTAAACCAATGTTAATCAGGAGCTGACTTTATCTCACTATACTGTATGTAGCAATCAACTCCAAGAGCAAATGTTTACGTTCTTCCAAAAAGCCGTTTGAAGATGTCTCAAAAGCTGTTTAAAAATAACATTACTATCAGTTTTTACTCTTTGCACATTGTTGTTCATTTTTGTTTTTCATGGTACTATGGAAAAACTAATTATGATTCTATGTAGTAAACTGAAAAAATAAGACAAACATGTATTAACGCAGCAATTGATCCTCAGAATTACATTTAAAATTAAATAAAGTGCTAATTATTAATGGCTTATTAAGAGTAGTTTTATGATATACTAATGGTTTTTATAAATTAGTATGAGAATTATCTTCCATTTTTCCAGAAACCACCAAGTTATCATTTTTTCTAGATCACATTACGATTTGTCCGACGAATCCATAAATTTACAACTAGATGAAAAACTTCCATGAGTCGTTTTTTAATTGTTTTTTTTATCAACGGGTTTTTAATAATTGATTTTTGTTAATGTCGGGAAGTGCTCAAGAGAAGCTCATTCATTATTCTCTCCGTTGAACACTAATAGACTGGAAACCTTGAAAGTATTTAAAAATACATTGATCATAGATTCCTTCGGCCAGTTTTTGTTTGATTCCATTTCATTCTGTTCTCTGTATTCTATTCTTTCTGAATCACATCCCAAAATACTTATATTTTCTCACTCATATTTATATTGTGAATAATTATGTCATCTCGTCTTTTACAGTTTGAGAAAGTGTGGGCTGGGGAAAATGGTATCCTAAGGAATGAAGAGTGCGCGGAGAATGCATCAACTAGTCAAAAACATTCCAACGAATCCGAAAATTTACCTGACAATTTGACCACATTCAAGCTTGATCTGCGGGAAGAGGAGAAGCTGGCTCGAAGTCAACTCAAACTTCCGTTTCTCAAGTAAGTTTAGAATGCTTTTCAAATAAGATCTTGATGAACCAATAAAATATTTTCAGCAATCTTCCTATATAGGAATTCTAAAATCTGTCTCTTTCACATAAGAAGTTTTGTCAAATGTCACATAGTAAAGCTATGCAATCAAATTTCCATAATATTAAAAACAAGTTTTATCAAATTTCCATAATAATAAAAATAAATTTATGAAAGAGTTTTCTATGTAAATAGCAGAAGAGCATCAAATAGTTGCCAACATCTAATAATAAAATTGAATGTAGTGGCTCCAAAATGAATTTGTTGTACTTGATGGATCTGTAGATTCAACCATCCTTAATAAAGTCTGGTAGATGCCAATGATATTTTATTCGAATTATACTTTTAAGAGCACATTTCTTTCTTGCACAAATACAACCCTTGCTTATTCGAAAATGATTCTCTCGTTGATTATTGAATAACCATTGCTATTCCATGCATTATTGTCTTATTGATGTATCGTAGGATATACATGGGTGTAGCTAATTATTCATTTTCTGTGGATACAATTACAAATCATTTAATATGATCGGGAAAGAACAACAGGCATGGCCCAAAATTAATATTATCTGTATTTTATATTATTGCATAGTTGGTAGCCGGGCGTTAGCTCATCTTTAACTCATGCACAATATTTGTGACACCATTGCTAATATTGTTTGATAGATTTTGAACAAACTTGGAAAATCAACTTGGACGATGAAGGTCGCTATGTTTCAAGGCTGCATGAAAAATAAGTTCGTTTTTTGGCGTACCTTCTATAATTTGGTGAATAAAAACTAAGTTGATGTTACACAATCACATCGAAAATGATATGTACTGACCACTAAGAAACTAATGAATATTTTGTTTGTTAACAAAATGAGAAGTGGGTATTTTTTAAATAATAAATAATTTTTGAAATGAAATGAATTATTCTTCCTGTTCCTGACATATATTTTACCTTTCACCATAAATTTTCGAAGTGGAATTCATTTTTGTTATTCTGTGTTGCCTGCCTCTGTTGAACTATCTTAAATTTCCCAGGAAAATTTCTCATTTTCAACCAATTGAAATATTTCTTTAGGTAATTATTATTAAACGAAAATCCAAATTAAATGCTGTAATTCTATAGTTGTAATATAGTAATGCTGCAATTTTTGAATAGTAGCGCTCATCGAATATCCATCTATAGTGAGGTCCACGTTATAATGACAGTATTTGGTCAACTTTGGTTTTGCTATCCTTGTCTATCATTCGACAAAGCCGGTGGTACTATCCTTTTCTAGGTCCACAACGATGCCAATTATGTTTTTGACAGTGTAGAAATATAATTAATTAATGCAGAGAATCGGCATCGCTATTCTTCTATCTTTATCCACTGCCATTATAACGTGGACCTCACTATAGCTGTTTACCCTGTTGTCAATATTTGCAGTAGCAGTAGTCTTCGGGGTGAATTACAGCATTCAATTTGGATTTTCGTTCAATAATAATAATTATTAATTCATTAGCATTTGAATAATTGCAATATGTCAGTAATTTCCATCTGTAGTTTATTTAGGTTTCTACAATTTAAACCTGCTCATATATAGGAACCATTGTTTTTACGCAATTGGCTTGATTTTAATGTCACACGGCTTGTAATTTATTATTTTTGTTAGTAAGTAATGAATATGAATTTCTATAGTAGCTTCATATTTTTCAGGGACGAAGAAGAGAAACAGCCGCAGAAACAGACTGGTATGATATATTATACTGCTGATGATAATGACGATGATGAAGAAGACCCAGATGATGATTTGGAAATTTGAATAAAGAATCAGAATGCGGGGTCTATTGGCGGCTAATGGTGGGTTTTCGTTTGTGCGTAAACTGCTGACGTGGACCACGACAAGCATTGTTGTCGGGTGACATTTATATTTTCCAAATTTCAAATGTAGGTACTAAAAAAAAGTTTGTCAAATAACTTTTGACTTTGTTAAATAAACACGTTTTGAATAATATCAACACATCACCATTTTAAAGTAAAAACCTAACCTCCCCCTTTAAAGAACAACTAAACAGAACCTTTTAGGTTATTGGACAAATTGATATCCAGCCGATCCTAGATCCTCCCCTTGTCGTGGTCGAAGACGGCATTTACGCACAAACAAAACGCACCTTCACTTGTAAAGATTGTTACAAGACTGTGAATAAATATAACTTTGTAAGTTTCATTATTTGACCACTTATTTTTCCATGTATCACCTGAATAAAATTATTGGATATGGACGTTGAAGAAACGTGTTCCATGAAACGCCAAATTCGAAACTGATAGATAAGATTAAAGGCCGGGACACATAAAGGCGCGGGCGCACTGAGCCCGCGCCGACGTACGGCCGAGCTAAGCCCGTGACTCGGTGATGGTGTGACACGGTGATGGTGTTAGGAGAACACAAGTGCGACAGCCGAGCGGCAGCAGTGTCTCAGTTCTGTAATTCAAATTCAAATATTTTTTACTCCAAGTATTTACAGTGTAAAACTCAATATTACGGAATTCCTCCACAAAGCCTAATCGTCTGCGTGAGGAGGAGAGATCCATAGACAACACAAGTAGTCATAACATAAAATAATTATAATATAAAAGATAAGCTTCAGAATAGAATAATGATAATAATGGATCAAATACAAATTCAAATAATGGTAAAATAAGAAATAATACTTAATTAAGAAATAATAAATAAATAGAAAAACACAGTGCTACTGTGGTCTGATTTCTGAATGTGTTGAACTATTATAAATAATATTTATAACACTATTAAAATCTTGTTACATCTGATTTAAATTGATATTTTTCATTTTTAAACTAATTACGTGTGGACACAGAAGATGAGAATCATAGTGCTGGTATATATTTCGGTGCATAACAATACCATCATCAGTCATGTATCGGAAATATATATCAGCAATAAGATTGTTATCTTCTGCCTTCTGCATCTACACGTAATCACTTTAAAATTTAAGACACAGTCACGGGTTCCTTCTTTTATACTTTTTGTTGTTTATTTTATTATTTATTATATTATGTCTATTATACCTTTGGCTAAACTTATTTGGTTCTACTTTTACTCTTGGTTTAACTTATTTCTCCGTTCAACTATATTTCTCATCACTTTTGATCGTACAAAACTGGAAAATTCCGTATCTCTTCAATAAGATTCTCACTCTCTATGTTAAACGAGGCCGCACCGTCATCGTCAAAAAGTAAATTAGTAAACTGAACTAGTCGTTGCCGGCGCGGGCAACAAACACGGTGGCGGTGCTGGCGCGGTGCGGTAGTATGCATCCCTAAACGTTTGAAAGTCTTTCTCACGTTTGAAAGTTTTTTCACTCCCCGTAGTACGTCCGACACTCGGCTGTACGTCGGCGTGGACTCGGTGTGTCCCGGCCATAACCCAGAGCTGTGCACTCCGAGTGTAACACCATGGAATAACTATAATTATATCTATAGTTCTATCATCTATAGTATAGTTCTTCAATGGTAACACATATTTCTCCAGCAAATCATGTTTCTATGAAACGCACAAACACAACATCCTAGTTGGTGTCTTATTTAATGGAAATAAGATGCTCTATTGGTAGACTAAACAAGTCCAACAGACAACCAAAAATTGAGATTCTAGAAAAAAATCCTTCATAGTAAAAATGTTCACGATCTGTTTTTTCAAGTGTAGTTATTTTGATAAGGTGATAGTAACTAAAACTAGATTTCGATTTAAACTAGTATCTACTAGTAGTTCTGTGAACAGTAGACTTCGCGCAGTTATAAACCACAGCCTCCTCTTATACTGTCCATCAGAGTAAGTCCTGTCTGTGTGTCGTGTCGGCGAGATATCGGTGTGAAAACGGCTAATGGCTGTTGGGGTTGGTGTATCAAAAATGCAAACATCAAAAGCTAATCTCCTTCAAGACATACTGGCAACAAGTCAGCCCGAGTTCAAAGCAGAGAAAGGTCAAGAGACAATACTATGTTATTTAAGTTATAAATAGCATGCGTTATTGCATGCAATCAATAATTCATTTGATAGTGCATAAACATTGCATTCAATGAGGCATGCAATTAATACTCCACACAGCAGCTGATTTTTTACCAAGTTACATTGAGATATTGAATTGCATGCGTCATGGCATGCAATTTATAATCCACTCGACAGCTGATTTACGATGGTATAACACTCGACAGCTGATATTCTATGGTCTGATTTTTACTCTAATATTGACGTATGAAGGAGGCTCCTTTTCATTTTATATTATATCCTTGAAATGTAAAATTTCCAAAAACCTTGTATGTACGTCGACACGAAATTAAAAAAGGAACATACCTGTCAAATTTCATGAAAATCCATTGCTGCGTTTCGCCGTAAATGTGCAACATATAAACATAAAGAGAAATGCAAAATCGTCGACTTGCGTTTCGCCGTAAATACGCAACATATAAACATAAGAGAAATGCAAAACCGTCGACATGAATCTTAGACCTCACTTCGCTCGGTTAATAAACTTTTAAAGA
Organism: Nilaparvata lugens; assembly: GCF_014356525.2. Lineage (NCBI taxonomy): Eukaryota > Metazoa > Arthropoda > Insecta > Hemiptera > Delphacidae > Nilaparvata > Nilaparvata lugens. Next base: position 15,522,183 of record NC_052504.1, read on the forward strand.
AACAGTTTTGGGCATAAGCCTGGTGTGCCTTCTCATGAAAGTGTAATAATTACTGTAAAATCACGTCATCTTCCTTAAAATCAGCGCCACGATACACACACGTTTCATCGTTAAATTATTATTAGTTGAGCACCAAACAAAATACATCGATGACAATATTATATCAAAGTGCTTTGATGATTGATATTCTGCGCCTCCATGAACATGAATGAACACATCTCGTTTAGTATAAAAGACTACAACAAATACCGATTTTACCAGGAACGAAAAGTAGGTTTGAGCGGCAGTTGGATATATCTAGTAAGATGGTTTAGGGTTTTATTAAGTTATGATTTTTCATTGGTTTAGAACCAACTGTCGATCATAGCTAGTTTTCGTTTAAGTGAAAACAGGCCATAGACATTTAAGCTTATAAGGAACCATTTTCTGAGATTACTGAGAACGACTCGACTAAACGTTTGAAGCGATATCACATAGTTAAGCTGAGAAGTTCGTAAGAGTGAAAATTGAAATAGGATTCACAGATGAGAGAGACAACTTTCATTGGTTTTCCCACAAGGGTTGTGCAGTCTATTTAAGGGTCTGGAACCCCCCTGCTAGAAGGTTAGGAAGTTGTTTGTCCCAACAAACAACTCAAGATATACATGAGTCATAGATGAGCCTGGCGCACACCAGTTAGTCAAGACAAGATATGATCAGACATGTTTAGTCACAATACTTCACATAGTTGCTTATGACGCAACACACACACTGATTAGTCATTTCAATTAGACATGTCTTCATAAGCAAATAGATTGAGTGGTCGCGCCAGATTCTAAGATTTCAGGTTTTTGAGCTACTGATTTTGTGAAGTATTGTGACTAACGTGAGTAGTCTTGTCTTGACTAATCGGTGTACGCCCAGCCTTACACTTATCCAGCCCTTAATTCATCATGGAATAACCTTATTGAAACGTTTTCCTCTAAATTGGTATTAGTCCAGTCAAATTGTAGTTTTTCAGGGAAAAGCCCCGAAAGTATTTTTCTCGTCGGTTCTATATGTATTTTGAGGCGCTGAATTCGAATATGAAATTTTCTGACACGCCAGATAGCGGCTTCACCCCTAAAAACCCCCAAAACCCTTAAGTTTTGGGACTATTTTTCAATTTTTCCATTTTATTTCGAGAACCTCGGGGTTTTCGAAAAATAGCATTTCTCACAAAATTGATGACAATAGAATTTATAATAGATTGAGTGGTCGCGCAAGATTCAAAAAATGGGTATTTTTGTAAATTCTGGAAACTCACTACTTTCACTCTATACAACTTGGAGTAATGATGAAAAGTCACATATCACGTGAAAATACAAGTCATTCTGAATAAGATTACTCAGAAATTTTGAAATGTAGTATATAGGGGAGGGGAGAACTAGCGAAAACGAAAATAGAAAATCATTCCCTACAGCTAGTCTTAGAAGTTTCTACTCTGAGAAGTCTAGTGTAAAAGCATCGGGAAAATCATCCCACATATCTGTTTTAACTCAATAAATTTTCAGTAAGCAGTTGATCATATTTTAGCTGTTGAGCAGTGGATCATAAAACAGTAATTGACCGAGCGAAGTGAGGTCTAAGATTAAAGTCGACGGTTTTGCATTTCTCTTTATTTATGTTTGTATGTTTATATTTATTTCCCGTATTCACGGCGAAACGCAGCAATAGATTTTCATGAAATTTGACAGGTATGTTCCTCTTTTAATTTCGCGTCGACGTATATACAAGGTTTTTGGAAATTTTTCATTTCAAGGATATAATATAAAAAGGAAAAGGAGCCTCCTTTATACGCCAATATTAGAGTAAAAATCAGACCATAGAAATATTCATCATAAATCAGCTGTCGAGTGGATTATAAATTGCATGCAATGACGCATGCAATTCAATATCTCAATGTAACTCATTGAAAACACAGCTGTTGTGTGGACTATCAATTGCATGCAGTGAGGCATGCAATTAATAACTTGAAGTAGCATGGTACTTTCTCTCAACTTTTCTCTGCTTTTAACTTGATGATAGCAGCATAGCTGTTTATACACCGATATCTCGCCGACACGACAGGGCAGGACAGAATTTACTCTGATGGACAGTATTAGAGGAGACTGTGGTTTATAACTACGCGAGGTCTACTGTTCACAGAACTACTAGTGATATGATGTAGTACCTCAGAGAGCTAGAAATACAAACATTCGCGTTATGTAGCTGTTGATTGATAATACAGCAGTAATCATATTGTTCTAGTTGAGAGTGCTAGAGACCCGCAAACATGTTGGAAAGTTGAATTCGACCACCCGGCCTTGACAGAGCATCGCTGGCCCTATTTACGAGGGTGGAATAACAGAGAATATGAGGTGGAATAGTTGAGAAGAGCATAGAGCACCACTTGAATGGTGTCGATTGATTGTTCTCATTGTGATCAAACCAAAATAGTTGGTCGGTCTAGACCTATATCATTTGCCGAAAAGACGGCAAAGTCACATGGACGAGAGGAGGACCTCCCAGCTGCGGCTATTGTAGTTTTGGCGTTTGTTCGGAGCGCCTCACAAGGCGGCCTCTTTGAGCGTTTTGTTTGCAACGCCGCGTCGACTGTGCCAGTGCCAGCAGCCGAAAAGGAGCCGCTCTGTTCACACTCTTGCCTTCTCCTCGCTCGCCAAGGCAAGGCAAGGTCCTCAAGCCCTGCCATTCCGATTCAAGACACCAATACAACATTTAAATGGTCTTCGAAACTAGAGTCAGCCTCCTACACAATTGACTAACGCTACCCTCTCCGAAGGTAGATATTCTGAGGTAGAAGGGAAGGTATTCCCTTCCCCCTCTCCTCTCTGCTTCTCATCTTATCTTCTTCTTCTTCTTCTTCTTCTTCTTCTTCTTCTTCTTCTTCTTCTTCTTCTTCTTCTTCATCATCATCTTCAAATCTTCTTCACCTTCTTCTTCTTCTTCTCCCGCTGCCACCCGCTATGACATCTGACATTGTCACTTTATTGAACAGTGTTCAGATACGAAAACATTTAATGAAAGAGAGCTGGAAAAGTCGACGTGATGCATGATTGTGCTGGTCTGCTGTAGTCTGCGATCGATCCTTCCATTCATGCCATTATACGATCATGCTGTTTTTGGCATCTGAGAGGAGAGTGAGAATCTATGTCAATGGATTGGTGAAACAATAATGAATGAACTCTGTAAGATACATTCGTATGCAGTCTCTACTCATTCTGATCTTCTGGGGTATTTATATCCACGATATAACCAGAGTTGTCAACTGAGATTTCAACAAATTTTGGCAATTTCTTAAACATTATAGAAACATTTAACTTATTTTCTACAAAAAACAGATGAATTTTCTGCTGTAAGCTACTTGTGAACAACATTTTGTTGCAACTCTAGTGTATAAAAAAATAACATGAATACTCCCAGTATTGTACATGTATGTCACACAGGTCATTTCGATTAATATATTAGCCAGATGATTCCTCTTAGATATCAATACAAATGATTAGTTTTATTTCATTTAGCTTCCAAGATTATTTTTCACCTGTGACAGAATCTTATTCACTTTAATTCTATATAGTCCAGGAAAGTTTATACGTTGCTTATTACAGATGTCGACCAACACTATACAACATTGTCTTTTTCTTTCAGGGCTACTCTTAAATATAAATAAAAATATTAATCTGAGTACGCTTTTTAAAATTATATAATTATTTAATTATCAAGTGATAATGGCATTATATAGCCGAAACATGTCGTGACAGAATAATTTAAAAAGGGTACTCAGATTTATATTTTTATTTATATTCAAAAGTAGCCCTATATTTTTTATGTTCTATACAACATTCTATTCAACACTCGGTATAAGATTTAATTACAAGAATATTTTCTTTGAGTTTACAGATACTTTTCGATGAATTTTTCAATGGAGAATTTGAATTCAAACTGCTTCAATTACTCCTGAATTATCCTCAGTAAATACAGGATTATAGAATAGTATGATTATTTTACATTTCTTGAAATCATGTTAATTTCATTACTCTCACTCTTGATCTCATTCACTCAAATAACCCACTATGAAAACCAGCTATCTCATTGAACAGTTCATGAGCTGGGGAAGCTTAGTACATAAATTAGTTGAGGAAACATTATAAGTAAAGAAAAGACGATCATTTCACTTTTGCTGACTGATATGAGTCTTCCTACTGTAATAACATCTCATATTATGGAAGATGGAAAGTTATGTCATTTATAGGGTAGGACCATTTAGTTGAAATGAGACTATTTTGTGATACACATTGATTGTTAAATGGTCATATGTAACTTGTGGGTACCTTTAGAGTGTCAGAATATAGTATGAAATAAGAAAAATGTCAAAGTCAATCACGGTATTCAGATGAAAACGGTAGTGGTCATGGAATGTGTGCGCAGTGGCCAGCCAGCTAGATTGCGTCATCGCCACCAACCGACGTTTTTAACACCTATTGGCAATTTATGAAACTTATTTGTTGAAAACAGATGACTGGATATAAAATGACGTCAGCTCCACCGGAAATTTAGCACAAACATGTTCGTGACACCTACCGTCTTCTTCTATATACCGTGAAAGTCAATTATATAATCTGTGCCAAATAGAGCCGCCATTAAATTTCTTTAAATTAAAATGGTAGCTTTTCTTTAAATGAGAATGACCGTTATTACACTTACTGATTCTTCGACAGAAGGCACACGACATCAGCTCTCCGATTGGCTGATCCTCAATACGTCAACCCAATCAGCCAATCGATACGTCAACTCAATCAGCCAATCAAAGAGCTTCTGTCCTGTCGTGTCGTGCAGTGCCGTCGAGGAATCGGTAAGTGTGAAAACGGTCGATTACTCGATTATGTTTGTAGGGCTAACTTACTATCGATAGATGTTTTTCTATTGACTTTATCATTAAATTCTCAGAAAAATAATAGAGAAATAAGTATTAGACCACATAAAGCGTTTATACAGGCATTTTTTCAGGCGACAACCCAATTAGCCAATCGGAGAGCTTACTTCCCTGCCGACCCGTCCCCGGCCAGTGCAAAAACGAAGCAAAAACCGCTACGTATGGTTTGGTCCTTACTGTAGTACCTATGTTATCTCTATGATAATTGAAAGCTAGGAGCTTATCGTAAGTGTTTGAGCTACTCGTTCATGACAAGCAATGAATGCTACGATTGATTCACTAAAGCTTAACTCACACTTACGCGACTCAGGTCGAGAAGAGACTCGACTCTAGTCGAGAGCATTGTGTTTCCAAATGGTGACACTCAGACCAGTCGACTCTAGTCTCCGCGACTGTCACCATTTGAAAACACATGCTATCGACTAGAGTCGTGTCTCTTCTCGACCTGAGTCACGTAAGTGTGAGTTGAGCCTTAGACTCATATATGCAGATACTCGGTTGAAGAAATGTCAGCTGTTCGTTTAAACCCCGTATGAAACACATTATGATAAATGCAACCATATCTACAAGTAAACGTGAGTTATCGTTAAACGTAGAGGTTGCATATGGCCCTTAGTAGTGCAAAATTTTGTATGTATATCGTCAATGACACATTGAATAGCATTTGTCGACTTGCCAAAATATTGACGTCTTTCACTTCACTTATCAATATCAAGTAAAGATATTGAGTAGTATTAAGTAGACCTGTATGTGTATGTGTATAGACATGTTATTTCTGCATATTATGAGTCAAGAGTCGGAGACCTCTATTTATATTTCTACCTTTCTACCTCTATAAAATCACTACCTTGGAATAGAAAGGAATAGCTCGCAAACCATATCTTACGGTGGAAACAAGTGTCAGATCTGTTTCCTATGGGAACCGAATTGAGAAATCTCTAATCAAACTGAGTCTTGGAAAGCATCAACTAACTGAAGGGCAACGAAAAACTAGACGGTAATCCCGACTGTGAGATACGCGAACAACATCGAGTTATAAATGGGCTAGAAACAGAAAAAAATGAAGAGCAGTCAGCTGCTAATTAAGTTATTGCTTTCTTTCCTGACTTTGGATCGCCGACAGGAATAAACCTAGTTATTCAATGTGGTCACTCTTTACTTGGGACTAGACAATAATCTAGTAGCTATCTCACAGAAGCTCCTGGATGAGGAGAAGCAGCATGGGTGATTGCTCTCACACAGGAATCATAGTCATCATCATCAACATCATCATCATCATCATCATCATCATCATCATTGACAGCATCCTAATCAAAAGGTGAGATTTCGTTCTACTTTTGTTTGACTCACGTTTCAGTGATGTGGGCCTCATTACGTAGCAAGATACCGGCAATTGAGCTTATGAAAACATGAAAATTCATTCCGAGCAAACTCCCACGATATCGTTTCTCCTATCTCCGCTGAAATCGAACTTGATCTCTGTACTATCTGATGCGATATCCACACATCACGAAGGAAAGCAAAGTGGTACCGCATGCGAATTCGGTAAATCCGTCTTCATCACTAGGTACCTACTAATTCCTGTTAGATTACATAGTTTCCATAGGGTTTAAATACATTAAAATCATGTCAATGATGATGGGTCACTTCCAGATTCCTTCATTTTACAAATAAGAAAATATTTTCTTTCATAAATTCATTTAAGTAGAATTTCTTTCAACAATATCTCTACTTCATTAATAAAAATTTCTCCCACATAGGAAAAGATTGAATTTATTCAAGCAATTGACTCGCATTCAGATTTTTTGCGTTCAAAATCCCCTAAAACTTGTATTGTTTGGGAGGAAGAAGGAGAATAAATTTGATTCGACCTTCTGATTGACAATTTTTCTCAATTGCATCAAATAATCGATGTTGGCAACATGTAGCCAGGTTTTCAAATGTACCTGATATTAAAATGCACCAATTCATCAATCTTCAGTTTTGAAACTAAATATTGTAATTTGTTAATCAATTATATCAGAAATCAAAAACAATATTGCGAAGGAAAAAACAGCAGTTTTTCCAATGCTACATAATCATATTCCAGAACTTGAGTTAAAAAATAGTTCAAATTTGCAACAATATATCACGGTTGATACAAGCAAACCAGAAGTAAAGGAACAATGAATATATATTTCATTATACAGAGTTCTGAAATTCATAAATTATCAATGGATAATTTGAAATACCAATAATTATCACACACTCGTTGACAATGAGTCCGTAAGAGGTAGAGTATTTCAAATAATTCATATTCCATAGCACAACCCTGTACATAAAATATGAATTATAATTAGAAATAGACTTCCAATCTTGATGCAGTATTTTTGAAATGTTTAGCCTATTACTATTGTTTATTTAGAAAAAACTCATTCTTTCAAGTACTGTTCGATGCTTCGAATGCCTATGTGGACATCAGTCCGCACACTCTTGATCGCTTTCCTTTTACGGAAATTTTCGGATACGGATAATGAATATCCAAAATATTAAGGAAAATTATTATCACAACTCAATACTCTTATCAATGTTTATGTTTCAATTTTTGGGAAACAATAACGTTACAATTTGGTTACTTGAGTTAAGTTTCACCAAAGAAGAAATTAGCCTATTCACTGAAGAATCGCCTCAATGTTGTGATGCGTGAAGGTGTTATTCTAGCAGTGAGTCAGGTGTGATACAGAAAGCGAAAACAGAGTCTCCGGGGAGCCAATCAGAAAACATTCATCGAGTTCGTGAGTTGGTGAATACGTCTCATCGGTCTCAAGTACTCCCTTGGGCTGCTCAGCCAACACAGATCACATCCCATCCATCAGATGGCCACAGATTACTTGTGACAGTTGTTTATTGTTGGTCGCGATCCATCCTACTGGTTTTGCTTCCAGCTCTGTGATTCGAACAAATACACACAAATACTCTTCAGAAGCAGCAACTCGTGTTCAGATTGATGAGTGTTTATAATGCAAATTTGTATCTTATTCAATTGAGAATTCAGTTTTTACAGCTTCCTCAGAATGTCCACTGGGACCCATAGATCTGGAGACAAACTCAGTCGTGGATATCTCTTCGACATTCTTCGAACTCAATGTTGCTCATGGGACACTCATTCTATAATCTGAATTCATTCCAATACTGGGGAATCAAATCTCTTGAGAAGCATCAGCACGTGTCTGAATTGTTAAGGATTATAATATGACTTCTTATTCAGTTTTCTTCGTTCAAATTTAAAGCTATTGTTTCCTACTGAATCTACTAATATAAAATATAACTTGTTATCTAGTTTTCTCCGTTCAAATTTGAAGCTATTGCTTTCTACTGAATCTACTAATATAACTTACGTATTAATGTTGATTTTCAGAACTATTTGAGAAACTGCTATTATCAGAAGTCGAATGGATCATTCGAATAACGTAGAAGCTCAGTGGTATTTTTTATCAGGATTATGGCTGAATTCTAATCTTTGGTTTGTTACTATGAGAGATGATGCTGATAAATTATTGAACCCTCAGTATCGGGTGTGTTCCGGAACAACGAGAAGTCATTTTAAAACTCATAACTTAACACTGATAACTGTCAGTTCGAGGAGGTGGCCTTGAACGTTCACTTATCCACTGAGAGTTCGTCACTAATCTAATTTCTGAGATTTCTCCCTGAATCTCCAACAAAACTGTTTTTTCCAATAAATATATCTCGGCCTCAAGACTGACATTGATTGAAATCATCTAAAACAAGATTTGGCTAAGTCTAGAAGTGGGTATGTGGGATGTAAAATACAGTAAGTAAATGCAAATGTAAAGTTGTGAACTTTATATAAATAGAATTGGAAAATTGGAAGATGATCCGTATAATGTATAGCAATCTTGCATGAAGCATCTCAATCAGATTCATAGAACCATTGAATAACCAATTAAGTAGGCTTTCGTCCATAGTATCTTGTAACTCAAGACTACACTACACTATCTGTCAATTCTCGTATTAGGGAAGCTATCAAGTAGTAAAGAGTGTGAGGTTTGATGTCTACATAGGCATCTATGAATTGAACAGTAGCCTACTTGGAAGAATGAGTTTTTAGATGATACTATCAAGTATCTATACAATCAAGTCTAGTTCTTCCATGATAGAATTAAATATTAACTATTGTTTGTTTTGATCCAGTGTTGTGGGTAGGCTACCCGCGTTACACCAATGAGTAATGACCTTGAATGCGTTGACAGTTGTGCAGATTGCCTACTCACCTCCGTTGTTACTAATTAACTGTTAATAGAATAGTATTGTTCGTTCGCTCAAAAACTACTGTCGTTTCTCAGGTCTCAATAAAAGAACATGAGATTGTTTCTTCATAGAACTTCAATCAAAAGGTCACATAACAGCAAATTTGTAAGTTATTTTGATATGCAGCATAAACACCAACTTCAATTTCATAAGAAGCTGAACTAGGTTATAAAACTAAATACTAGAATTCATTCATATAACTGCTAATGATTTCAAATACGTGTTCTTGATCCAAATAGACTATAGTCTTTTGATAAACACTGTAATCTCAATTGCTTAATAGGGGGATAGAAATCACTAGCATGAACTATTATGTTAGTTGAATGCTATATCGTCTTTCAAATCCGAGAACAAATTGAATGCTCATAATATGAATTTTATTGATTGATATGACTATTATCAGTTATTATTAACATTACATTCACATTAGGACCTAGAACATTACTAGACGTTTAAGCTCTAATTTTAATTCTTTTTCGACATGTAGAACTGTAAGCTCAGATTAAAATTTCAAGCATCTAAATGTCGATAATATCCTTATGATTTTCTTCGTAATTGGAAAGTGGAGAAGGAAATGATGAGAAGCTGATTCAGTCACATGTCATGTCATGTCATCAAGTTTTTTAAACACTTCGAAGCTAGCATCATTTCATCTATTGAATTTGATTTTTTTTCACATTTCCTAGTGGTAGAAATATGATTGAAAAATGGAGGATCCATTCCTGTATATAGCTATTTCTATACATTATATTGTTTCTATATAGTCTATTATGCTCCTTCCATTCATAGTGTTCAGTGCAGGTGACGTGGAAAAAAATAATCGATGGCTGTTGAGTTGCAGAATTCCCTGAATAATCTGATGCTTTGAGTTGGCTATTCATTCCACCCATTTTTATTTCGTCGATATTTACTTGCGGCCACCGGAAGTCTTCCATTTACTGGTTGAGAAACACTGCCATAAGCTATTGGCATTTGCTTTCTTCCATTATTATCAGTGTAAATGTGATGAGGCACTTATCATACACAGTAATTTCCTCCTAGAGTCTTGATAGTCTTCCAGAAATTTGATACGCGAGAGCGTTTTAAGGCAAACAGCACGTTACATTCTCTTTTTGGTAGGAGAACCTTATGCAACTGCACAAGAGGTGGGGCTTGGGTGGGTTCCGCCCCTAGGGGTTGGAAATGTTCTTGGCCAATGGGAAGCGAGGAAAGGTGAAAAGAGGCACGCCCTGAGTGGGAGCTGAACGGGTCTGGTTTCGGTCGGGTGCTTGCAGTGTTGTCAGTGACCCTCCCGCGGTCAGCTGTGTCGTGAGTTGTGTGTTCCTCTCCTGGATTTTCACCTTCGTTCCATAAGTGCTTTATGAGTTGTTTCGGTTATCCAATTGCAACTTTCTATCGTTAATTTCAATTGCGTATTATTCAATCGTGTTTCAAAAATGGCTGTGTCGGCACTCAACATGCCTCCCTACTTTACTGGCTATCCGTTTCAAGGTAATTACATTTCACGTTACTAGTTTTTATCGAAAATTGGAGAGTTTTCATGTTTCCAATATCAACTTTTAGAAGTTGTAAACAGTATCTGAAATTGGATTTCAACTTGATAGTTTGTTGGTAGCCTACTGGATGACATGCCATTGAGAACATGAATTTCAGAGTAATTTCATGAACCATTTCCTTATATTCAATTTGTGAATGCGGTTGTAGCAGCTAAAGGATAACTAAAGTCTTGTCGTGGACAACACTTTGATTTGCATGATTATTTCATACAAATCTTTTAATGAGTAGTAGACCTATATTCAGTTCGAATCATATAGTATATTATGATGAATTTAATTCTTTCAACCCCGGGCTTTAAATTCTACCACTCCTGTCACCGTCATGCGAATCGGAGTGGTCCAACCACATTAGAAGGTCCTTATGCTATCTGATTTTTAAAACTTAGTTTTTCTTAGCTTATAGCACACTATACGGGTTTTGTTCTAGCTAGCTGATTAAAATATGTTTTGTGGTGAACTCTCTGAATTAAGCCTTGCGCACGCCATTGCGAATCGTATGATAGCGACGAAAATGAGAGAATTTCCAAGTCGTTGAATGGATGAAATCGTCCTGGTGTTGTCGCAGTCATGCGATTCGCAGTTGTGTGCAAAAGGCAAGAGAAGTCATGATCCTTTTGCTGAGAATTTCCATAAATTGCTCGTACAATTGAATAAGCAAACTAAGACATGTTCCTTATGCAATATCTGTAATGAATCATTGGCGTAGATAGCTGTTTGACATTGGGGGGGACGTACTGGGGGGTCGGGGGGTGCCCCCAGCAAAGATTTTTTTGAAAATAGCTTATTAAAATGATGGTTTTTTAAGCATATTTCACTTCAAATCCGTTTTAAATCCTCTTATTTGGCAATGGTAAATTAGTGGGTAAATAAATAAAATTCTGAGATAATGGTTTCAAGTTTTACTAAATAAAAATTATTTACAAAAAAAACAGCATAATAAAACAGCATTAGTTGTATTGTTTGTTTTGATTACCAACCAAAGCAGGATAGCTAAATAAACATAAAAAAGTTCTCCACTCACAAACCATACAAAGCTGTAATTTTTACTTAATAGCTAAAACTGTGTTACAAAGATCAACATAAATTCTCATGAGTAATTACATTCTTTAAAACAAAGTCTTGAATCTTTCTGATTGAAACTCTAGTTTGAAGAGAGTTTCAGATACAAAATACTTAGGTAACAATCTTAGGTAATAGACGAACTCCTTAAATGAGATGATCATACTAAATTCTTGTGCAAAAAAATGAACTAATAAAAATGTGTTATCATAATTAAACACTTCAATAAATTTTTCCGGGGGACATAGCCTATACCATAAAATATTGGGGGGGACGCGTCCCCCGTGTCCCCCCCGGGATCTACGTCCATGTAATGGATAACTGAGATCCAATCTCATATCGAATTTCATGTGACATTAGAATTAAAGTTTTTGAGTAATGATTAGGATTAGACAATTTTTCCAACTTTACTTCGAATTGTCATTTAATAACTGTCTGTAAAGTCAGGAGAACATAATAACACAGATTTTGTTTACTTAGTCTATTATAATATCAATCAAGAACTCTATAATATTTTGCTAGTTCATTCGATGTGATGGGTAAACATATAACTGAAATGTTTTTTCATAATATTTGATATTTGGTCGATTTTAGACAAAATTAGGAAATAGAAGTTTTGGGTAATAGCCTGTTTTTCCTTTTTCGACTATTGTATTATTTGCTCTATCCAATTGATAAATGAATAAAAAATCTTGAGAAGCTATTCCATTGGTTTAGAAGAAGCTAATGCGAGTAAATGTTTTATGGAGAAGGTGTTCTTTACAAAACATTCTAACCTTATCTTGGACTTTGTCACCTATAAATTTGGAAGAAAAATAGCACAAGGATACCTTATTATTCTATCTACCAATGTTATCAGATTAGTGTCATTTTCATTGTAAATAAAAAAACATAGAATTTGGAAAACTAGATATCAACATCAGTATGAGATGTTCTTAAAGAATAGGGTTCTCTGTTTCATAGGCCTATGAACTATCATGCAAATTGGTGTGAAAGCGAATACAGAGTTAATATATTTAAATTGCTTGATTATGATTAATTTTGTTTAATTCTTACAATGTTCTTTGTAGTGCATGTTTCAGCATTACTGTGGTGAGCCAATCATTTGTTTCCCTTGAAATAAGTTTTATATTTGTTATTCAATACCGTATCGATGAATTTTCAGTAAACTATCTTCTTGTCTTTTTCCAATCATAAATGAAATGCAAAGATGAAAATCGATTGTATTCTTCCAAATTCAAATCGAACAGAGAATGAATTGTTATCATGTGATCGATCACCCATTTCTATATTCTACGCTCTAAAGGATTACAAGACTAGAGGTTCCATGAGTTAAATCTGGACCGTGGGGAGGTAAAATGTGAAACTCAATATAAGGTTGAACTGGATTGAATCGCCTCTTCTCGTATAAAAATGAGCAGTGTTTCATCAAATAGTCGTCGACTAAGATCTGTGTAGAAAAGATGGAAATATTCGAGAATTACACTGCTTTCTTGTCTGCTTACGAGCTCCGCTCTAAAGTGTAAAAGACTGAACAATAAGGTGATGGAATCCGTGAAATACAATACAATTCTACTAAGTAACATTACTTACAGTTCCATTATAGTTTACTGAACACCACTGTTTCAAAACAAATTGAGGTTTAGTGAATAGCTTTTTCATTTTCCCCCCTGTCATCTTTTTATCATTTTTAACTCTCTGGTTATATGTTTGCCTTGATAAGGTGATATCAACTTCATATAATATCTGGATGCACCTCTATTTTTTTAGAAAACTGCTTTCTTATAGAAGAAGAAAGCTTTATGTTACTCTTTCCCAATCGAAATTGGTCACTTCTATCGACCTTCAAGAAAATGTCTGTACGGTATGTATTTTCTAATCAAATTCACGCTGGAATCTTATATCGATCAAGCAACATAATGTTGATAGCTCATAGTTCTTACAATGATAGTAAAACGAATCCACTTCTCACTGGGAATCAAAGTCTAAAAAAAAGCTATAAACGAAAATCCGTCAAGCAATGTAAACATCAGATTTTGATCATAAAGCAACCGCATTTTAACACTAATCTTGAAAATTGAATTCCTTTTGACGAACTTTTGACAAGTCTCCTGGAATGGCACAAGTAGCCGGGGAAGGAGAGTGTGTGTGAACATGAATAATTCTGGCTTCTGACGACACTTAAGCCGTGGAAATATGTGTGAACCGGCTCTAAACACCTTTAATCTTCCTTCGTGTCTTTTTCGGAGACCGGCTGGTATTCGAACGTGTACACTTTCTGCCGAAACGAGAAGAGAAGGTGTAAACGACCAGAGCATGAGTGATTATGAAAGATAGAACGGTTGGCCTGTTAATAGAATTTGAATAGGATGGAGCTCGAGGAAGAGGGAGATAGAGTGAGAAAGAAGACGAAGATGATGTGGAAGAAAGCTCGGGAAATGATAGTGGCGGGTAGTAATGTTGGTAGTTTTATAGATTTCGGGCTTTGACACCAGCTTAGAGGGTCTCACCACGTGGGGCCGCCTCTGTCGGCCTACAACAAAGAAAAAGAAGCAGCATGAGATATACGAACGAGCTAATATTCCCCCGTCCACTCTCATCTTCCCGCTGTCTGTCATCTTAATATCTCATCTCATACACGCACACATACAAGTATACTCTCGCACCCGGTTCATCCTGTTTAGTCCTGCTGGAACTGACCTATCTGAAATAGTTGCTATCAAGAAGGCCTAATAGTCAGTTTTTTAATCAGTTCTGGTCTGCAACGCAACATCAGACCACCTTTGGGTTGAGATGGATAACTGGAAGTTCAGTTGTCATAGGCGTGAATCAGATGTAACCTGGTGGGGGTTAAAATAAACAGAAAAGCAACATCTGCAGTAGCTCTTACAGGAAGACAAGATTTAAGCAAACCAAACATTCAACGTTTTTCTGTATTAATCCTTTTTCATACTGATAATGATAGAGGCATCTCTATTGATATATCATTGCATCGATCAAAATTATCCATACACACAAGCCAGGTGTGTTGCATTTATGTATCAATGTTTCCATATAGTAATATCATCAGTGTCCACACATATTTTCATCCCAATCTCATATTCAAGTTTGAAATTATCTGTGAGAACTGACCAGATCTGAGAAATATAAATAATATAAACGCTTTTGCTAATTTATAAATTCGCTTTAAAAGCTCTATTTAATGCAGAATTCAAGCAGAAAAGTCGTGACGCAGTTCTTTAAGTAATCAACCGTATTCTCTAGAATTAACAAAATCACAATATAGTGAGTTGTTAATGCTCTTGCGGTGAAGGCTTGCGAAAGTAATAAAGGTCAACAGAATATTCAGTTTTTAGTTTCTTGTTAATGCCACGAATGTTGGGAAAGTGGATAACACACTCCAAGATGAGAAATCGTTCCATAGAATTGAAATTATTTGCGAAGTTGAACGAATACTCGAGAATCAATAAATGACTGCTGTGACTGGAAACTATTATTCTCTCTATGTCACTCGTTCAATGACTAATAATTCATAATAATGACCTACATCAAGTGATTAATTGTGGATGAAATGCTGCTTGGTACCTCCAGCTCATATTTGGTGAATTGACAAATTATTTTCAGATTCAACATTCCACAAGGAATCTGGATTAAACGAAATTCGATCAAAATATGTTCAATGCACAAAAATTTCACAATAAGTAAGAAACACCTATAAATTATTCATTAATTTCAAAAGCAAGGCTTCTCTGAATTCTTCAATGAAACTCATTTATCAAATTCCAAAGTCTAATATCCTGAATATCAATATTAATAGAATACCCTATTCTATCGTAATGTAACCCAATACACATCATGATTTTCAACTATTTGATAGGTTTTTGTATTATTATTTTAGAAAAATTTAATTTTTACTCTCTTCATTTTTAAGTGAGATAAGCAAGGTGCAGATGTTGCACGACTCCAAATACATTTGATTTCTCGCTATCATTAATTTAAACGCTTTTATGACTATTCATAATGTTTCCACCAATACAGATTACAAAATGGTTCAACCCTTGTTGATATGATGCTTTCATGTTGGTTGTAGTGGACTCTCCCTATTCTATTACTTCCCTTGCGATATGTACCTTATTCCTGGAGATGCGAGAGAACTTCAACAGATTTTCAAATCAAGTTTTATTTAATTCTCTATTATCATGACTCTTCAAATCACTGGAATACGATACGATGGCAAAATCCATTCAAAGCAGATGGCTTGATAGATGTTGAGTGTCGAGATAAATTGAAATCCGGCGGCGGCGACGCATCTGTAGGCGAGGTGGTGATTTTCGGTCAGCCTTTTTCTTCTACATATTATTAAAAACCGCGCTATTACAAGAAAACGACGTCCGTTAGCGGGGCAAATAGGAACGGTAAGTGTGCGCGTGCGGGGGTCTGGGTGGTGAGGAGGATGTTGGTGAGGGTGGTAGGGAGGTGGAGAGGGGGGTCCCGAGGCGCGCGGGCTACAGCGACCAGCGACTAGCCTCTAATTTACAAGTGGATAGGCCCCGGTCGTGTAAGTATATTACGGGGAAGGTATAACACCTAGAATTAACAGGAAACATCAAAGAAGACCGCGTGTCTCGCGGAGGCGGGCTTCGGGCCCTAATGATGCTGATGACTGGGGACCATCTCTACAGCCGTGTAATTCGCGTGGATTCAGGCCGTCTCACTCAAACCCCTTCAGCCCCTCACCGTCGCTCTCCGGATTATAATATCTCTCCCATGGGCCAACTATTTCAACGCGTCGCTCTTTACAAAACTGATATTCACTATTAAAGTTGAAATATCGTTCGCCGCCTTCGTCCATTGAATTGCTCATCTCCCTTTTACATATTATCACTCCACCCACAACTCGGCACATCCTAAATTTTCCTTTGTTTCTCGTGCATAGGCGGGCAACTCCATTCATGTATTATCGATGATGTGACGTCTACCTGCTGTTGAAGGCGGGCATTATGGGAATAAAGTCATGCGCTTAATAGAATGTGTTGCATAATGTTCGGATTATGATGTCCATTATACTTGCTGAGACTTGAAGCTGGAAAATATGATGTGGTATAGAGGTTTGAAATAATTATGCAATGAGGGGGTAAGACAGATCACCTGAAAATCTTTCTAAGTTCTGGTAGTAGTAGTAATAATAATTCTCAACCTGGCTAGGGGTATGAAAAATACATTCTCATAGACTGTGACAGAAAAAGGAACCAGCAAAATACGAACTGGAACATGATGTATGTTTAGAAGTTTCATCACTAAACAATCCAAAATTTGAAAATATTCTGTGTAGATCGTTACTCCTGATGAAAAATTTCTTGATATAAACACCATAGCTGGATTAGTTTTGTTGGACTACTGGGAAGTGTGACAGGTGGGCCACAAAAAGTTCATAGTAGTTTGAAATGGAAGCAGAATTGTTCCAGTTTGATAAGTTCTATAGTATTTAAATTAAAAATATTCATCAAGTAGACACGAAAATTTTCTCTATTTATTAATCGAAAATTCTCGGTTCTTATATGCTTGAATGTGGTGTTCCGCTTCTTAGTTGATTCTAGTCGTGTTTATTATTGATGGAATTGAACTGATCGAGAAATGAAGAACAATATTTTCATTCTCTTGAACATTTCATCAGCTTGTTCACCCAGTTTTTCTTTCGTTCCATTACGCTTTACGCAGCACTATACTGTGAGCTACATGATAAACTGGTCAAATTGAGTTTATCTGCTTTATATCACTAATTTCATATTGATTATTATACTCCATACTGTTTCCGGTAAGATATTAATATGATCTGAATATGCTCATTATCCCCTCATGCATTCAAAGATGGAACTGGTTCTTAGTTTTCTTTCCAAATCTTTTGTTCAATTAAAGTCGTCACAATGAGAACATTTCAATGATGTAGAATATTATGCAACAGAGCTGAACTACAAGCTATTATATGTCCATCTGGTCGGAGTATTTTATTAGAAAATTAAATCAACACTCCATTCTCACAGTTCAATAGAACTCCGTCGAGAGAAAACTTCTATGTGGAATCCTTCACATGATCCAGAACTATAAATATTCTTCAAGTGGAATGGAAGTTTCTCTGTGAAATCTCCACATAATATAGAACAGAAATAGAGCTGTTTTTGCATGAGTGGTGTGCGTTGGTCAATATCGATAGGACCGGTCGGTCTGGTGCAAAACCGACTGGAGCGGCGACCGGGAAGTAGAGAGGGATCACACGCCAAATTGGAGCTGAATCTAGGTGCATTGATGGAAGCGTATTATTTGTGTAAGGCTTGAGCGCGCTGCGTAAGCCGAAGGCGCTGTGGGGGGTCCCTGGACCCGAACAAGTATCCAATTTGGAAACTACAATGAGTGATCTTCCAGTTTGTACACTCGCACACAGGTGCAGTGGCCCACTTTGAAGTGAGTGCTTGCAGAGCAACAGGTCCGATCAAATCGCACTTGGATGCGCGCTCAATCAGTCGTACCAACAACAAACAATCACTTGAAACTCCCAGTAGTTTCAGAGATTTTTTTAGATCAGTGCTTCTGTGGGTTACCTTTGAGGATTCCTTGATCCAACAAGAACACACAGATAGTTCAATAACTTGAATAAAAAAAAACACTTCAATTCAATTTATAAAAACACACAAAACAAGACAAAACAAAATGACAAAGAATTACAAAACATAGAATCTAGAAGATGATCAATAGAAATAAATTATACTATCAATTTATTTGAGAATCAATAGTTACTCAGGTAATGTAAGGGAAGAATAATAATTGATTTATCTCTTTTTGAGAAACACTCATAGAGTGGAATATTGTGGATACTTTCTAGTACTTCAACACTTGAAGTTAATATGTATGAAGAATGAAGCTGTGTGAAGACTCTACGCGCCACAATTATACGCCACCCACAAGTCTACCTCTCGCCCATCGCAAACTGATTGTCGTAATATTGTTTACTTCAACGATCAAACGGAAAACCAGCTGTTGAGGTGACAATAGTACTTCAATATTTCCCGTCGAAAGTTGATAATACAGAACGCTCTGTTTTCAATCACCGTACAGGTGTAACAGATTAGGCGAATGGTTTGATTGAGAAACTATTGTTTGTCACGAGGCGCGCAAACAGCCTCGATCCATGATCTATGATCTGCTTTAAACATTGACTGGAATAATACTGACAATTGTTCAAATCGAAAAGTGATGAAACGTTTTTGATAAATAGGAAGGATATACTGTAATCATTTATAGTGAATAATACTTTTTACTTGTGTTTTGGATAGAAACTTCTTAATATTCTCAAGTTTGTGACTGCAGGAAAGTGTTAAAGAAATTTGTTTTAACATCCAGTAGCTGAACAGGGACTCCTTGAGCCACGCAGAAAACTTCAAATTCAAATTATTCATTATAACTAATGGTTAAAATTTAAATCTTTTGAATAGACATTTATAAAAATAGAATCCTCTAAAATCTTCTGCATAGTCATCCACAGAGAAATCACAACTAATCATGTTTTGTCCAATGATGTGCTCCATATACTTTCTTAGCGATTTGAGTAATCTACAATTTTCTATAATAGTCATGAACCTCTAAGGCATGTCGCGAATTGGGACACGACGCGACGTGACATGACATGACGTGAATCTGCTAGATGAGTTAATTTCTTATGAACATATTCTAATGTTCACACGTGATAGCTTTAGTGTGACTTTAACTCATCTAGCAGACTCACGTCACTTCATGTTACGTCGTGTCGCGTCTCAATTTGCAACATGGCTAAGGGTGTGATCACATTGAATGCTAATATTTGCAAGAGCATGTTTGGTTATGCATGACCAATCACGCAGATGAGAAACAAAATGTGGAAAAAGCTATAGGAACACTCATACTGAACGCGCGCACATGCTGGTTGTGTTCAGTGTGAGGATCAAACGTGTTACAATGCACTTTCCAGATTCTGTTTTTCGGCTCATCGCTCATGCATGATCTGAATTGCACTTGAACATATTCAATATGATCACACATACGGTAAACAAAATCAGGTTTTGTTCAAATGACGGGTTCCATATAAACTCCACATGATAAGCGAACATTTTAATAGTAATTTAATTTAAAATTTAATTGAGTGAAAATACAGTATTAATAATGTTTGTTGTATTTTTGTGTGTTCATAGGCCAGGGTCGCGTAAACCAGCTGGGCGGTGTGTTCATAAACGGGCGTCCGCTGCCCAACCACATCCGGCTGAAGATCGTTGAGATGGCGGCGGCCGGCGTGCGACCGTGTGTCATATCGCGACAGCTTCGCGTGTCGCACGGATGCGTGTCCAAGATCCTGAATCGCTATCAGGAGACGGGCAGCATCCGGCCCGGAGTCATTGGCGGAAGCAAGCCGCGTGTCGCCACGCCCGACGTCGAGCGACGCATAGAAGAGTACAAAAAGGCCAACCCTGGGATATTCTCCTGGGAAATACGCGAGCGCTTGGTCAAGGTCAGTAGAATATTATTTCAACTATCATTCATACTATAACTTTTGAATATAATAATTTAATATAAATTAAATAATGCAGACCTTTATAAGGGTCAAGCCACATGAGGCATTTTCAAGACGAGTCGGCAAGCTGTTAGCGTTTGAAAATCAGATGATAATCAACCAAAGGGAAAGCTTACTGCCCTGGCGACTCGTCTCAAAAACGCCTCATATGGCTTGGCCCTTGATGTAACGTTAAGGATGACAGTTATAACAAGAGCAGAAACAGGATGTTCTTTTAATAAAGTTAGTATAACTTTATAATTTGTCACAAGTGGATAAAAATATACCATGTATTATCTTTGCAATGATCAATTATCTTTTATAATGGTGGCTTATACTAAAGTGAATAATAATATAATAGACATATTAAGTGGTATATAATATGTTTATTTCCTCTGATTATTCTGGAAGGTCTGTTATGAGAATAGAATAATATTTCTATTCTCTTTGCTTATATTGAATGCTATTTCAGTATTTTATTTATTGAAAGCAATTGGAAGCTAAACTTGTCACCCCCTTGGTTGGAGAACTCGCTCATGAACTGTTGTATTGATCTTTAAAATCCTCAACTTGTAATAATTATAAGTGGATCCATATAACTATAGATAAGATTCTGAATTATTTTATCAAAGTGTTGCCGACAAATCTGTCTATTTAGAATCTTATATTTTCGAACTTGATGCTATTTTACTTTGAAGAAGATGATACACTTGATATGGGAATGAAAATTCTTTCTTTCCTTCGTCAATTACACATCCCACAATTTGAAAAGACTGACATGGAATATGTCACTGACAATTTCAAATAATTGAAATTATTCTAATAAATTTCACTGTAATTTTCCAATTGAATGTAACAACTTGCAAAATAAGAAACACTTGACCTGGCATATATAAGTGCTGACTACCAGATACATTTTGAATTATAACCATTATTTCTATAAATTGCAATGTAGGCTTGTGTTTTAATCAAAACTCAGGAACTGCTGCATTAGAGCTTTTCCAAAAATATCAGTCCCTGATGAAGAATTATTTATAAATGCTGCATTCAAACCTTATTCCAAAATCTTCCATGAATAAACACAATATCTTTGTCAATTAGCAAAACCTTTTACTTGAATACTCCTTAAATACATACAATTTACTTTATATCTTTACCAAGTAATCTTAAACTGGAATACCCACCATTTGCCTTATCTTTGGTTTCATTACGAAAGTTGTTGATATCAATCAATCAATCAAAAATTCTCTGTTGGTTCTTCAAAACAATAAATAAACAAAAAAACAAAACTTTCAGCAAAAATATAAGAAACCAATCACCTGCAAAGAAAATCCTGTGCGCAGGTGAGAGTTGCTAATACAATTCAATATGAGTAATTAAGAACTTACAGAAGATATGAATTGGAAAAAATATCATCTGCACTGCCTGTAAACGAAGATATGATATTAGATATTGATGAATTTTATGTTTTTTCAAGACCTTTCCACCCAGTCACTTAATTTTTTCTGGATTTTTTGTTTCCAACTCTAAAAGTTCAGGTGTGTCATACTGGTAATAATATTATAAACATTCTTGTCCATTGAATCAACCTTCCATTCATGACATCCGAGTCGTATGTCTTGTACAAATTATTCACATTTCAAAGTAGCAAGTTTAAGAGCGTTTTAAAAGTCGGCGGCATTTGCGACATGGTTGTGCTGTAAAACCTGGAATATACAGAACAGTTATTGAGCTTGAGGAGTGACAATGAAAATTTCAAAGCGCTCGCTTTGTGCAGCAAAAATGTGAGCATTGTATCACTGAACGAATGAACGTGTCCGGCTCGAACAATAAAATTACGTCTGCCTTCGATTCCAAAACCGGACAAACATTACGTACTTACTTTATAAGCTTACTTGTTGCACGTCCTTTATGACACTTTGAAAGCCAGCGGAAATATCTTTCTTCGAACCGACTCACCTTGCAGACAGGTGACTGCGTTGAAAAAACCACACTTACGTTCCGTGATGTATTAAGCTATGTATCACGTTGGGGAATTGGTTTTCCAAGAAATGCAGGCATATTCACAAACCTATTGAATCTTTTTGGATAATCATTGTTGTTAATAATATGAAGGCGATTAATCATCCGATACAAATAATTGATTTCATCTTTCGATTGATTTTTCCGTGGTACATGAAATAAATATGAAATGGATTTTGCGGTATTTACAATACAAAAAACTGATTTACATTAAAATATGGAAAGTAAGCATTCCTCAGGAGATTAGGAGATCTCAGAAAATCCCCTGGATTTCCTCAGAAGCTTTTGATCAAGAGAGAGAACGTCCCTAATATTTTAAAATTCTCATCCATGAAAGCCTCATTGATTCAAGGTTTTGAGCCAATTTCAATTTTTTCTGTGATACAGGAAAACTATCCACACACTACAATAAAATCAACAAACAGTGCACGTGACTGCAGTCAACGTGACTGCAGTGTTACTAACTTATATGGCTAGGCTTCCGATTCCTATGAAACAGTTTATAGTAGAATCTCAGTTCAAGTGATAGATTAGTTTATTCTTATGCTATCAGGTACTTCATAAGTAGTAGCATAGAAACCACTCTTGAATGCCGTTTGATATGGGACTGTCATTGAACTACCATTCAATTAAAACTGCAAGTTCGATTTATTTCAAAATATTAGTGAAATTCGTGAATAGAATGTCATTGTTGGATCAATTATGAATATTTGAAAATAGAATATACAATCCAAAAGATTCCAATTTTGAGAGTTTTGAGTTCTGCTAAGGCTAGTTTCACATTCATAGATTTTTTGCCATACTTACAAATTCTATCAGATTGAACATAGCTTGGCACATGACAATATCATGATACATATTGTGTATCACTTATCATGAGTTTGCCAAGTTCCGTTCATTCTGTCCTGAGGGTGTGGACTGAATTGTTGTAATTTCAAACTATTCGATAACGTGTATATATTATTTTCACACGTAAATTCATCTCCATCAAATTCCATCCACTTTGTCAATTCTTTTTATTCTAGAGAATACTGAATCGAGGTATTCCAATTACCGAAAAATATGTTATAGCTGGATGACTCGAACTGTCAGGATTGATACCATTTTATAAAGAATTCTGCCAATTTGAAGTGAATGTCACTGTAGCTGGTTGCAATCAATGTGGAAGAAATTTAATAGAGTGTGGATTTCTTAGCAGGAAGGGATCTGCGACACGAATTCAGCGCCGTCAGTGAGCTCCATCAGCCGACTGGTGCGCGGCACGCGGCGCGAGGACTCCGATCCACGCAAGAACCACTCCATCAATGGAATTCTTGGTGAGCTCATTTCTCCATTACAACCTCATCAATATTATAAATATTATAATTTTCCATATTTATTGTCATTCATTCGATGAAACACATTACAATATTGGAAAGGAAAACAGGCGCTAGCCCAAAACTCCTCTTCCTAGATTAAATTCATTGTTGTCCAATAATAAACAATATATAATTGACCAAAGTGGGAGTGGGGCTATGTTCATCACGATAGATCAATGCTAGTAAGCTATTTTGTCTATCACTTTATCCTCGTTAATGAAAGATACTAGAATAATACAGACATCTGGCAATACAAGACTCGCACATATTAATGTTTGATGTATTATTTTGTTGTAATTATTGATTGGTTTTCACTTTTGAAGTTATCATAACTATAGTATGACACCAATTTATGTGCTGGAAGAAGTATTGACTATCACTTCTCCTGATATAACGAGCATGATTTTCAAGTGGTCCTTAAATATATCTAGGTGCATTATAAACAAGATGTATGTGGTAATTATTAAATCGGATATATTTTCCAATCAATATTGAATATTCCCTTCTCATTGACCTTCGTTCTATTCTGAAATGAAAAATTGATTAATCTCAATTCCATCCTCGGATCTAAAGCCATATTTTTAAACGATTAAATTCTTAATGGAGATCTATTTGGTGAATTGATCGTAATAATAATCCCAGTAGCTAATTAAACAATTCTGATTGCTTCTTGTCATTGATCGCTGGGCATCAGAGTGTTTTTAGTAAAGATTGAGATCAAAATCGTTTATACAGCTCTTTTAGAGTATATTATGAGTATAGGAGTATTTAGAGTATATGATGAGTTGAGTGCACAATGAACAAAACTTGAGTTTCGCGAATCCTAATTTTTCTATATATAAGTGAAGCTAAATACAACTGGATGTTTTAAAAATAGCAATACTATTCATTCCATATTTTGTCTTTTCAACTCCCGTCTTCATTATAAAAAAGCTACGATAGTGTAAGTTTCTTCCTAATTAAACTTGTCAATACAGAGAAATTAAAGTCTGATTAGGTAGTCAATTATACTTTTTAGATCAGAAGCAATCAGTATTCTCATGATGGGGTCAATGATAACAGGAAGTGTCAAAATTGTGTGGGGATCATTGAGGGACTTTTTCTTGAGCTTCAAGTATTTCAATTCCGGCTCTATTTGGACTAATCGGTTATGGATGGAAATCAGAACTGTGGTCAGGACGATTAAAGTCGTCCATTCAATTTCCAGTTGGACTGACAAATTATCCTCCATCCTTTTCCTACCCACACTATTGCTCTCAGCAATTTACTCAAGCTACTCTACTTGACTATAACTACTGCTCACAGCCTTCTAGAGAGCAGTTACCACTAAATAATGACAAATTAACGAGGAGGCCGCTAATTTACAGTGATTACAGTTTAAAAGTGAGATAATAAATGGCACTCCATCAATATCGATCTGGTCTCCTTTGATCTGCCTTTGATCATTTGTGTTTTGCAAATCGGGCTATCTGTCATAGTTTCAATTTCTAGCTAACTGGCCGGTGTATTTGCATAGAAATTGATGTTGAACTACACCCTGTCTCTAAAGAGCATTCATTTATGAAATCAATTTTTGTAGATTATGCCCTCCAGGTTGACACAGTTTGTTGTTCGTTATTAATTATCATTGTTGTCGTTAGCCAATGAGAAAAGTGCTTTTGTATGTGAAGTAATTTATTTGATTGATTGACTCCTATTCCAAAGTGCAACGCACATTATTCAGTTCTATAACGAGACTCCTGAGAATCATTTTCCAGGATGGCTTCCCAAAATTAAAAACTATCTGGAATGGATTATTAAGAAGCTTTTCTTGAATCTCGAATACCGCAAAATCCAAATAGAAAAGTTAGAAATCAATCTTACTGTATAATGTAAGTGTAATCTCTTCATGTACGAAAAAATGCCATAATATACTGAAGAATATACCAAAAAAAAGAAAAGTTAGAAATCAATCTTGCTGTATAATGAAAGTGTAATCTCTTCATGTACGAAAAAAATGTCATAATATACTGAGGACTCCCAATAACCGCCCCCACCAGGACATTTATTTTTACAAAAACAGCACTGCTTATACTGCTCATACACGTTTTGAGATTAACACATATATATTTGAAACTAACATTTCTTCTTTTGAACACCCACACTCTTACTCTGTACTCTTGTACTCTTTATACAGTTCAATATTTTAATTCAGGATTGAGTTTTCAATAACTGCAGAAAACTCCGACTGGTTTGCAATTAATCAAAATGGAAGTGAAATATAAGTAAAATGTAGAATTTCGCGTGTTCTCCTAGAGAGCCATGAGTGTAGCGTGAAGAAGGTACATTACCGCTCTCGAAGCAGCTGAGTGGCGAGGCAAGTGAGTGAGAGGAGAGAGAGAGAGAGGGGATTGAGAAGACCCCCGCTCGGCCAGTAATAGCCAGTTCCATCGGCCTCCTCTTTCAATTACCATCCGAGTCGAAATTGAATGCTCCAAGAAATTGGCTTAACAGAGCTTTATAGCAACACAAACATGATGCTCTGGCCGCAGCGGCGGTCTCTGCTTCTCTTCTTTTCGGTATTGTTTGAGAACGCGATCCAAAATTGAGGCGTGCCAAAATCTCAAACGTGAAATTGTACTCCTTATTTCGTTTAAATTGATTTTGTACGATTGCGAACCTCTGCCATCCTCTTACAGACATTACTGTTCAGAAGAATACGATCAGAAACCACGATTAAACCCTAAGGATGAGCAGTTTGGCGCAGATGTTGGCAATACACCTCCCTGTGCGTGATGTGATGACTGTTTATTATATCATTCGGCGTGATGAAAATCGAGCACAGCCTACTATCAAGCAAAGTTATGTTGGCCACTTATTACACCGCCCTGCAATTACGTTCGATTAAAAGGCCGCACTTTGAAACTCGATACAGCCAACTAATGTCTACGATTCGGCCCCAACTTCAATTATTCGCACTTCAAAATAGTTTGAATGCCTCTTCAAACTCTGACATTCATTGTCAATTTGGAATATTATGAAAATGGGTTATTTTTATAGCCTCACTCGAGAATTTCTAATTACAAATTTGAAATATCCCAATTTCTTCCATAGGGCCCAACACCAACACTCGTCCATGATTAAAAATATGTTTTTTATCTTCATTCCTTAATTTAGGCTTGGAATTAGATGGTATTTAGTTCTCAAAGTAAGGACTTTAGTAAGGAGTTTAGAGACTCGGGAAATTTACGTTTGTACCAAAAGGAGCACATATTTATTCAATTGTGAATACAATGACAAATAATATTAATATGATCGGAAGAGAACAACAAGCATGACCCAAAACTATTCTGGCTCCAAATTTTGATAATGAATAACATTGTCTGAAAAAATAGGTTATGTTTCTACTGTTGCAAGTCAAAGTTCAATTTTTCAAAAAATATATATGAGCTAGAAATTTTGAATTTAGAAGAATTAAAACACTAAATATGAAGATGAAGTCTTCATCGGAGCTCATTCAATCAGTTTACCAAACTCGAGAAATATTTTTGAATATTTACAAATTCTATTATATTTCAATAAATAAGATTTCAGTTGATTTCAAGAATTTATAGGAATAGTGAATTTGATTTGGAAGTATGTGTGTTTCAACTTGAATGAGAACCTCAGTTCCGATGATCATCGTAGTTGATTGACTCCGATTGAAATTAATTAGTACAAAAAGATTACCCTCGTTTTAGGATGGGAATGAGATGTATTTCATCAGTACGGGTGGATTAAACGTATTGGATAGTTATCCATACCGATTAATATAAAAAATAAACATGAAATAAGAGGAACTTCACTCTCTGAACGCACATTGTTACTTATTTGGAACTTCAATTTTTTTCAATATGCTTCATGGAAATCAAAGAGACTAAATCGAACTTTGTATGGGAAATCGCATTGTTTCTCTAAGTTCGATGCCAAAAACTCTCATAAATTTCGAAAGGGCCGTACCTCATTAAAGCAGTCTGCAGTCAACAGACTAGTCTGCCAGCAGATTCAGATATTGTCTGTTACTTTATGTGACTGGAAATTTTTCTGACGCGTCTTTCTTCCTGTTATTTAGAAAGCGTGAATATATATTCCAATCTCGGTGCCAAACAACACAGAGACGAGAGATCGTTTCCATAATCGTAACTTACGAGAAACCTCACCTCACAGATCGTAACATCGTGTTGAGCACCATTTGACCCAACTTCATCTGCTCTCTTCGCCATAAAAATTCAACCTTGTGCTCCCGAAGGTCGAAAATCTTCGAACATTGTATAGTCCATAATTCTTGTTTATTGGTAGAAGAGATCGGTTCACAGCCTGAATTAATTGAATTCAATCTCTATTAAGAATTGAGTTTTGGAACTTTTAATTAAATCTTTATTATATAAGACAAAAAAATATTTTATAACACTATGGACTATGGGTGAATCTCTCAAAGTTGGGATAAGTTATTGATAATTCAATTCAATATGGTAATTATTGGATTGTATGATTTTTTGGTGTGCTAATATCTCAACCAGTTTTCCATCTCATTGAACTGCTCAATGTTTTGGTGAATTGTGAAAATATTTTCGATCATAGAGGGCTTGACATTTTATCAAGGACATCGCAGATTTGTAAATTATGTATAAAAAAAGAAATACTCGAGTGAAACTGGAGAAATTCAATTCTGACAAGAAATAATTTCAAGAGCTAGTAAAACTACTTACTGATCTCCTTCAAGAATTCTCAATTTCAATGGAAAAAGTGGATTTAGGATTTTAAAACGTGCATCTTGTATCGGGGAAGCTTAGAATTTTGAAAACAGACCAATCGTTTTTCATACGTTTTTTGATAGTTTTGACTAGGGAAATGAATAAAATGGATTAAAACCTTTTTTCCACGAGAAAACCAGAATATCCGCATCAAATAACATTGTAATGGATAAAATATGCTGTGTCACAGCATAAATTCGGTTGGATCCGTGGTATCTTGTCAGTCAGATATAAGAGGCAAGCGCCAGCTACCATAGAATAATCAACCTCATATAATAGTTTTGATATTCTCGTAGTATGGCAACTTTCTGCTGCTATAAAATATATTATGAATGGAAGAAAAAATAACACATTCATGCCTTTGAGATTTCAAATCATTTCTTAGTGGATCGGAAGCTATCGCTGTAGTTCGTCTCATCTCTCATCGAATTAAAATGAAGATCATTAATCAACATCATTCCTTTAACTCACGTACAAGCCTAATAAAGCTAATGTGGGTTCAGCTGTCAGAAAAAAAATTATAATGAAAATTCTGATAACATAATAGAGCTCTTCAATTAATTGAATTATTATTTTTCGCTCTCTTCAGCTCTGTTGTACTCGATTGTCCTCGGGTCAAATGAGCAACAAATCGTTTTTAAATAATATTTTATGTCCTTCATAAGGTATTATCAGGTAATTGTACAGGAGAAATTGAAAACACTAATATTTACGATAATCCACTATCAGTACTAATATGCTGTACCTAGAATACTAGAATAGCCCATCACTATAAATACTAAGCTCAGATGTACATTGGACAAAGCCAATAGCTTAGATAGGATTTATCGACAAGCCGTTAGGCAAAAATATCACTTTATCGTTTCTTGTGACCACAATAATACTACTTGACAATAACTCCAGCCACATGAAAATAACAGGAATAATCAAGCTTGAAATTGGCATGGTGGATTTGGCAACAATTGAGTTAGGACAAGCGCAATAAAACAGCGGTAGCTATAAATCTGTTTATACGACACAGGAATTGATGTCAAACGCGGTGATAAAAGCAATTAATAGTTTTGGATTTCTCTGGTTAATGAATGAGGTACGAGGTGGGTTGTGTGGGTGTGGATAGAGAACTGATGGAGATGGAGTGAGAAAGGGTGATGTTGAGGTAAGGGTGGATTGCCTCAGGGATTGACGATTAATCATCATTAGCTGCTCAGGCGGAGAGCAGCGTGTGAGCAAGTGAGAGAGGAGAGTCTCTCCAGCCACTCATTGTGCAGATGGAAAGTGTGCTCTCCGACTAAATGCGTTGGCCAGCGCTCAGTGCACGGCTTGGTCTCTCTGCTCTCCGCCGGCTGCTCTGGTGGTCCAAGGCTGCTTCTATTCCCTCGGCGAGTGGTGGCTTCTCTCTCTTCTCTCCACATCGCCAACCGGCTGGAGAAGCCGACAACTACTTCCACTACAACACATCTTACACAACTTAAAAGGACTTCTCCGCCCGCAAAAGATGACCTCTGTCATATGAATAAATCTTGCGTCCTTACAATAACTATTTTATTGTTGGTAGTGCGTGCTGTGCGCTAAAAGAATGTCACTGCTTCGCCGGACTATTTAGTAGTTGTTCACAATCAAGGAACCAAGCAAGTTGTCGTGTAGATATGGATTCCTGTATGAATTCAATGATTGTATTACCTATGTTTCTGTGGAAGAGAGAATTAGAACTACTTCTATAAATGTCCAAAATTTTGACATTTACACAGGTAAATGACTGTTAATTCAAAATGGACTGGATAGATCTATCGCTCAATCTGACATGTTTTTTATTTCATTTTGGTGTATACAGAATATGCTCATTCCATACTCAAAATTTATGAAAATTTGTTTTTTCAGTGTGGAAACCTCATAAAAAATTTATCACACTGAGATTTCTAATTCTAAAACAAATACCAAAAACTTGTAATTCAAAATTATCAAATAAAGGGAAACAAACAAAAGGAAGCTTCTCTGTCTCTTAGAAAACTACCATGAAAAATATCAGGAACAATAATGGGAGAGTAATTTATAAGCATAAAGTTTATCGTCCCTTCAAACTCAGCATCCACGAAACAATTCAGATTATCATCAATATTCATTTCCAATTGAGAATGCAATTCATGTATGCGTATGACTTTTCGGCGGACTGAGTCTCTCGGGTAGAATTAAATTTCTTCAACGAGACAGATTTAAATTTAAATTCATGGTCTGGTATTGTAAAGAAACAATATCGACCTATTTTAAAATGTGCATTACATTCAACAATCTCAAGCTTGAAGCTATTTCACCGCTCCACTACGTTGTCACCCTCAGTGAGACATTAGCTTCAAACTCTTCACCATTCCAAGCACCCATTATCATCGTTTATTATGCCTATTTAGTGGATAATTGAGCTTTTCTGAAGATTGATACATCAGACAACAAAAGATTGTGTCCCAAAGAAGAGTGGCAGATCTGAGAAGTACTTGTATTCCTAAGTTCTGACTCAAGCTGAGAAAAAGGCGTGCTCTAGCCGGAGATGGTCTGATGATATCTTCTTCTTTCAACTCTTTTTCTTCTCCAACTTCTTCTATACATCGATCAAATGCTCGCCTTCTACTCCCTATAATTTAATTTTCATCGCTCTCTAATCTTGTTTTCCGCTCCTCAATTACCTCTCTCAACTCTTTCCTGTCTCCAGCAAATGGAAACCAAAACCAACGTTACGTTTCATTTGTCAATGATACGCCGTATATTATGAGCCAAGTGTTGCCCCATGTACGCATGTAATCGAGTAATCAATACATGGCGACATGCTGTTATTTGATCTCAAGAATAGTTTGTGGGAATTGAAACTGACACAGTTATAACTGATAGCTCAATCAAAGGCAATGGAGCTTTAAATTCTTATGATGGATTTCATAATAGTTTTTATCTATTTCATAGGAATCAGAATAGGTCTATACTGAAATGCATGATAAAAATATTGGATTCGGTGTTTCATGGTAGAAATAGGAAATTATGAACTCACTTCATACTCTGATAATTAAAATTATTTATAATCGTTATAACAAAAGTTAAATTGTGGATATTTTTGTTCTAGAACCTTCATATTTTTTAAATACCATTAAGAAACAATCCTTCAATTATTTGATGAACTCTATAAAAAAATTCTGGTTTATTATGGATGCTTTCATGATGCTGATAGTTCACATTATGTACAAGAACGTCAAGAAAATGCGACCGGATAATTCAGAGAAGTACTTCAGAAAATGTCAATCGTTCAACAAATAATTATCAACTCAGATGCAGCATCGAGCATTCAAATAACCTTCCTTAGATGAATAGCAGCATTAAAAACTGATATAATCAAAGTTATAACATTTAATTGGATCATTGAAGAATTATTGAAAAGTATTATCAACTCTAAATACTCATGTACTCATTAAAGAGTATATAGATCTCACCATCAACACCTGGTATCAAAGATATAATTTATAATAAAAAACAATATTATGATTCAAGAAAGTACTTCTTCATATTGAAGAATAACCATGCGGAAAGACTCGATTCATGGGTGGTCATGTTGAGAATAATTATTATTATTATCATGACATGGTCTAATAGGGGTGTATCAACAAATTATCTGCATTGGTTTTTTTCATGAAACGCGTGAGATAATAAATAATTATTAATGATAATATCAAGTTGAGATTGCTGAAGTAACATACTGTTTGATCCTACAGAAGAAATCGTATCAAGTGAATTTTGCGTGAGTAAGAACAGTACCGGATGTACAGTTAACGATTATCACTTTGCAGGGACTTATAAGAGAGTTGCTCGTGTTTTACCACTATACAATTCCATAGTTGAAATCTCGCAGGTGCTTGGAATTCTTTCGAAGGCTGCTCAATATGTGATACTTGATTTTTCAACTTCTGATAACTTGAGACAATTTCATATCTGTTTCCAATCTATCAGGTGATTTTCATAGTTGCCTTAATGATCGGCATGAGCATGAATAAATGAGCTTGAGCATATTAAAATGCACATGAGCTCTTTCAATATGCTCTACTATCGCTGTATACTCCGCAAATTTTAGTAGTTTGAGAAACGCATTGGTGGTTTTGAGCGCCCGAAAGAGAACTATCAGGACCGTGTTAAGAAAGCCATTTAGATTCCACATGTCACATTCAGTCTCTTGTCTCCAATTTTCTATCTTTCAATCTTTGAAAATTATGTCTGTCTGGTTAAGCTCTACCTGGATATCTTCCCATAGAATTCACAAGATAATTGAAGACCTTCGACAGTCACAATCACTTTGCAAGATCAGACATGCTTTGAACACCAAAGAACAGCCACACACAACATTCCCGATTGTGTTGAAGAAGTGTTGTATTAAGTGAAATGGCAAGTTGAACTCTCAAATGTATAATTTTCATGAATATTATAGATGAATGAAGTTTACTCAGTATTTTGTTTCAACGATAGTGAATTTCAATATTTTGATCTTAGCTAAATTACACCAGTATCGTCCAGCTCAGATGACTGGAAATTTATTTCGCAGGGGTGCCTATTCCCTCCCAAGTCCATGGATGCATCCCCCTTAAATTATAAAAAGATACTACTGTTATCAGCTACTACTCCCCTTGAATTGGACAGCCCCCCACCCCCAAGAATTTCAGGACACATTCTGCTTCAAGCCTCGCCCAGAGGGCACCTCCGTATTTCGAATCACTCGAATTTTAGATCAGACGACTGTGTTTCAGGTGGAGCCAGCGACGGAGAGGAGAGTGACACGGAATCAGAGCCTGGCATTCCGTTGAAACGAAAACAGCGCCGAAGCCGGACCACGTTCACCGGAGACCAGCTCGAGGAACTCGAACGAGCCTTCCAGAGAACGCAATATCCCGATGTTTACACCAGGGAAGAACTCGCTCAAAAGTAAGCATGCCTCTTCTTCTTCTTCTCTTCTTCCTTTAGCACTACAGTCCTATGTGGACCTTGGCTTCCATGACAATTCCTTTCCATCTGTCTCTATCACCAGTATATATTGTAATCAATCAATCAATCAATCACCAGCCCCTTCCATCCCCTAATTCCCAACACTCGCAGGTATCTCTCCACATCTTCCAGCCACCTTCTCCCTGCTCTCCTTTTTCTTCTTGTGCCTTCAATTCTTGCCTCCAATCTGGCAACCTTTCTCTACTCATCCTCTCAACATATCCAAGCCAGCGTATCCGTTGCGACTTAATGAAACGTACAATAAGCACGCCTCTATACTCCAAAAATTTCCGCACTCGAGCATGTAACTCATGCATACATAGAAATGCATGAAATTGTAGACTACGCGATTCATATAAGAAAATACATCATTCTCTTTGAAACACAGTTAAATGTTTACTGGAAAAAGGATTCTATCATTATTGAATTGCTTTTCCATTCGGATTAAAACTGAGAATTTTATTGCTGGCAGGCTGTGCTCTTATAGCCTACAGTAGGCATAGACAGGTTTATTATTGTAGGAAATAAGGCCATGTAATAAAATCAAAACTAATTCTCTATTTTATTATCTCTTAATCATCATCAACACCACATAGGCTACATAAATCATACAAACATGGACTATAGCGATATAATCGAAACTGATTCTCTATTTATCATCTCTAAATCATCATATCACACTATTTAGGCTACATACATCATACATAGAAAATATTATGATCTAAAAATCAGTATATTGATTTCTAAATCTCTCTGTCGATTGCATTAGATAATCCACTAGATAATTCACATCCAGTTCCAATCTATATATTTCTTACTCAATTCTTTATTTCTGATCCATTTCATCTTTCTTCTACATATTCTGATCAACTCATCATATACCTCATCTATCTTTTAATCTTATTAATTCGTCTCTATCAAATTACAGTCATTTACAATCGTCAATATCTTACCTTCTTCAACCTACTGTAATATAGATTTTTAAGTTTTCAAAAAAAAGGTTGAACAAGTTCTAATAATTACGCCTACTACGGATTTTAATAGAATCAGTCATTTCCATACTTTCTCATGATTTCACATCGTTCTCGCACCAATTTGGAGAATGCAGGTACACTTGTATTCACTTCATGCAGCTTGACCCTAAGGTACATGAAGCGTTTTTCAGACGAGTCGGCGTGGTAGGAAGATCTCCGATTGGGTTGGCGTTCGAGAATCAGCTAAAAATTAGTCAATCGGAGAGCTTCCTGCCCTGCCAACTCGTCTGAAAAACGCCTCAAGTGTCTTGCCCCTTAGCTCCCAAATAAAATTCACGGCTTACAGATCTTAACAGGCTCTGAGATTATAAGACCCTTACCTCCCAAATACTATTTACAACTTTCAAACGATTCTAAGATTATTCTGTGTTTGTGTGTTGTTAATAGGACCAAGCTGACGGAAGCAAGAGTGCAAGTGTGGTTCAGCAATAGGCGGGCGCGGCTTCGGAAGCAGCTCAACAGTCAGCAGACACTCAACGCCTTCAATTCGATGTCCCTTCAGGGCGCTTTCCCGGCGCACACGCAGTACGATCCCAGCGCCAACTTCAACGCACAGAGTGAGTAGCTTGCGATTGACATTTTTTTCCACAAAAATAATTATTCTCACAATAATACTGCCACTCCCGACTGGAATATTCTTGTTTTCCCTCAATATTGTAGTTTCCTTTGGAACATTGTTCGTCTGCAGCATCGTTATTCTATGGTATTTTGGTCGGAAGAAGTTTGCTTTTATTTATCAATTCAGTGTGCTGCGTCACTTGTTCGTAACTGTGATTATAATGGGAAAAATCTTGATCTAATTGGATATTTGTTTGTGAAAGCTGTAATCATTTCTGTTATTCTTCTGATGTGGACAGAGATAATCGTGAAGAGATGGGAATGAGGCCGCAGTTTACCAAACAAATTGGTTTGGTAAACGAATGAATGAAATGAATCCTGGTTTTCAGGAGTATTCATGATTACTATGAAAATATATTCGAATGCTCGAAAAATGTGGAAATTTCTTGAAGAATTTGTTGAAAATGGGATTATTGGTTATCTACTGCATCTGATATTCTATAACATGCCCTTATTTCAAAGTTATGAGAATAAATTAAGTCCAATTTCGTTCTAAGAATAAGTAGTATGATATTAGAGCAGCCATTGTGTAATGTTTCATTAATACTTGGAAACAATATTGATAAATGGAAACAGTTGATGATTTTTCAACCTGTGATTAGAGGCAAAAGCTAAATTCTATATCTATCAGCAATACCTCTGATGTAATCCATGTTCTATTATTCAGGCTGATTATTATACCATGTCTTACATGTTGCACCTGAACGTTAATTGAGTCAAATTAAAAAAGTCATAAAAGTTCATGTAATGAAATTTTATTCTACAGGAGGTGCCAAATTACGTTATAAACTCATTCACTTCTCATTATAATAGCCATGACTTGATGATAATTATTTTTATCCAAGTGTTATCAATCGAACACTCAACATGTTTCAGTAGAACCTCAGGCCTATTTAGAATAATTTGGTTACCTACTGCCACTGATATCCTACAACATGCCGTTATTTCAAAATTATGTGAATAAATTAAGTCCAATTTGTTATCGGAAACAGGAATATTTCTGAGCCTCAGGCCACTTTTAGGCTTTCGGCTTTCTATTTTGAAAATAGCCATCTTTTGAACGACCCGATTCAAGATAGATCTTCTTCAAGGTAGATCGTTTAAGTTCATATATAGTATATGATAAATTATTTCGGCATTATATTATTGTATATGTAGAGTAAGTCTCACACTATATTGTTATGCCCCAGTACATTAGATCATAGATCATAGATCATAGATCATAGATCATAGATCATATAGATCATATAGATCATAGATGTACCGGGACAGGAGTTTCTAGAGATAGTTGTACAATGAACATTATTATGGAACATAGAGCAGTGAACAAGCAAGACGTAGGTAGAAAGAGTGATCGAAAAACTCCACTTCGAATTTAAAAAATGATCGTTCCGTAGAGTCTCATAGGAGTGGATGAATGTGGACCTGATTGCTATGCAGAGGAGTATCGATATAATTGAATAATCACATGTTTGAGGAAACTCCGTGCAAATTGCTAATAACAAGCGATCAAACTCAATAATTATAGACACGTCACATATTTACTATACTACATTCAAGATGGTTGAGATGTTTCAAACTAATATAATCAACAATGTTACATTCAAATATAGTTCTCCTTTTATTCAAAAGAAATTATCGTTTCTGTAAGAAACACAGACTTCTTCAATTGGATGGAGAGGTTCCTTGAAATTTCCTATTTCAAGAAGATAAAAAAGACCATGATAAAAAGACCTTTTTAATAAAGAAGACCATGCATTTTCTACCCCTTAACATTATTGTCTGGGATTCATTTACTTAATCAAACTTCATCTTTTCATAAGCTGAAAAAGTAATGCTCCATAGAGCCGTCTTGGTTTTGGGATTATTCAAATATTTTTTCTTTTTTACATCTCATTTCACTCATCTTAATACCTACCTGATATTATTCATCAAATTGAATATTAACGTCCTAACTGACTGAAGGTCTCATCCGTTCCACCTAACTCACATACAGTCTACTTAGCTTATTAACTAATGTAGGAATCTATTGAGTCGGTTTCCTGTTTATGCAGTCAATTATTGCATCTACGAGAGAAAAATCATGGTACATCTTGAGTTGTACAATCACTGATTCCGGAAGAATTTCATTGTGAACTAGTGATGATAGTGGCATGGAAGAATGGCTACGAAATTAATTATAATTTATATTGATTTATAAGAATTTTTGTAGAGTTTCAAAATAGTACTTACAATACTTACTACTTTCAACTCACCAGTCTGAGACCGCCATTTTCTATCACCGCACTCACCCTTCTTAAATCCATTGATTTTGTTTTGTTCATCATTTGTGGGGTTGAAGGGAGGTATGCACTAAATGGATATCATGGAGGGTGGAGAGAGAGAACCAATGTCACCAACATCGTTTCCTGGTGACTCTTTTCAATGTGTACTTTTCACATTAACATAGATATGGGGAGGCAGCCGGGTGGCCCCGTCAACCAAAGGCAAGGGTGCTGATGAAAGGAGAGAAAAAAGAGGGTGATAAACGAATGTGTGCCAATGAGAAGAAATCCGAGGGGGTCACGAACAATATCGTTGCCCTCCTTCCAGTACTCTGTCAATTGTCACTGGAGAGAAGGGAGCATTATTGGAATGAGTCATTTCTAGTTGGTAGGCGATTGAGAAGAGGGGATCCTTCTATTCTTCTACACACTCCCTTTCAGGAAAGTCGATCCTTAATAGAGAATCTAGCAAAGACAGCCATATTTGTCGGAGAAATTTGATAGAGGTGAAAGGTAGGTTGAATGTTTCCTGCTCTCTCACAACGATTGTCTTCTCTGATCACCCAGAGTATTTACTACTCACAACAAACTCGTAAAAATACTTATGGAACCCATTCAAAATAAACCGCACATTAACCTGATCAGACATAAGAGAATCACGATATTTTCTGCACCTAGATTTGACGACTTTCTACAGAATGATGATGAAGAGAATTCCTGGAATAACGATTATTATGAACTGACCTTTTCGAGCTATTATTCTAGTATACGTTATCCGTTATTATATCTCAATGGTTAGGTGCTAGAATGATAAAAGAATACAGGAATGAGATACAGTAAGATGATAAAAAAGTTGTTTCCCACAATTTTATTTGGTTCTTTTTTGAATTTGACTACAATATTCCATTTTTTACTTTCCTTGCCCTATTACCAAAGGTAAGGAAAGTATTGCTTTCCGAAACAAATTAAGGTACCCAAATTTCTAAATTTCTATACGTTTCAAGGTCCCCTGAGTCCGAAAAAGTGATTTTTGGGTATTGGTCTGTATGTGTGTGTGTGTGTGTGTGTGTGTGTGTGTGGTGTGTGTGTGTGTGTGTGTGTGTGTGTGTGTGTGTGTGTGTGTGTGTGTGTTATTGCCCTGTCACCAGCTGGCTCAAATATTTGAATAGTAGACTTGAGATGCGCGGGAACACTAGCGTCAGGTGATCAATTTTCATAACGGCAAGGAAAGTTGTGTGAGTGCGCCACACCAGATTTTTAGGGTTTAGTTTGAATAAATGAGTAGGCTACATGAAATATTATGAAGAGTGTCAGTAGTTCCAGTATTAAACTCCACTGTGATAGATGATAGTTATGATTATTATCCGACGGTTTCATTATCCCATATTAGAGAGGTTGAAAATCAATCTTTCAGTGTGAAGCCTTGAAAATAGGACTGGAATGGAAGAATATTTATATCCAGGCTACGTGAATCCTTACAATCCATATGTTGTAATGCAAAACGCTACAATTCACTGTCATTGTCCCTGATATAAGAGTTCAAGCAACGAGATTAAAATTGCAATCTTTAATGAAAACTTTGGGAAAATGAATATAAAGACTGAAAGATCTAGTTTACTATATTTCTGAATAGCGGGTAGAGAGAGTTCATGATGACAGACCGAGCTTTTCCTCAGCATGATCTTCAACTCAACATTCCATGATAAATAATTATTGTAGACTCCAATTCAAAATCTACAATAATAATTCATGAAACTAACAATCTTGTCAAAGTTGTTAACGAAAGAATGTGGGCCACTCAGCTCCAATTATCATTAAAATTTGTACAGCTCACCTTGAAATGTAGGACGCCTTGACTGACTAATCCAAACAATCGCAGTCTCACTCATCAATTATAGTTCTACCATGGTGATAATTCGAAAGGAATTCCAGTGGAATTTTCTCCTAGGTGTAGCTGACAAATATCACGAGTAAGGACTCTCAAGCTAGCAGCGTTCTTGGAAAGTCGCGTGAGTGCTATTATTTTACCAGTCGCTCGCTGTTTCTCTTCAAGGTACTTAATCCATACTAAGTTTCACAACTGAAGTTCTTGGAGGGGTTTGAGATGCAAAGGCACGTTTCGACGTTCTCCTGTCGTCTGATTTACATTGAATAAGTTTACACTTGAAACTTAAATCCGATGCAGTATGAATTTATCTAAACGCCATCAGTGAGAATATTCAAACAATGAAAAAAGTTAAAATCAGTGAAAAAATTCTAACCAAAAGAAACCACTGAAGATGATGCGTTAGTGCATCGAAACTATACTTTGGCTCGAATAAATTATGACAATATCGTTTCACATCAATCTGTGAAAATGATTTCTTGTTTGTGATAAGACCTGATAATCTTTGATTCTGAGAGCTCCACTGTTGAAGGTAAAGATCGAATAGAGTGGGACCATCATTGAAGTCATTATTTTTTGTTGCTACAAATTATAATAGTTACCGTATTATTGTCGTTTTGTTGCTTATTTTGTATTACATTGAAAACGTTCAAGGAAGCTGACTAGAAGGAAGTTTTTTTCCAATTGATTCAAGCCGTGAATGATCAATATTCTATAAAGAACTAATATCCTTCTTCAACTTCAAGTGATGCGATTGATATAAGAATCGGATGGGCATTCATCACCTATTCGTCGAATTCGAATCTAGGATCAAATATTTTTGTCTTTTGCTATCTATGAAGATAAAGTGGTGGTTAAAGCCATAGAGATAATGGAGTGAATATTCTTGAGGAATAATACGCATGCTATCGACAAGAATAATTCTAGAAATGCCGTGAAATTTACAAGGTTCCACTGGAGTGCTCTGATCCTCAATATTTTATTTATTGGTATTCCAATGGATAAGAACTAAGAGTCCACTATCAATGACAACAGCCTTATGACAGTTACCATATTGTAGCGTCCGTTCAATAGTCTCTTGATCGCATGCATATGACAGAACTGGCAATCGACATTGGCACTCTGGGACGCTCAATCTAAATCTCACTGAATTTGGTTAAACCAATATGAAAGATATATTCCGATCACGGCAAAGAACAAAGCAAGCTTCTTGCAATGAACGTTACTTCAAAATAGGTACAAATAGGCCCGACTTTACCTAGACTGACGCTTATATTATTTGAACCAACAAACTTCTCCTCTCAAAAGACGGCTCGAATAAGCCTTTGCCAGATGCCGCCTGAATGGCGAGAATCAAGCTCTTGAATTTACAAAAGGTCTTAACAAAGTTAAGTTCCGTATTCAGCTGTAAATGAAGAAGTGAACAGAACCGATACATTACTTATCAGCATCTGCATATACTATGAGCTTTCTTTTGTCATGTAAAAACCTAGTTGGTAATTCTGATGATTTGAATTCGACTCTGAAATCCTTCTGACTGCCAGCTATTGTATTTTTCATTTGTGAAGACTCAATGTCTTCATTAATATGAGTTGGTAGAATGATTACATCACGTCATGGACTAATCGGTATTTGGCAAAGGATTTCAAATGCATCAAACTCTGAAACTTTGAAAATTTGACTTAGATTGCACAAATATGAAAAGCCTCACGTATCTTCATAACTAAACAGATTCTGAGTTAGTTTAGAAAGCAGGGTTTTCCATGATATTGACCATTCTGATTACTCCTCTTTATAACTGAGAAATTTGTAAGCCCTAAAAAACTGTCTGAGATGTTATAAATAATTTAAAAATTTACTGTAATCTTTCTCATTTCAAAAACAATTGACTTCAATACAATTCAAGAAGATTTTAATTGCATTCGGGTGACAAGCGCATTCAATAAATTCAGTGGCTTCTTAAATAAGATTATCCATTTTGACACAATGTACTTTTTAAAGACGTTTGGCAAAATTCGTGATTCTCTTGAAATTCGAAAGTTACTCGAATTCAAATTCAAATACTCGTGAATAATAAATACTCAATACCCAAATGATAAAGTTACATCTCCAACGATCATCTTCATAATTATGCAGATTTTAATATAATATAGATTCTAACATTCGTTTTCGTATTTATCATTCTCTTTCAATCTTTCTCAAGCTATTTCACATTGCCTTTCAACACACTATCTGACTTCCATGAATCTCAAGCACCTCCTTAATCTTTGTCCTCCTAACTATTCTATTATTCACCCTCACTCCTTATTTCACCCTCTCAGGGGTGCCCAGCCCCCCCAAGGCCAATGGCGCATGCCCCCCCCCCAATTCAAGTGTAATGCCCCCCCCCAATCCATGTGTAATGACCCCCCCCCAAAGTACCCCAACTCCCAACTCTTTAGTTTTTTAACATTAGTCAGTGTATGACAATAAAATTCACATCTTAAGGTGCTTACAGATTTACGCGCCGCGAACATGAGCAATTCACTTTTAATCAGCTGATGCCAAGCTTTTTATATCTGTATTTTACATTTTCTGTAAAAATACTGATATAATCAGCTGATTAAAAGTGAATTGCTCATGTTCGCGGCACGATTATCTGTACGCACCTCTACATTCTAATCTTCCAAAGGACATTATTTACCTTTGGTCTTGTGAGGAATTCTTTCTGTTTTCATAATATTGTAAAAATATATACCATGGTTTCTTATCTCTTTAAAATAGAAATAAAGTATTTTTTTGATATTATTTTTGAGACTAGCAGTGCACCCGTTCTTGTTCGGGAGGACTAGAAAGAACTTCATTACATCAGGAAAAACTACATGACACATATTTTAATAGGATATTAAAAGATAAGTAAGGGAGGCTTTGCTTTTTAAATGTTAAGGTTACTTATAAAAAGTTGAATAATAATATCATTGATAATTCTTTATTGCAAAAGAATATTGCATAGCAATCTTGGTGAACATTCATACAATTTGGAACGATTTTATTCTTACAATATATAATGTCGGCAAGTTTAGGTATTCTAAATCCTATACTATTAAACGAGCAATTTCTCTTTAGATGTTTTGATGTTTAAATTTTTAGATGTTTATATGTTTGTATTTCACCGGATCTCGAAAACGGCTCTAACGATTCTCACGAAATTCAGAACATAGTAGGTTTATAATATGA
Organism: Nilaparvata lugens; assembly: GCF_014356525.2. Classification (NCBI taxonomy): domain Eukaryota; kingdom Metazoa; phylum Arthropoda; class Insecta; order Hemiptera; family Delphacidae; genus Nilaparvata; species Nilaparvata lugens. The sequence continues at coordinate 15,564,808 of NC_052504.1, forward strand.
AAATTCGATTACACTAGGTCTCATCCCTGGGGAAACTCGCTGAAGGACATTAAAATAATTTATTCATCCTTGGAAAAACAGCTGATAATTTCGGCGTCTGTTGATGATGGAAGTGAGTGAGCGAGTGCATGTGTGTGGGACTGAGACAAAATTATGACTCAGCTGTTGAACTTTGTACATAATTCAATCAGGTACTTAGTGACAGTTGTACAAAAGCCGGTTAAATTTTAATCCTGATTAATTCCAGTAGAACCAATCAGATAAGCTATCTTTTTGAGATGGTCTTCTGTGATTTGGTTCACGTGACATGAATCAGGATTAAAATTTTACATGCTTTTGTGAGAGAAATTTATGCATTCCTCTGCGAATTAATCTCAATCCACTGTGATTAAATAGAACCTTTCTGTATGAACTATGAATATTTATTATAATTTCTTCTTTCGTAATAATTTTTATATGCTTTTGTAGGTACTCTAGAGCGGAGCTCGGTGCCCCGATATTTATCATGAATTGGAATAGGTTGTCACTGATGTTGTGTTGTTGGTAGTATTACTTTTTAACATTACAGGAGTAAATAACACAAGTCGAACAAAAGTATCTTTGAATGGTTTGGTTTTTGGAATAAAGATATCATCTGAACAAGTACATTTTGTAAATTCTATCTATTAATACCAAATATCGGGGCACCGAGCTTTGCTCGTTATTTATTCATTGATAAACAGATTTATTTCATTGATAATCATTTCTTAAAATGATTGGGGAAGTTTTATCAGGCACAGCCCAAAACTGTTACCCGAATTTTAATTTATTCACTACGAAAAATATATTTCGTCTGTGATTTATTCACAGACGAAATCATCATCTGTTTTTCCAAGGATGAATTATCCTTTTCATGTCCTTCAGGAAGTTTTCTCAGGGATGAGACCTAGTGCAATAGAATTTTGATATCATAAACCTTCTATATTCCGAATTTCGTGAAAATCGTTAGAGCCGTTTCCGAGATCCGTTGAACATAAATAACCAGATAGCCAGATAACCAGATATAGAAATAGAAAAATATAAACAGATATACATAAATTGCTTGCTATTATAATAGGATAACAACTTATAGTCCAGTCAAATGGTCGTTTTTCAGGAAACAGCCCCGAAATAATTTTTTTGATAGTTCTATATATATTTTGGGGCGCTGAATTCTTATCTGAAATTTGCTGGCACACCAGAAGGCGACTTCACCCCAAATTTTGGATTTTTTTAAGTTTTCCATTTAATCTCGAGAACCTTGAATCTTTCGAGAAAAAGCATTCTCTATATAATATTAAAGATAACAAATTTCCAATGAATTGAGTGGTCGCGCAGGACTACTTTTTGGATTTTATATCTGAAGTGTTCCACAAGATACGCAACTTTGAATGTGCGAGAAATTTGTGATATTTTCCCCATTCTCACAGTCTCGCATATGCAACGTTGCGTATCTTGTGGAACACTTCAGATGCAAAATCCAAAAAGTGGTCGAGGTTGTGATGAATTTTCTCCTCTTTTCACTCCCATGAAATATACTTCTGTTTTCAATACCGTTCAAAAGTTACAGCCAATTAAATGATGATCTTTATTTCTCATTTTTCTTGCGATTTTACTGTTATTAAAGAGTCTCTAAAATGAGTACAATGCATGATAGAAACTTGCGATTGGTCTCAAATGAGAGAAAATTTCATGCTCTATGAGCTGAGTTGCCCTAAATTGATCTTGCATTACTGCTGGGGTTATTGCTGTGTCTTTGGCGATTGTTGGATTTCTCTCATTTTGTAACCTCAAAACAGTCATTATTCGTAATAACATAATAATAATTAGTTAACTACCACAATCAACTCAACTAATACATAATAATTATTACTAATGTCATGTTTTTAACAATATAGTAGAGTAATCACAGTCTGGATTCAAATAATTCTTGCATCAAACTTATAGTGTAACCACAAAGTAAAGACGTAATATAGTAAAGTTTCAAATAATTCTTCAAAGTAAAGACTTATTATACTATTATTAATCTATGGTATAACGCATATAACTTAGTTCAATTTATAATTTCTTAAATTCATATTTTTAACTTCATTCAATTTAACCCAACCATTTCAGTTAATAAATGGGCCTAGGCCTAGTCAATTTCTGGTGTACGTTTTTTCGCTCTCTAATTTATAGTTTTGTCAAGCTTTAATTTAGGAATTCAGTAATAATCCAGCCTAATTAAGTAATACAGCCGACAGTTTCTACATGTAAATCTACTTACACGTGGTATAATACTAGGAAATTGAGAGAAATTATAATTTTTAATAAAGTCAATTAATTATAATATAGCTATTTAATTTGCATTGTAATAAAGTTTGAATTTTTATTACCTAATGTGCATTGATTGATTCATCACACCGCTCTTTTGTTTGGGTGCTTATTACATTATATAGCTGCATTAAAGGACTTTACTGATTGTTTTGTCCCTTCTGTTCGAGTAAGCGTTGTGCAGTGGTGTAATATATTTTGTAAACACTGAGCAGCCTTGCTATGGGCATGTTGTCGGGCTTGTCCCGGGCCTGGACGGGATACGCCCGATCCATAGGGGAGGCATAAGTTAGGCTTTCAATTTTAAATTAACTTATTATAGCTAAGCAAGGCCACGTGAGTTTCTTGCGTTCGCTTCCGGCAGAGAAGCGGTTTGAATCAATCTAACTATCAATCTGACTATAAATCTAACTATAACACTCTGAGAAATATCAATAATTAGAGAAATCTACTGTAATTATAATTGATAAATGATCGCACATTAATATTTTGCTTCGGAACTGTTTCCGTACTATCATGCAACTGCATCTTGTTTCTCTCTAATCTCATCGGCCTCTTATCTTCACTAGGCTAACGGTTTATTTCTTCAGCTCTCATTTTTACCTTTCAACATAAAAGCCTGTAAAGTATTTCTATCCAATCACTTCTCTACTTCTATTCTATGTTATGTAATAGAGCTCACTCGTGTTAACCTTTATAACAAAAATAGTTACAGAATCACGATCTATTCTTTGACATTGGCGAGGGTTTAACGTTGCTAAGGACATATTATAAATATTGTTGTGATATTGATTGTTGTCATGGATCTCATGGAAGTAAGAACTTCAAGAGGGAAAATGGGGCTCCTTTATAACTCATTTATCTTCCGTAAATCTAACACTTTGAGTTGCGGGAATCTTTCATGGCGTTGTACTAATAAAAATTGTTCTGTAACCTTGAAGACTACACCAAATAAATCTACACTAGTAGAAATGAGAGGGGATTCTCATAACCATCCAATTAATATGAGCGGCATATCCTTTGTGAGTGGACGAAATGATGGTGATAATGATGATGATGATAATGATGATTTTATTCAGCGCACAAATTTGGATCTAGATTCTGAAAATTCTGAACCTGAGAGACTAAGTAGTGATAAGGATTTAAGTGTATATTTCCCTCTCCCAACATTTGACGATAGTAAAGCTGAGTTGAGCTTCATACGCTCCAAGATTGTTGAGTTGGAGCATATAAAGACTAAGTTGATAAAAAGATCAGTTGAACTGGAGGCTACTGAGCTTGAACTGGATAAAGCACCCGATACCTCCTTGATTGAGGGGAATACGAGTGTAGATGTACCTCCAATAAGGAGTCGTGAAGGTGACATGCGCGTGGTAGAATTGACAAAACAAATTATTGACATGGAGTTACAGATAAAGGAAATGATATCCACAATAAGGACATTGGAGATGGACAACTTAGTGTTACAGGGTAAAATCATAAGTCTGAACACTTTAGCTGAGTCGTATCAGAAGGATGAAAAACAGCTGATAAATGATAATGTTGAGAATACAGAGGGAATATCCAGTCATTGCGGGGGAAGGTCAGGGGATTCCGCACATGAAAATAGGAAAGCATTCAAGAGCCTCATTATAGGGGATTCCATGATTAAACACCTGAAATCTGACAATATTTTGAATGATAATACATGTATTGTGAGCTCACCGGGAATTGGTATGACGATTTGAAGAACTCTTTGAAATTATATAAGGATGTTTATAATGTGGTTTTACTGAATGTAGGGATAATGATGCTTGGAATACAAGAACTCCAGACGACCTGGGCATTAAAATGAAAGCTCTAATTAAAATGGCTAGGAATACATTCCAAACAGCTACGCTGGTGGTGAGCGGTTTACTGCATAGACGTGACATAGACATGAGGTATATTGATGCAATAAATGGTGTCATTGAATGGCATTGTGCTCAGTCTGATTGCACAATATTTGTAGATCCTAATTGTTGGGTTTTCGATAGGGACATTGGGCGAGATGGGTTGCATCTTAATAGGAGAGGATCCCGGAAGCTTAGATATCTATTCAATCGTATTATCTCTCGTGTAGAGCAGGAATCTGTGCAATCAGCCACTTCTTCCACTTCATCTGATTCGACTTTTTTAGGGGTTCAATCTCAAGTAGAATGATTGATAAGACAGAAGCTCCTAGATTGAGTGTTCTTTTTTGTAATGTTCAATCATTGAATAATAAGATTTATGATGTTGAAATGTTGAATTTTAAAGATGAGTATGATATTATATGTTTTACAGAGCACTGGATGCGAGTTGAAGAGCTTGAAGTGGCTAGAATCCGTGACTATTCCTTAATAACTGCTTTCTGTAGAAAAGAGAAAAGTCATGGTGGTGTCGCTATGTTTGCTTCAGATGCTTCTTGTTATCCAATTAGAGAAATTGATGTTGAGGGGTATTGTTCAGAATTGCATAATGAATTCGCCTGTGTGATTCTTCCTGTGCAGAGAATTGTTATATTGGCTGTATATCGATAACCAAATGGTCATTTGGGTTTGTTCTTTGCCAACTTTGATAGGCTCTTAACATCACTAGCTAAATATCGACCCGAATATGATTTTGTTGTGGGGGGTGACTTTAATATAAATGTAATCGATTCTACTGCTAGAAAAACAATTAATTTCAGAAACACTTTAAGATCAAATGACTTACACCTGACCAACTTTGAACCAACTCGGGGTCAAACCTGTCTGGATAATGTAGCAACCAACTTAGATTCTGGTTTGTACTTGGTGGAAGTAAGGGATTACGTTTTGTGTGATCATTTTTCGGTGTCTTTCAAGGTAACTGTGAATGATGAGGGACGTAGTTGGGAAGGTGGACCTAATGATTCAAATTGTCCCCCCAGACTGATAAGACCTATAACACAGGATAGAATTGAAAATTTCTGTCATAGTCTCAGTGCGATTGAGTGGCCCAATGTTTTGATTTTCTCCGGGGGAGAGGAGAATTTCAATGCTTTCATTGACCTTTTCATGAGGCTCTTCCATGAATTCTTTCCTGCTAGATTGTCAAAGCAAAGGAGTTTCACAAAAAAAGAGGAATGCCTGATTGGATAAATCAGTCTGTACTGGCTCTTAGGAATTGTGTCTTGATAGCATATGATAAGTATAGATTGAGTCAATCACCACATGATCAACGTGTGTTTAAATCTGTACGTAAGCTGTACAGACATGAACTGAGACAGGCTAATTTGCAGTACAATGCACTAAAAATTGAGAGGGCTTCTAATAAGTGTTCTACGGCTTGGAGCATTATCCGGGAAGTATCTAAGCCTTCAAGACAAACAATACGAAATACGCCAGTCACACCTGATGAATTCAATGATTTTTTTGTCTCGTCTGTTCTCCATATACGTGAAAGGATTGATACTCCTCCAGTGTCAGCTGTGCAATTACTTGCCAGGAGTTCTGCTCCGGTTTCCACATTCAGATTCAGGCCACTCTCTTTCAAGACTGTTGAAAACATAGTATTGAAAATGAAAAACAGCAAATGACTCCTCTTACAAATTGTATCAATGCCTGTATTGACGATGCAGTTTTCCCCACATTCTGAAGCATTCCAAGACAGTGCCAGTTCATAAGAAAGGGAGTTGGGACGATCCTGCCAATTTTCGACCTATATCAGTAGGATCAATATTTGCAAAGGTTTTTGAGACTGGTATGGCAATAGCATTGTATGAATGTTTTGAAAGCAAGAATATATTCACATCTTCCCAGTATGGATTCAGGTCTGGTCGGTCAGCAATTGAAGCTGTGGAGAGTTTGGTGACGGATATTTTGAAGAGTTTTGAGATGAATAGCCTTGCTGGAGTAACCATGTGCGATCTGAGCCGTGCATTTGATGTTGTTGACCATGATATATTGTTGGCTAAGGATGGTTGATGCTCAAAACGACATTTCTTATGGTTTCGGGCAAACTACTTCAAATGCATCAAACTCTGAAACTTTGAAAATTTGACTTAGATTGCACAAATATGAAAAGCCTCACGTATCTTCATAACTAAACAGATTCTGAGTTAGTTTAGAAAGCAGGGTTTTCCATGATATTGACCATTCTGGTTACTCCTCTTTATAACTGAGAAATTTGTAAGCCCTACAAAACTGTCTGAGATATCATAAAACATTTACAAATTTACTATAATCTTTCTCATTTCAAAAACAATTGACTTCAATACAATTCAAGGAGATTTTAATTGCATTCGGGTGACAAGCGCATTCAATATATTCAGTGGCTTCTTGAATTAGATTATCCATTTTGACACAATGTACTTTTTAAACACATTTGGCAATATTCGTGATTCTCTTGAAGTTAGGAAGATACTCAAATTCGAATTCAAATTCAAATACTCGTGAACAATAAATACTCAATACCCGAATGGTAAAGTTGCATCCCCAACGAGTATTCTTCATAACTATGCAGCTTTAATATAATATAGATTCTAACATTCGTTTTCGTATTTATCATTCTCTTTCACTCTTTCTCAAGCTATTTCACATTGCCTTTCAACACACTATCTGACTTCCATGAATCTCAAGCACCTCCTTAATCTTTGTCCTCCTTACTATTTTATTATTCACCCTCACTCCTTATTTCACCCTCTTCATCCCACTCACCTCACCCATCATACACACAATCTTCTTCTTGCAAACTCTTACCCACTCACTCACACTCTCTCTTCCATTTCTCTCCTGCATGCATACTAGACCATTGAGATTGTTTCCATCACACTGTGTGGAAAGGCAGAGAATGTTTTAACCTATTTATAATAAAATAACAGTTATGAAAATGAACGAACGCTGCCAAATTTGCTTTGATGTGCACCGACGTGGACGGGGGTAATTATTCCCACGCTAAAGGAGATCATAGACGGCCTAATGGCGTGTTATTATGTATCGCGACCCTGTATCGCACACACAAGGGGCTTCACGTAGTAGGCTGACTGCACACGAGCGAGCGAGCCGCGTCTGATAACGATCTCCGTCGGGGATTAGAGGCCGCTCTACACGACCAGTTCGCCACCTATTAAGTGTACTAATACCGTGTAATAGTCGGAGAGGGCCGCCGGGGGGGACTGGACGATCACCGCCGCCGCCGCTCAAATTAAATTACTTGTTGGCGGGGGGAAGGAAGGACCCCCTGGGGGAGGGGGGACTGGACAGATTCGTGCTGCAGCCAGAGAACCACCTGGTCGGTCAATCACTGATCACTCTTATCAAAACGTGCTCTGTATCTGGTGCACCTAAGGATAGATCCTTCAGATCAGATAAATCATTATTTGTCAAAGACTGCTCGCTAGAGAAGGCAGGATCACATGACTGCTACAATATACATTTTGATAGGAAAAATGGAACATGAATGGCAGATACAAAAAAGTGATTTATTTGCAGATCCAGGCTGTGAATATACTGGGTCTTCAGAGTCAACATCATTATTACATCCTTTTCAATAAATCAAAATAATGATACTATGAGACTGCCAGAATTAATCCCTTGGTCAACGACCAACAGTATGAGGTTTGTCTTAAGTTAATTTTATATAAAATTAATACTACGAGACTGAAATCAATGACTAGAACAACTACACAATGAAGTAGTGATCTATCAATAATTTGATTGAGGAATACTTTGATTGAGAATTATCCATCAATGGCGATGATAGAGCTTTTTATTGTCTCATAACAGAACTCATAATAAGGAAATCTCATTATTTATTCCTCTCCTATGATTTCGATCGAGGAATATTGCCGGTAACCTTTCTCACATTCATTATTGCGTTCACTCAATATTTCTCTAGATTATTGAGTGTTCCTTTCCAATACCACAACTTATCAAGTCAATCTGAACTTACCTACATTAATCAGATTCAACTGTGTGCAAAATATATTTATTCAATTTCCTATATTAATTCAATATTCAATGTTGTTGCTTGTTCACAGGTCACAGTTCAGCCTGGCAACAAGGCTACAACACACTGGGCGGATACGGCAGCGCAAGCAACACCGCTGCAGCCAGTGAGGCCCAATACTACCAGAGTCAACAATGTGCACAAGCCACGCCGTGGACAAGGCATCATCAGCCTCCACCCAACAGTAAACCACACGCACCTGAGCTGCCTTGGCCCGATAATTACAGGTGAGACTATACCTTTCATTCTTGATCCATTTCTTATTATTGATAATTCAATCAAGCAGCAATGTTGATTTCAGGGAGATTTTAAGATAAACTAGAAATTCTGTAACATTCTTTTCTAAGCCCTTCTTTTATTGCAAGTCAGCAATTCATCTCCTGAAACAATCTCAAAAGTCATCTCATCCAGCTTTTTCACTTGTTAACAATCAATATCAAGTCTAATGTCCCTGACAACTCTTAATCGGAAAATATCAAAAAACTATCCTTAAGAGCTATTTATTACTTGGTGTACAATATTATGAATGTATTAATATGAATTTATAAAATCATGGTCCAGTTCTAGGAGGTATGAGAAATTTTTTGATCCAAATAACCAAACCAATCATATATTATTGGATTGATTCACTTTTATCCAAAATTTGGAGTTATGAGAGTATTTTATTAGAAAAAATTATTTCAAATTCATATTTAAAATTGAAAAATTCAATTTCATCAAACCTGAACTGAGGATCAGTATGAAAAGATCACCGGGAAAGAAGTTTTAGAGAAAATATTTTAGAATTAAGAGAGCTTTTATAAGAGCTCTATGATAGAGAAATTAAAGAATAAATCTGATTTTTGAAAAATCTTCAAATACAAATAACAGACTCAATTAATATAAACACGAATCATACGCCCAATAATTATAAAGCTTAAGAAACAGAATACAGTATTTCTAATTTCCAGTGATCTATTTGTGTGGATTTGTAGTACCGTAATCCAAATTATTAGCTGTTGCTGCGTTGAAATCCGGTAGCGTATTCGATCTCTTCATTCACGCACGATCCTAATAGGTAACCGTAGAACGTTCGTAATGAAAACGTAATTTCAGAGCAGGTCATTAAAGAAGCAAGTCACGAACAGTAAAACAATTAATGAATGCTGAGTGTAATTTCACGCATGATTCGTCCATTTGAAAAACAATCAAAGATATTATCAGATAGGGAATCAGCTTCTAGGAACAGGTAGCTAGAAGTGATTGTTCTGTTTGATATTTGGCCTATAGTAACTAGTTTCCCTTGTTTCTAATACCAGACTCACTGTGAATTTAAAAGAATGTACTGCTCCTGTAAATTGAGAGAAATTTATCTTTTCTGCAGTAGATCAATAAATAAGAAAAAAATCTTCCACATTAATAGCATAGTGAATATTTAGGTCTCAATCAATGATTAAACTAATTTCCATAAAATCACTCCACTTCCTGTTTATATGTTGCTTTTTATTGATTTTCATAATTCTAATATTCTAATTCTGAAAGACATTCCCTTGGAAAAATCCATTACCAAGGGATTGGAGACCTTCTCCTTTTGAAATATTCCCCAATCAATATTCTTTAATATTTATCTCAATCTCCTACTTTGACTCATGCTGTGGTAGAATGTTAAATTCTGGCTTCATCTTGAAATTTTGAAACGAAAAAGTTGAGAAAGGAAAACGTTTTCCACTGTTCTTTGTGAAACATATAGTCTAACGTTGAGTATATTCTGAATTTAATTGCATTTTTAAGATTTATTATTCTTGTCTGTCCGTAGTTGTCTGAAAGATGAAGCCTAATCAGTTAGACAAGCTCAGCAGTCAGATAGACGAATTCAAATCATGTAGTAGCCAACAAGTGAGAATATCCAGCAGGCGGTCTCTCAGTAACGATTGCATGTTTCCCATAGACGGTAGCAGTGATGTCTATCTGGAAGTACATTGGAATGGCTTGTCAATAATTAATCGAAACGAAACGGTAGCTGAGATAGTGTCTGGAAGAAGGAAGTCCAAACTGTAATCCTAGCATCTACAATCCTTTCTTGAGTACAACATCATCTGTCAGGGCGGGACGCGGGACTCCCTTGCTCCATTACGCCGTCTCGCTTCCATGTATTAGCTATCTCTATTGTTTCTTCAGTTGGCCGGGCAGACAATGACACGAATTAAAACGATGGGATGGGAGAGGTGTGATGGGGGACGGCCAGATGAGAAGCATCTTCTTCCCGATGGGATTCCTCCCATCCCATCAGCATCCGAGACCTTTTTTTACCGGCAGCATTTCATTAGCAGGAGAGTCGGTACCACTGTCAGCTCTGTGTAATCGGGCGGCCGGCTACTGAGAGCTCTGTGTGGGGGCTTTCTCCTGTCTCTATCTCAACTCTTCCTCTTCGTCTCATAAGGCTTGCTTGATTCGTGGCTCTTTCATCTGTAGCACATTACTATGATCCTGCAGTCATCACCGCCCCCATCTGACGCGTACAAACGTGCAATAACTCTCTCTTGCTCACCAATTGTTCTACTGTACGTCTTATTCCGACCAAAACAAACAGAATGAGTGGGATGCACTCAACAGACAAGACAACACGAGTTAATCCAAATGGCAATTTGCCACCCGCAATGCTCGCCTAAACAAACAGATTTCCATTCTTATTACCCCTAATAGAAACAAAAGAAGCAGTGCAACATAATGGTCTCAGTCAGCTCAGCCGGCTCCATTTATGTACCTCCGCTGATAGTATAATTACTGCAAGTTTTAAGCGTCACGTAAATAAAGCATAAGTGCAGGAGCTTCGCTTTAATGAATGAATGGAGACGATGCCAAAGGGAAGCGGCAACGGAAGTCGCCGGCATAAAAACAACACAACTTCCATTAATTCATTCTTGACGTAATTTTGTAGCGGAACCTCAGGTCGAAATGCCATTCACTGGTAATTTGTTTTGTCTTTCAAATTCTTCTATTGTAACAAATATGATTTTGGGATTATTCATTCATCAAACCAAGAATTTCAGAATTTAATAGCGACAGATAAACTATATTTGAGAGACGAACACCTCACTCATTTGTTATAACAGCTTTTTTCAATAACATATGATAATATAAACCATTAGAAAAAATTATCTAATGGGAAGTTCTCACTTGAATAACTATTTTGATTGAGTGTTGAGTAATTTATGTAATGCAACAATGCAGCTTCTCTGGGAATCGATAAGGGAATAAATACATTTATTACTCCGCAGATGATAACTACATAACATACAAATTGTGATGTGTATGTAGCCTATCATGCAGTATTCAGATTTTCTGGACGACTATTATTTTTGTGGTGTAAGACTGGCTACACTTATGTATTAGTGACTGAAGTAACCCAGTGAATGGAATATCGTTGGATGACTAGCAAGCTACATAGGTCACAGCCAAGAGCTTCCCAACTACTTATTCAAATATCGCCATCACGCCACCCAAGCTGAGGAAGAAGGAGAGAATGATTAGGAAAAGAGAAAGAGAAGAGTAGGCAGAAGAACATTTAGCGAGGTCGTAGTTTAAGAGCTGTCTATATTCAAACCTGTCGCTAACATATCGCTGTTATTAAACACGACGTGCATGTGTGGCTCGATTTCCATTTGTTAATAGCGGTTGAAGTTTACACTCATGAATCATAATGGACCTCACCTTTCGGCAGCCGTACTAGGCTACTTCTAGTCTCCGGCCCTTCCTTATTTAGAGGCAAAGTTTTATAACTGAATATAAAATGCAGTGCTCTTCCCAATTTTCATCAAGATATCTTCATCCTATGGACTTTCCAAAACAACCAAAATTGATACATTTTAAAAACAAATACTCGCGGTTATATATTTGACTTCTTATACATCACTTCAAATTTATAAATTTTTCCTCGAAGTAAACTTTCGGGTGTCATACCTCCCTTTGTCATTCAAAATGGATTTCTGATTCCTGACAACATTGATCACCTATAAAATTTGCGACGATCACTCATTCCCTTTCTCTATAACAATGTATCCTGCGCGTGTAACTTATATAAATGATATAACTATCACCAATATTTTATTATTCTAGATAGTTTTTAATTTTTGCCTATGTAATTTAATTTCTTACGACTCATATACTCCTGAATAATACATGTATTTTTTCCATTCAATATTAACTCATGCCAACAACCATGACAAGGGGTATCTCTTTTTCCCCGGGCTTTCTGATCGGTTATTCTGTTCATTATTCGATCATCTCCATATAGAAAAATGCTATACGCAAATAGCATACAGAACCTTAGGCACCACCTATTAAACTAATATAATCGTTACGCTTGAATTTTGAGATTTGATGCCCTTTTCAGTCGCAATAGCGAACACATTTTATCATTTCTTTAGAATTTATTTAGATATTTTTAGATTAGTAATTCATATATTCAACACCCAAATTACAGCATTCAGCAATGTATAACTCAGACATATTAACATGTTCACACATGATTAGAGCCAGATATACCCGTTCAATATAACATGAATATCAATGTAGATCAATTTTTATTCCTTGCGAATGGACGGTAAATAGATTTTCTCAAATTTGTAGCGACCTATACTCAAATGCTAATTGCTGTCTTTGTACAGTAGTGTTTGGAGTTGGGAATTATATTATTAATCCCTTCTATCAATGAATTGCATTCAATCTGTGCCAAATATCTGTAAATCTGTAGGTCTGTATCCTGTATTTCCACTTTTGGTTTAGGGATTAATGATGATTCACACATGAAGTAGCTCAATTGATTATTAGTTGAATTGACTAGAACTGATCCATTATTTTGACGGTTGTCCGATCTATGTCACAGAGATTTCCGCTAATTTGGATGATTTTGTGTGTTTTTCAGTTTGTTTTCGAGTGGAGCTGGTCAAGTATACGGTCCTCCCAGCAATCTGACCCCTCACTCACCATCTGAGGCGAAGTCTGGCTACCCCTACTTTGGACAATTGAGTGGCATGGAAGCTGGAATCTGTGGAAGAGTTCATTGACAATATCCACTGTGATATACAAATTTTACTAAAATGCTAACTGAATCTTGATGTTTACATATTTGTTTAGGGCTAACGCCTGTTTACTCTTTCCACTAATGTAATACTTGAAAAAAAAAACGATATATTTGTAATATTCAAAGCCAGAAACAGAACTAACAATCAATTATGATTGAACACATATGATGGCATGAAGGTCTCAGGAAAATGCTTTATAGATTGCTTCCAATTTACAAAATATTTAAGATATCATTGATGTAATGTAGAGAAAATAGAAATGTGTTGCCTTATTCAAAGCCACTAATAATCCAAATATATATATATATTAAAATCTCTAGTATTTAGTAGATTTATTTGTATCGAATATATATTTTTATCTCAGGGTGCAAGATTCGGCACCTGACGGAATAGGTAGAGCCATTCATCTAGTGAATTAGAACTATAATAAATTATCGCAAATTGTATTGCAAAAAATTAAATATTGTATGCATATGTTTGATAGCCTAGATTTCGTACTTCTTTGATTAAATAGAAATTTCTAAAATATTGATCTATATTTTTCTTTCAATTAAATACCTTTAATACTAATTTTTACTTGCGCAAGTATTACTCTTATTAATTTCTCAATTTATAATAACCCTTTCGGCGAGCTAGCTTTGATCATCAGATTATTTCGAAGCACTAGGGCGCCCATCACTAAATTCAAATTTAATCACTCACGTGTCGAAAATCTTCTTGTAAGCCGCCGATGTCGATCCAACTCCATGTGGTCCGGGAATATGGTAGCCGGAATCGTCTCCTCCAAGGGGTTATAAATTTAATTAAAATGAAAATGACTTCTGCTTCACAATAGCATCACGAAGTCTTTTAAGAAATTTAATAATTTACTTTAACTTTAACTTTTACAAAATTATTAATAAGGTACTTCGCTCTAAAATATTGGGGTCCTCTTATGGTGGCATTTGGCTGGCGAGTGCTGGTTCTTCCTTCTCAAGTTTTACAGATCTCTTTCCGACTTTCAAATTAGCATAAAATTTAAATATCTCAATCCTCCGCCATTAATTCAAATAGATCTTACAAAAAATGCCAAAATATTGCTTAGATTATATGATTAATAATTTCTTTGCATTCGAGCCATATTGATAACATAGATTACACAAATTTTTACACAAAATCTAGTACATTTATATAAATATATATAAATATTTTTGAATTGGCCTACAGTTGCCGCCTATTAACTGCCGTTTTACTATTGGTGCATGCAAATTTTATTAGGTATTCATGCGCCTGGTAACTCTTATTTCCTGAATACATTAAATTATTTTTATTTGGTTTTTATTTATGCTCTTTGCATGCTAGTTAATATTCTATATATTAATATTAATTCCATGCTAACTAATAATTAGCCACGTGGACGGGTGTTTTTCACATTGCACACCATCCGAATGCAATAAAGCTCTGCCAAGGGGTTTTGGTCAGATTCTACGTTCTTCGGTTTGATCGATCTCTAGGTCACCGATCCGTGAATACATCTACATAACCTCAATCTTCAAATATTTTATAAATAATCTATTTATGAGTAGTAAACTTCCTTCAAATCCTTTTTAAGTTCTTGTACCATTTAGCCAGAACAAGCTGATGCTATCTAATCTTGTTTATTATCTGCTTGGCGATATTAGCCAATTACTTTATTTTAGACCTATTACTATTTCTGTTAGGGCTTTTCATCTACCCAGATTTAAATATGTTACACGCGCCCCTGGGTTTGAATTCAAAATATTTGAGAATCACAATGTTTTTAATGAAAACCCACCCTTCAATACATTGATATACACTATACTTTATTTATAAATTATACTCTCCTACTTCTATCACATTTCGCAGACATATTTGCTGCATCTCCTTTATACCTTTATCAAAAACAATAACAAATTCTCCTCCTCAACACACATAAAATATCATAAATATAAACTTCTAAACGTACTCCTCCTGACACCATTTACAACACAGTAATTTTTGAATTCGCCGCTTGCAGGGCTGCCAACTTAACTACACACATTTCATAATTCTCATAAATGATTCCTTTTAGACAATAATTTCGATTCATAAACTTCTGGGCTTATATCTTATAGTATTTCTTAGGTCTTAATATAAATAATTTTCTATACATCAGGTACAATACTTTCTTTGCTAATGGCTCTTTGGTTTTTTGTAACTGGTATTCACTTTAAGTCTTTTCAGGTAACAAACGTGGCATAATTAAAAGTAATAAATATAAAAACATATAAATAAATATATCGACATTAATAAATATAATAAATAACAATAATAAATAACTCTTTGGGTACAGTACTTCTTTTTATAAACATATGTTCAACAGACATTACATTCATTTGATTTGGGTGGCTTTGGTCAGCTGGTCACTGGTTCTACAGAATTTGCTGTCGAGTTTCATAACTATAACCTAACTGCTCAATTTTTTCTCTTAAAAAGGTAATTAACAAATTTTAATTTTATTATCCCCGCTTGTGTCCTTTTTATCTGATGTATATAATTTAATTACATATTTAAAAATTGTTCTTTTCCTTATTGCAGGCTTCTAACGGCTGGAAGGAAATTAAACATTGGATTGTTGCCACGAGGTCCCATACCAATATTAAATTTATTAAGGAAGGTCAGTAATCGGTTTGATAATAAGTTTCTTTGATTCTTATCATATTATTTCAATTTGACGATATAGCATGTAGAAATCCCGTGGTTTACTTGCATCTCTTGCATTCTGCTTGTTGACATGGTTTAGGCCGGTAGGTTATCTGCTATCCGTTGGTGAGGCTGTCCTAATTGATAATTTATCTTCATGAATATAAAACCCTTGTATCTCGTGTATTCTTTCAAATAACTCCTTGATCTGGTTCTGTTTTCTTCCTTGTTATTCCTATTTATTCCGTTGAGTCTCAATATTTTCACTTTAGTGGCATTGTTTATAATTCTAGTTACACCAATAACGACTTTATATATAAAGCTTCCAATCAACTTCATCCGATACTTTCCACTTAAATTCATTATAGGCTTCATCATCATAATAAACAATTCAATAATATAACACTTCCAATCAACACTAATAAATTCTTTCAACAATAACATGGTCTTAATTATAGCATCACTTTTCAATATTATCACAGCCATCATAACAAATATTAAACACCATATCCAAACATTTATCATCTTTTCAATAGCATAATATCCAGGTACTTTCACTTTCTTAATATTATTTTTTAATTCTTCCAGTCTTATTAGCCACCGTTTATCCTTTATCAAACTCAATACGTAGTCCATTTCGTTGTTGCCATGCATGATCCGTAATAGTCATTTCTAATAGCTTCGGTTCTATCCCATTTATTGATCGGTTTTATCCCATTCTTAGCCCATTCTTCCGGTCACATCGTTGATTGGCCCTCTTAAAACGTATGTGCCGCGGATGCATGCCGTCGGTCCGCTCCTGTCTTCCTTGGTGCCGGTCCGGAATCCTCCTTGGCCTCTTGAAGCGTGCATGCGGCTTCCATCGGCGCGCGCGGTTCCTCCTTCGTCGCTTCTTCCGCCTCCGGGCCTTGCGATGCATGTTCTTCATTCGGTCCTGTATGCTGTCCTCCTCGTCCTGATACCGGCGGGTGTCCTCGGGCGCTTCCTTCTCCGGGCCTTGCGGTGCTCGCCCCTCTTGTCCGGTAGTCCGTTCTCCTCGTCCTGATGCCGTCGGGTGTCCTCGGGCGCTTCCTTCTCCGGGCCTTGCGGTGCTCGCCCCTCTTGTCCGGTAGTCCGTCCTCCGGGGTCGTCTCTTGGTCCGGGTCCTTGGTCTGCTGTGGGGTCAAATGATGCGCGGGTGCGGTGGCGGTCTCTTGATGCGCGAGTGAGACGTCAAAGCGGTAGTATGGTGACGGTCTCTCCTGGCAACTGTTTATTTTAGCAATGATTCTTCGGTGCAGGTTGCTCTTCGGTGGGGAACAGGAAACTTAATAGAGGCTGATGCTTGCGGCTGGCTTAATTGCATGTTGGGCGGCGGTTTTTTGTGATAGGCTGTCTTGTATGGGATCCTGTGTGTCTGGTGGTGGGTTATCTTGTGTTTCTTGTAACAAATCTCCGGTAAATCATTCTGAATGTGGTGTATGACTTTGAAATATCCTGCTTTTCTTGGTTTGTTTCATTTGAGCTTGTGCTGTTATATCGGGGGTATCATATAGTCCTGGTTTATTAGCTGTAGTTTTCTGTATATCTGGTGGCGGGTTGTTGGGTGTTGGGTTCTGTGTTTTGGTGATTTGATCTGGACGCATGCTCTAATGTGTAGTTTGTACTTATTTGATGAGGTGGCGGTTTGTAATTTCTATTATAATTATTCTGAGTGTAATCATTATTTGTGTTGAATCGATCATGGCCATAATAATAATTTCTTTCATAGGTTTGCTGTGGATAATGATTTGTTTGACGATTCTGAAAACTTCTATTATTCCAGCTGTTATTATGATTATGATTATAGCGGCGTTTAAATTGAGGGGTAGATCGTGAGCAATCATATGGTACTGATTCATAGGCTTGGCTGGTGTACTGATTAATTTTTGAATTAGGTTGATTCTGTGCATACATTTGATCTGAACGGTGATTGATATTGCCATCATAGATTGTATATTGTATAAATAATCTATCAGCTGTTTGCAACTAGTATTGGCTGTGTACCCATGCTGTTCTGACTTGGAAAGGTAGCTTTTTTACGATTATATTTGCTAAAACTGAATCACACATTGGCTCATCTAATTGAGCATTTTTCAGTTTAAGGGTATTAACAAAATTGATGGATGTGTCGTCTGTCCTAGAATTAAACTCAGAAGCAATGATATTGGCTAGTGCATCCATTTGTATTTTACTCCAATATTGTTCCAGGAAAGCTGCACTGAACTCGTCTAGCGTCCTGAATTCGTGATTATGGAGCTGGAAGAACATCAGAGGTTCACCGCTTAACAAACTGGATAATCGAAGACGCCAAAAATTCCAAGAGGTGGGTGTTAATGATTGAACTAGTTTTATCTGATCTATAAATTCTTTAGGTTGGAGATAGCGGTCTGTATTGTCAAAACGGCCTAATTCATTGAAACTGTGTAGTGAATCAAACGTTGCTATGGGAATAGGCTCTATATTCTCGTGCGGAAATGATGTATTTGATTTTCAAGTTGTATAACTTCTCTTGGGCCTGTTTCCAATGACTAGAAGCTTCTGTTTCATTATTACTACTTCGGCATTTAATTCAGATGAAAATAATTGCTGTTCTCCAACGGCTGTCTCCAATGAATTAAGTTGTACTATGTTTTGGTTTATATCAGAATTTGGGTGAGCTATTTCATGAATTTGCGAGTGTTTTGTGCTGGTAGGTTATCTATTCTTTCGTTTAACTCACAAGTGACAGTATCTATTTTTGCTGTTAAATCGGTTGTAATTAGTTCTTGATTTTCAGCGGTAGATGCTGATATTGTGTCCGCAGTTTCCTTACCCGTTCTTACCGATGTATCCTTCAAGATTCCCGCATTTCCTTCATTTCCGCCTTCAAGTCCTTCATTGCCATGGTCATTGTTTTTTCTAAACTATTAGAAAATGACTTGATCATCCCCTCTACTATAACCCTTCTTATTGCTTCTTGGGAGACATTTAACGGTTTATTACTGTTCACAGGATTCTTGGCGGTGATTGAAGAGATCTGGGCGTTGGACTCCATCGCGCCCCCCTCAGCGTCGATCTCCGCTACTATCGCCGTCTGCAGTGTGTCTGCTACCTTACTTT
Organism: Nilaparvata lugens; assembly: GCF_014356525.2. Classification (NCBI taxonomy): domain Eukaryota; kingdom Metazoa; phylum Arthropoda; class Insecta; order Hemiptera; family Delphacidae; genus Nilaparvata; species Nilaparvata lugens. Next base: position 15,583,974 of record NC_052504.1, read on the forward strand.
GCGTGGACGAAAAGAGACTCATATTTTAAAAATGGATTAAGTGTCAAGTGTTTGTTAAAAAAGTGAAAGTTTTGGCCAACAAGGCATTAATAAGGACACAAATGAGGATAGGCCTATGGACATTACAAGCCAGGTAACCTATTTATTACTTAAGCTCTTATAATATAATAATACTATTCATTGATTTCTGACTAGCAGTTTAGGCCCATAAAATATAATAGCTCTCTCTATAAAATATATTTTCTTTAAAACATATAATTTCTCTCTATTTAAAGCTCTTGTTTCCCCAAAAAGTAATACAAATTTTCCTTCGCCAGTTTTCCTCACAACTCGTATAAGTTATCTATAATTTTCAATATGGTTATTGACCTAATTTCAAATAATTATTCAATGAGCTTGGCTCTCATCATCAGTCCCACGTTGGTACGACATGTCTTTGTGTCACGTTATTCTTTATATTTAAATAACGATTAGCCTCCTGCTTGGCATCAGTCGGTAAAGCATGAGATTTATATAATTAGGTCGTGGTTTTCTAATAGTATTCAGTCTTAAAAAATCTTGATAGGCCTAGATATGGGCTTCTCCAATAACTCTTGTAATTCAATAAATAATAAATATATATATAAATGATACTTATACTATAGAGTTGAGGAATAAAAAATAAATTGCACACCATGAAAAGTCATACATATATTACATAAATAATGCAAAGATCAATCGAGGCAAAAAATATATATAGAGCGATAAAAAATATAATATAAAAATAGAACAATAATTTTATATCAGCAAAATATCACAGGCTAAACTTTATATTCTAGATTTATGGCACGAATCATTACCATGTGCCTTTATCTTAAAATCATATGCATTCTTTGCATGTAGCTGCGACATGCACTTGCTAATACTTGTCGACTTGGATAATTCAATCAAAAATATGTGCTCTAAGATCAGCTTGATAAATTAGCCACTAATAATCCAAATATATATATATATTAAAATCTCTAGTATTTAGTAGATTTATTTGTATCGAATATATATTTCATCTCAGGGTGCAAGATTCGGCACCTGACGGAATAGGTAGAGCCATTCATCTAGTGAATTAGAACTATAATAAATTATCGCAAATTGTATTGCAAAAAATTAAATATTGTATGCATACGTTTGATAGCCTAGATTTTGTACTTCTTTGATTAAATAGAAATTTCTAAAATATGATCTATATTTTTCTTTCAATTAAATACCTTTAATACTAATTTTTACTTGCGCAAGTATTACTCTTATTAATTTCTCAATTTATAATAACCCTTTCGGCGAGCTAGCTTTGATCATCAGATTAATTCGAAGCACTAGGGCGCCCATCACTAAATTCAAATTTAATCACTCACGTGTCGAAAATCTTCTTGTAAGCCGCCGATGTCGATCCAACTCCATGTGGTCCGGGAATATGGTAGCCGGAATCGTCTCCTCCAGGGGTTATAAATTTAATAAAAATGAAAAATGACTTCTGCTTCACAATAGCATCACGAAGTCTTTTAAGAAATTTAATAATTTACTTTAACTTTAACTTTTACAAAATCATTAGTAAGGTACTTCGCTCTAAAATATTTGGGGTCCTCTTATGGTGGCATTGGCTGGCGAGTGCTGGTTCTTCCTTCTCAAGTTTTACAGATCCTCTTTCCGACTTTCAAATTAGCATAAAATTTAAATATCTCAATCCTCCGCCATTAATTCAAATAGATCTTACAAAAATGCCAAAATATTGCTTAGATTATATGATTAATAATTTCTTTGCATTCGAGCCATATTGATAACATAGATTACACAAATTTTACACAAAATCTAGTACATTTATATAAATATATATAAATATTTTTGAATTGGCCTACAGTTGCCGCCTATTAACTGCCGTTTTACTATTGGTGCATGCAATTTTATTAGGTATTCATGCGCCTGGTAACTCTTATTTCCTGAATACATTAAATTATTTTTATTTGGTTTTTTATTTATGCTCTTTGCATGCTAGTTAATATTCTATATATTAATATTAATTCCATGCTACCTAATAATTAGCCACGTGGACGGGTGTTTTTTCACATTGCACACCATCCGAATGCAATAAAGCTCTGCCAAGGGGTTTTGGTCAGATTCTACGTTCTTCGGTTTGATCGATCTCTAGGTCACCGATCCGTGAATACATCTACCTAACCTCAATCTTCAAATATTTTATAAATAATCTATTTATGAGTAGTAAACTTCCTTCAAATCCCTTTTAGGTTCTTGTACCATTTAGCCAGAACAAGCTGATGCTATCTAATCTTGTTTATTATCTGCTTGGCGATATTAGCCAATTACTTTATTTTTAGACCTATTACTATTTCTGTTAGGGCTTTTCATCTACCCAGATTTAAATATGTTACAAGCTCAAGAGACGAATTTGTAACCTATTCTGTATATCTTGTGCCTATAATCATAGTCTAGTGGTTGGTCGATCAATTTGAATATTTTGATTTTTGTGTTGTGATATTTTTCAAAAAGTTTTAATTATAAAAATTGTAAATAGTTATATAACTCAGATCATATTGCACTGTTACTTTAACGAATAGCCTTTCATAATTTGAACATTGTATTCATTATGGAAATTTATCTAGAGATATTTTTTCAACTCAAGTTTTTCAAAATTTGAGAAATTATGTTTATTCATGGGAGAACAATAATTTCGAAGAACTATGGAACTCACAAAAATATGATAAGTATTATGTGTAATGATAATAATTATCCTTGATGTGATGATAAAGCTTCAAATATTTTAAAAGTACTTATAATTTTCGTTCTGGTTAACATAATCAATTTCTTGTTCTTTTTCAAATCCATTCTCGATAACTCTCTAATTCTCGAATATGATTCTTTTTCATTAGATTTAAGTTAGTTAAACACCAACTTACCGTTCATGTGAATATTGTATTATCTTACCTATTTATTCCTAGTTTGAAAAGTGTTCTTTACTACTACGGCTTTAGACAACTGTTGATTGTATAAATAGTTTGTGTATAATAAATTGATAGATAAAAAAGTGTCTTCCTTATTCACAACCAGAATCTGGTCACGAGGGAACTTCCCAGTCAATCATCTATTCGTTAATTATTAAAGTTGCGAGCAATCAAAGGGAACGAAGATGGGATTATAACTGTGAAAAATTTGTCATATTCAAACAGAATAAAGAATTGGAACTAGACACAGAAATTTCGTGGAATTAAGGTGGAATGAGAAATATATTGTCAGTTCATGTGTCATCATTACATGTAGAACTAACAATATCTTTTTCATTTCACCTCAGAATAAATTGAAACTATCATCGAAAAAGATTAATCTTTCTAGGAGGACATACAGGGGAAATTACGTCATTTTATGAGAATAATATTTATATTAATAACTAGCAGGTAACCCGTGCTACGCAAGGGTCTATTTTAAAGCTTTAAAAACTTAAAACTTGACGTAATGAAATCTTGGAAAATTAAAAATAGGTCTAGAACCATCCTCGGTTAATTGAGAATCTTTATGCAAAATTTCAAGTTAATCAGCCAGTAGTTCAGACGGGATGATGCGTCAATCATAATTTTCCTATTCCGTATGTGTATAAACCAGTTATTTCCTTTGTTATAGTATAGCTATAGATTATTAGATTATATTGATTGAAGTATGAGAATATCGATGGAATAAGTGAGGCAGAATTTTAGGTCTGTTTGAACTTTATAAGATTACAACATGATTTGAGTTCAAAACTGTGTGAACCAGGCTGGTTTCTTATATTATTATGGACTAGGAATGGTATATGTGAGAGAAAACTGAAGCTGAGACTATTTTGATATTTTTTGCACCTGCAACCAACAAGCGACAACCCTAGGCCACCTACCACTATGAACAATATTAATGATCGCCTATTCATATTGGGTCCAGAAAGTTGTTTTAGCAAGGGCAGAATATTCGCATTCGCTTAGTAGGATATCATCCTAGCAATCAACTCGCGATTGTTATGTTCTCCCGAAAAGGTGATTTCCAATTTTGATAAACCCAGGGATGCTGCTAGGAAAAACACATCTGGTATTGCACAAAGGAGATTTATTAGCAGTCTGACAGATTTATGGGTATAATATGCTTCCACTGTCAACACCAAAGAATGAATACAATGGAAAACAAATATCGTATCAGATTATCATTTACCTTGAAACACATTTGGTGAATAGGACGGTTTTTGTTGAGAACAACTGGTTTCACAAAAACTTCATGGAGATTTATGGGTCTATGGACTCGTAATACAATACATGGAATGAATAATTCTCCAAAATAGACTTTATCAAATTATGCAAAAGTTAGCTTTCCAATTATCAGGGTAACATCGAGCTTGCAGGGATATCGCCTATAATGAGAACGAAATCAGTTCAAAGATAATGTTTCCTATACCCGAACAAAATTATTTTTCAATTTCTTGCATTTCTGACTCTATGAACACAATGTGTAATCAATAAGGATCTATAATTGTCCATTTGAATACGGTATAGCAAAGAGTATTTAGAGCAGAAAGACAGGAAATTGCCCTCAACTTTTTTTATTGCTGAATTTGGTCTCAATGGCATAATCTGAAGAATGATATTTGATGATTTCAATTCAAAATCTATATTGTTGACATGAGTTCATTTAAGCAAGTAGCACCATTCACTTATCAATATGAATATTTATTGACTTCTCAGTTCTTAGCTAGCTTTCTATGGCTGCTTTAAATAGCTAGTATGAGCAGCCGCTAATAGAGTATGGAGGCTGATTCATGTGCATTATTTTACTAATAGATGATAGAATCATAAGACGGATAATATCATATCAAATGTGGATTACCTTTTTCTAGTGATGATAAGATTGGAATAATATACTGCAAGAATAATAAATTTCAACAGTCAAAAGGTTTTTGTAAAGTTGAAAATAATACTCCTTAACAACACTATTATCTCCTGAATAAAACAAGTTGAGACTTGGACAAAATATTCTTGTTGCCAAATTGTGCAAACCCCTGACCTCATCAAAGCCCATTTGATTTAATATATTTAATTTGACAACACAGTCGTTGCAAGGATATCATGGATGAGCTCGCACAATTTGGCAACGCGGTTATTTTGCCGAAGTCTCAACTTGCTTTATAATGTGGGCCATAACATAATATGCACCAGCTCAGTTTGAACGGAGATCAGCTGTAGGTTGAAGCCTGGAATATGATGTATTATAATAAATGCTAGCTTACATGCATGAAAACCTAGTTTAGAGTTGAAATAAAAAGGTGCACTATGGTCCTCAGAGTATAACTGAAAGACGTTCAATAGTATTATTTTTCATCAACTAACTCTCAGTATTCATATTGAGTTAGGAAGAGTCTAGCTATTTTACAGGGATGAGCATCCAAATTGATTTTAAAAGCAAACGATCAAACTTCATATTATGCATCCTGATTTTATTCTCGTACCAGATTTATTGGATGGTACTATTCAAGACTTTGGACTATGATATAAAAAGTCTGGTGTGGCGCACTCACACAACTTTTCTTGCCGTTATGAAAATTGATCACCTGACGCTAGTGTTCCCGCGCATCTCAAGACAGTATACTATTCAAAGATCTGAGCCAGTTGGTGACAGGACAATAACGCTGGAGACACACGAGGTCTGCTATCTCTTCATTTATTTCATTTCATTTATTACATTCCTTAGTCACAACATCAAATTAATGATTGGGAGAGAATCAACAGGATAAACCCAAAACTGTTCCTCTCCCTAATTTTGATAAGAATAGTCCAAATGAGGTTATGAGAACACTTTTATAAAGATCACAAAAATTTACAGTCCAAATATTCATAGTGAATCATTTAAAAGAATCAACAGTTGCCAATAGTTTGCAATTGGATAATCACATTTTCTCGAATTTCGAGCTTATTTTTAATTTTAGGTGAAAATGTTACTGAACATTAGTTGTAGAGATTCTCATGCTGAATCTTTTCCACTCGAAATGTTTTGTTTGAATTGTATCTGAAGCCTGATAATTGAGAATCTAAAATCAAACTTTGCATAGATGGGGTGGAGCTCCTGAAATTTTTACAGATATAGGACTCATGGCAGTTGATAGAGCTTATCGATGACTATTTCAGGTATACCTTTGATCAAAATCGTTGGAGTCGTTTTTGAGAAAATCGCGAAAAACCCTGTTTTTGACAACATTTTCGCCATTTTAGCCGCCATCTTGAATTGCATTTGACCGAAATTGTTCGTGTCGGATCCTTATATTGTAAGGGCCTTACGTTCCAAATTTAAAGTCATTCCGTTAATTGGGAGATGAGATAATATCGTGTACACACGCACATACACTCATACACACAACTTTCCTTGCCGTTATGAAAATTGATCACCTGACGCTACGGTAGTGTTCCCGCGCATCTCAAGTCTACTATTCAAAGATTAGAGCCAGCTGGTGACAGGGTAATAACGCTGGAGACACACGAGGTCTGCTATCTCTTCATAGTGAATGATTTAATAGAATCAACAGTTGCCAACAGTTTGCAATTGAATAGTCACATTTTCTCAAATTTTGAGCTTATTTTCAATTTTAGGTGAAAATGCTACTGAACAATAATTGTAGAGATTTTCATGCTCAATCTTTTGAATTTTTTTGTTTAAATTGAAGCCTGATAATTGGGAATCTAAAATCAAACTTTGCATAGATGGGGCGGAGCTCCTGAAATTTTTAGAGATATGGAACTTATAGCAGTTGATAGAGCTTTCCAATTACTATTTTAGGTATAAATTAGATCGAAATCGTTAGAGCCGTTTTCGAGAAAATTGCGACAAACCCTGTCTTTGACAACATTTGTTCGCGTCGGATCCTCATAGTGAAAGGACTTTAAGTTCCAAATTTCAAGTCATTCCGTTAATTGGGAGATGAGATATCGTGTACACAGAAGCACATACACTCATACACACACACACACACACACACACACCACACACACACACACAACACACACACACACACACACACAAACACGCACACATACAGACCAATACCCAAAAACCACTTTTTTAGACTCAGGGGACCTTGAAACGTATAGAAATTTAGAAATTGGGGAATCTTAATTTTTTTTTTTGGAAAGCAATACTTTCCTTACCTATGGTAATAGGGCAAGGTAAGTAATAATTACAATATACTAAATTGTAATGTTCATATTCCCACCAACTCAAATGTGAATACTTGCTGTTGGTGTGAATCTTACCTCAAAAGCACAGTAATGCACATTATAGAATCCTTCTTTCCTTTGTGATTTTTCTTGAATAGAAAAATTGATATTGTTTCAACTAAATCATTCCATAAAATAATTGAGAAAATAGTAAAGTTTCAGTTGCTGAAATATATTATTATCGACATCTTGTAGAAAATTCTAACTAATTCTGATCACTCGTGAACTCTTCATATTTTAATAGATATGATGATGTATTACTATTACGAGATGTATCTCAGCTATTTGAATGCAGTCGTCAAGACCTGAAAACTCAGTCAGACTGGTCAGACCTAATTACTAGATACCAGACATTAGTCAGCCAGGTTACTCAATATTATTACGAGTTTATTGATATTACTCTACTTCATCCACTAGCTATTTTCATTGGATGGTCTGGTGAAGACCAGTAAACTATGAATGGTTGTGATAAACTGTGGAGGTTGATGATTCATAGATTTGAGCTCCTAGGTAATTTTCAAACAGCCGGGAAGTGGTTGCACTGAAAAAAGGAGTTTGATTTTTCATAATATTATAGTATCATTTCGTCTTTTTGTGCGACAGAAATGTGTTGTGTTGTATCATTACGTCAGGGAGAAAGAATAAAAGTGATCGCATCAGAAAAGCTAGGACCAACTACAGTAATTGTTTATATTGTAGGTAACATTCACTGTAGGGCCAACAAGTTAGTTTCAGTAGTGAGATGCATGTTATAAAGTCAGCACTTGATTAACATTGGTTTGCTATCCTTGTTTGTCATTGGACAAAGCAGATAGCTCTTATCATACACACCGACTTTATAACATGAATCTCTATCTAATAGTAATTACAGTAGTTTGTCTACGGCTAAAGGGCCCCATACACGGCCCCCTACACTGGGGAACTTGGATCGGCGAACTTGGTCTTGCGAACCAAGTTCTGCAATGAATGTGGAAAATTGGCGAACCGCGAACCAATTTCGTAACAAATTTGTCTGAATTGAAAACTTTGTTCGGTTCGTCCGCCAGGGCGATATATAGTCCGGGCGCAAATGTCATGAATAAAGGGCCCCTTGCACTATGGAACTTGGATCGGCCAACTTGGTTCGGGAAACCAAGTTCGTGTAGATTTGCCCACACACTGTAGTGGGGAGAGCGAACAACCGTTCGTTATTTCAGTGTCTTTAGGGGTCTAGAGATGAGTGTGTCACAGTTTGCAGCTGATGTGGGAATAAAATATATTGAATATATATAGATAGAATATATCGCCCTGGCGGACGAACCGAACAAAGTTTTTAATACAGATTGAAGACCAAATTCGTCAATAATTTGGTTCGCGGTTCGGCAATTTTCCAAGTTCGCCGATCCAAGTTCCCTAGTGTGTGGGGCCCTTATGGCACTCCGTGATCATTTTAGGGTAACAGTCGTGGAAGATGTCTCAATTTCTTCGTTAGGTCTAGCATAATAAGGATCGTGATGATAAGTCGAAATCACAGGCAAACACCTCGGAAACAAAATGGCCGCCAAAATTTTCAGGGTTTTTCTATATCGCTTGTATTTCAATAACCGTTCAAGATATTCAATCGTTTCTCAAGACGAAAATATTTTTAAAATTTTCCTCTAAAACGCATATTTTTCTAGTTATAACTTTCAAAACCCCCAAAAAAACTTTTTCTAATTTTTTTAGAATTTCATTTCATTATAACCTTTTTTGTGCGAGAGATACAGAGAAATTTGAAATCTATGTAAATTAGAGCTTTTTATCATCTTTGTAACGATATATCTTCATGCGCTGTAAGTCAAAAAATGAGTTCTCCAGCGCCCTCCAAAGAAAACCCTGCATGATTTCTGGTGCGTTTTTCCATACGCATGAGGTAACAAGCTAGAACTATAAAATCGATTTTTTCATGACTACTTCAAGATAGAGACTTGCAAATGGTCTCAATCTCTTCGTTACAACAAGCCGGATAAGAATATTGCTGATGGAAACAACAAAAATATTCGAAATAATTGAAAAATTCTAGATGGCGATCATTATTGACAGAAATGTTCATATCGCTTGCTATACAGCTATTGTGGGAGATATCGGTTTGGTTTTACAATCAAAGTGTTTAGAATTAACCAAACTATGATGTTCGAAAGAATCGTCTCATTTTGACCACTCTTTTCATGCTCTATCCAACTTCAAAAACTTGAAACATACATTTTTCGGGGACAATATTTCACTTTCCACCCTGTAAATGTATTCGCAGTAGACATACACTAGTACATAGACATACATTAGACATACGTAGACATACATTAGTACAGTGTTTTAGAATATTTCCAAATCTTCAAAATGACATCTGGTTGGAGGCTGTAAGTCCATATTCCACGGCTGGAGCGTCATCGGAAAAAGAGAGAAACGTTCTGTTTGCAGCGGAAAACACGCTTTTCCCACCAAATGCTAATACCAACAATTAGAAAACCGTGTAACTCTTGACTCCTTGAAGGAACAGACTTGGGAATGGTATCAATCTCTTTGTAATGATGTGTAGGAAGAGATTATCTATGATGGCAATCTCAAAAATGTTTGTCATCATTAAAATACAAGATGGCGGCCAAAATATGTATATTTTCAAGAAATCGTCACAAAAAAGGTTATAATGGAATGAAATTTAAAAAGAATTGGAGAAAAGTTTTTTTTTGGGGTTTTGAAAGTTATAACTAGAAAAATATGCGTTTTAGAGGAAAATTTTATCCACAAACATTGTACATGAAGATTTTTAAAAATATTTTCGTCTAGAGAAACGGTTGAATATCTTGAACGGTTATTGAAATACAAGCGATATAGCAAAACCCTGAAAATTTTGGCGGCCATCTTGATTCCGAAGTGTTTACCTGTGATTTCGACTTATCATCATCACGATCCTTATTATGCTAGACCTAACGAAGAAATTGAGACATCTTCCACGGCTGTTACCCTGAAATGACCACGGAATAACATTTGCGCCCGGACTAATATTCTATCTATATATATTCAATTTATTTTCTTCACACATCAGCTGCAAACTTTGACACACTCATCTCTAGATCCCTAAAGACACTCAAATAACGAACGGTTGTTCGCTCTCCCCACTACAGTGTGTGGGACAAATCCTACATGAACTTGGTTCCCCGAACCAAGTTCGCCAATCTAAGTTTCTTAGTGTATGGGGCCCTTAAGATCTCCTAAATGTGCTGTATTTTCAACATGTAAAATGTATTCTTCAATGCATGCTTTAAATGTATTCACGTGTTTTGAATGTATTTCACTTGCTTACGATAAGCTCAATTGAATTCTTCCCGCTCCACTGACAAGCTCTTCACTAAATGAGATCAGTAACTTGATTGTTCATTTTTCTCTCTAGTGTGACTCCTGCCTGGTCTGTCATATTCCGCTTGTAATATGACTTGAATTTTCAATAGATAAGGTAAACATCATTCCAATTTATGATAATACATGGAAGCAATAATATTCTGAGAAATACATAAAGATTTAGATGAGAAGTCTTCTTAGAAAACGTTACTATAATAATATACACACCCGATTATAATTTTATTATTTTCATATGAATTAATGAATAAATGAGTAAGATCTGATAAGGATGGAATGGAATTTCACGATGAATTTTGAAATATACCTCACGCTTTTCTCATCTTTGGTGAGTATTTATTTCCTAAATTCCAATAGTAGTTTTATCAATGATACAGACTCTGCGGATCATTGGAAAACCATTTCACATACTGGGAGATCATTAAAACCATTTTTCCATATTGTGTTTAGCGGATAGGTGCTGTTACTCTTGGTGGTATGTGAAGTTCACCATATAGTACAGCCAGCTGGGCACAGAGCTCCCAGAGTAGAAATAAAAGTTTACTCGTTTCCACATTGTCTCGCGGATGTCCGAAGTTGAATCGGTTGCAAGAAACGTGCCCCCGCTTCAGCCACGGCTGTATTAGACCATTCGCCGTCACCAGTAATGAAACACCATCTAAGGCTTTGTCGGCTGGTACTAAACTCATACGCCGGTCCTGTCTCAAGTGAAACAGAGACTCTCTGCACCCTTCTCTACTCAGCTACCATCCTACCAAATGACCAACTTTTACTGCCTTTACGCTTCAATACGCTCTTTATGCACCTCTCTAACCAACTCATCTGTCTAATAAATGATTACGAACGAAATCCAATTTCTCTTTAGGATGTGGTTTGTAAAGCAATTAATGTTTTTCCATCATGCTTCGATTCCTTTGTGTCATTATGGATAGAAGAACTTGAAGACTTGTTGAGTAATAATGTAATTTTTACTCATCATCTAGTTTTATGTTATTTGTATAATCTTTCATAATCCCATATTATTGAAGTTGGGATTAGAAGTCATGGGGTTTTCTCAAACTCTGAGTTTGAATTAAGTTGGATTTGAACATTCATATCCAAATTATTATCAAAATTCGTATGAACTTCTATATTGGTATCAATCTCGAGATCAAACGATTCTACGAGTTGAGCTACAAAATGATTTTCCACATAATACTGTATTAAGATCCCAGTATCGTTACTCAATGATACGTCTATGAAGTAATAAAGTTTATTCGTTAAACATTTTCGTATTATATCATATTTTCAAAAAAATGCTTGTTAACGTGTTAATTCTAGTGACATTGTCTATTTCAATATGACGTGGAATTACATAATTGAAGTATAATATTGGCTCTGAATTTCCTATTCATATTGAAAATTTCCAATACTTCCCTGGAATAGCTTATAGTCGAATACGACCTGTGCTAATTGAGAATAAGTGAGAAATGATTTGTATAATAAAAACAGAAAATTTCATTTTTCATGAATTTCAAAAGGCTAAGTAGTACTTTCCTGGAAAATAGAGAAAACCGAACTCTTAATTTCATTCTACTTTCAAGCACATGGTGGACAAATAGCATTTCCAGACCCAGAATCTTCCACACAAAATTGTTAATTATTTACCATCACAACATTTCTCAGAATTAAAAATCGGAAACTAATGCATGTAATTTCAATTTCACCCCAGTAGCGACTTAATTCTAAAGAGTATTATACAAGTAAGCAATTTCTTCTCTATTACTTATTTTATTGGTCATTGAATTGCTGTTGGCCTGCCTAGAGCGAAGCGTCAGCATATAAGACAACAGCGAGAAGAGAATTAAATTGAAATAGGCGTTGCCGAGATGCCGAGTCCCACATTAATTTCCGAACGATTGCTACCGTCTTAAGTGAGACCTTAAATTGATCTGAGCGGCGTCTGATGCGATGCTGTGTAATAACGCACGTGTTTCAGTTTTGCGCGACTGTGACGTCACGGTCTGGCGATAGCGTGGCCAATCGCGCCGCAGAACGCACAATAGACTTTCTATGCTCCTAATCTGCGTCCAATCGCTGACGTTCACCGCCTTCTTAATTTCTATTATACTTAAATCACTTTGTTCTCCACTCCCCTCCACCTCCTCCTCTTCCTCGGTTCCGCTTTTCTTCAGCCATTCGGAAGCCGACTCCAAGATGAACTGTATCAAAAGTAAATTAACAACAGAATTATTCGCGGTATTTTCGCTAATCAACTACAGCACTAACAAAAGCTCCATTTGTTATTATTGTACTCGTAATTGTCTTACTAGCGGGAAATGTTAGGTGTGCTCCAATTCCGATTCCAAACATATAATATCAGTTGTTATAGGTTCCTGGTGTCTCACACACTCTTAAATGAATTTGAAAGTTTATTTATGATGAAGAGATTAGACGAAAAACGATAATCATCATACAGATCTTAAGATTAAATTATTGCATCGTATGAAGGCTGGATACCTGATAATTAATAATGAGCTTCAAATAGCAGTTGTCAAATGTAACTAGATAAATTATATATGTGGAAAAAATGTATTGACTATGATTGTTTTTATAATGTCATTTAGTGACATGGGTCTGTCATGGAAATACAGTGTTCAGGAGTGACTTGTGATCATTGGGCCGTGTCAAGTGGAAATTCATTTCCCCCATTGAGTGGTCAAACGTCAGTATGTGAATAAATTTGGAGCGAGCCACATCTCAAAACATGCACCAAAATGAACCCGTCAATCACAAAGGCTTGAGATCTGTCAACTCAACCCTCGAACCACTTCTCAATAATTGAGACATTCTGAAAGAAAATTTCCAACTTCGACTTTTCAATCTGACCAGCAAGAATGAAAGTGGAGGAAATATTCTTAGGCATTCTTATGTAAAGTGAGAGTCCAGGGACAACATAGGGACAACTTATAACGTTGCGAACAACACCTTGCTGTAAACAACAGGACAAGGTTTCTAAAGCCTACCGATGTCCGAAATCGTTTTCAGTGAAGTGTGTGTCCTGTATTCTTCGTCTGTGGTCGTGGTTTATTGTGTCACTCTGTTGAGAAGGGAAAGTGTCTACCTGATGTTGGTATCCTACCACTTCAACTTGTCATGTCAATCTGGATGTTTATCTTAATGAAGAAGATTCCAATATGTTTGAGTGGCATGTGTCTCTCCAACTCATTTACTAAAATGTTCCAGAAACCGAATCGTCCCCACTTGTGAAGTTGACACCACATTTCTAATAATACTGAATTATTTTTACCAATCTTTTTTTCTAACATTACTCCCGTTTTGTGGTATTCAATGAACCACAGTATTGGAGCTTAAGACTTGACTGAAGAGATGTTACTCTATTTCAATCGAATTATTGATTAACATTAAATTGATCATTATGATGGATGAAACAATGGAACTTTTGGATTCTACTAACATATCACAAATAAAGCAATTTCAAGCTAGAGCTCACTTTTTTGAAAAATAAAGAACCCTTAACTGGGACATTCTGTTTGACCCCGTCCTTACTCTCATGCGTTTGATAATATGAAGATCAGCCAAACTTATGAAATTATTAACATCGAATATTGGATGAAAATTTTTAAATTGTGTGTTCAGAATTGTATATATGTGAATTTGTTGTTCATATTAATTTGTAAGTATATTGATGAACATTATAAAATTAGAGACGTAAATATGTATTTGTTAAGGTGCGTACAGATTTACTCGCCGCGAACATGAGCAATTCACTTTTGATCAGCTGATGCCAAGCTTTTTATATCTGTATCTTACCGTTTCTGTAGAAATAAAGATATAATCAGCTGATTAAAAGTGAATTGCTCATGTTCGCAGTGCGTATATCTGTACGCACCTTTAGATGTCCTCTCGTAGCCTCTTATCAACTTCGAGATGAATTGAACAATAAAATAACTGTGATATATTGGACAGCTTACCGTATATGTTGGCGTAATTGTTGGAATTTGAAAGTTCTGGACATTTTTTGACGAAAAATATTTCGGTTATATATTTTTTTTAAATTTTTTTTGAAATTCATTACCAACGAATAGCCGACATGACTTCATTTTCTTCATTGGCTGAATTGCAACTAGAACCATCATAATTACATTAAGATTGATAATAATTCAATAGAACAGATGGATGGAACATTTAAATTGAAAACCTCCCTCGTATTATTCGAAGGTAAGTCGAGATTTACGTGGAAAGCAGCCCACCTTCAACACAGTAATTAGACTTTATTCTCCACTTCATCAGAGATCGTCGAGCGGCGCACTTTGAAGCCAACAAACGACTCAGATAAGAATCTATTAGTCAGTAAAACACATTCAATTTGAGTCTGTAATGACTCCAAGTGTTAAAGAAAGTAATTTCAGCGGCAGAACATAATAGCCATTTCCATTTGTTTGCTGACTGCTATTGGAAAAGGTTGAGAAGCGATACAGTCCCAGGAACGAGCCAAACGGACGAGCTGAGGTAGTTTATTATAGTTTTTGTGCATAGCTTGTGTGTAGCGTCATCGTTCTTGAGATCCTTTGCTTAGACTTTGGACTTTGCTCGGTGTTGCCAGCTTGATGGTAATTGAATTTTACATATATTCAATTTCAATGGAGTTGAACAACGGTAATAGGATATGCACTTTGTCATAAGTGATATTAGTCTTTGAGACTAGAGAATATTATGATGTTAATATCATAAGTTAGGATCTCCTATATATTTATGATAGCCTATTGTATATCAATTAAAAAAACAGTTATGGATTATTGTTATTTTCATTTCATCTTATATTTTCGTTCATTGATAGATTTTGATTCTTGTCTAATGTAACCTTCGATGTGTAGAATCATGTCTACCAGACTACCAGTTCAGAACTTGGTATCAAAATGGGCAAAAATATGATGATACATAAATATTGTCTCACCAGCGCCACACTATTACCCAGTTTCTTATCTCAGTAAATTCAATTATTGTCTACTAAAAATAAAAGGAAATTGAGAATTCAGGCCCATAGAACTACATTCTATGAGACACTTCCTCAGTAGACAAAATATGATCGAAACGATTTTGAATGCTCTCCCCACAGAAATCTCCAAACTAGAGAATAAAAAGGAAATCGAGAATAATTTCCTCAGAACCAAAAATAACAACCATTCAATTTTATTCTCATGCCCGATGAATGTTCAAAGCAAAATTGTCTACATCCTCATGGTCTAGTTGTTACAGATTTTCCTAGTCTTTTTTGATATTTATAGGATTTTGTGGAATAACTTGGTTATATTTCTATACATGAGGATACAAAGTGAAGCAAACAGGAGAAAGGCCAAATCAAAATGACAAAATAATATGTGAAAAACGTTATGCTACTGCTCCTAATGCTTTGTGCAGTTGCATAGGATTGAGGGTGATTTCTAAAATGTACAAATATCAAGTATCCAATAAACGTTTATAAAACATCAAACATCTACAATAGGAATCAGATATTGTGGAGCCAAATATATATATATATATATATATTTGGCTTATATATATATATCTAATGATATATATATATATATATATATATATATATATATATATATATATATATATATATATATATATATCTTAGATATATAAATATATGTAATGTTTTGCGCAGTTGCATAGGATTGTGGGTGATTTTAAATGTACAAACTCAAATATTCAATAAACGTTTATGCAACATCAAATATCTACAATAGGAATCAGGTATTGTGGAACCAAAAAAAAAATTTATATATTCAACATTTGATTAACATCCAATTTTAAATATCCATATCAATTTTATATGTCATAAGTATGAATGTTTGAGCAATATATATGGTTGTTTTAAACCTTCTTTTAAATTCATATGAATATATTTTGTGATGTCAGGGTCATCGGCCAAGATGAGATGCAATAAACCATGGTTCAGGAATTTAGTCACAAGACTATAGTGTGTGCGTTTATTATTCTAATTTTGAATACTTATCAGATTGGTCTATCCTCATATTTTATCATTTCTAATAAAATATCATACTTTGGTTAAGAATGAATTTGATGTTTTAGAATGGAGTAGTTTCACCTAGTGAGCTACAAGAACTGGAAATATGGCTATTTTGTAACAGCTCCATTCCTATTAGAATCTGAGGCACGATGAAGATAAATCTCTCATAATAGAGGTTAAAATTTAGCTCAACTACCAATTCCCATTTCACGAAACATTATTACTCATGTCATGAGGCATAATGAAATCGACATAAAGTGTTAGAGCATGAATCAATTCTATCATCAAAGTCAGCATACAACTTTGTAAGCTTGCAAAAGCTTGAAGAAGGCCTACTGGGTAGTTTCAAAGAATGTGCCTTCGTAACATGAGAGTGTGACTATATAGATGTTTGCAGGTTTGAGTAAATCGAGTTAGAATAGCAGATGCGAGATTTGCACGAACCGAGTCAGGAGCCGCCGACCCACATGAGGAGAACTCAATTATAGGGAGCGGCGATTTACAACCGCGTGCCGTCAACTGCCCGGTTGACTCACGAGCGGCAAGCGGCAATATTTCGTCGCGCGCGACATCTTTTATTGTCTAAACGTTATGGCACCTGCCGCGAGCTCTTCCAGAACGTGTCACACAAATCTCTGAATGTTACGAGTTGCGCTTTGAATTTATCTTTTGAACGATTCCAATCATTACAATCGTCGTGTAGGCTACAGTATTGACCATTTGCACTTCCAACGTTTCAAGACGTTTCTGGGAATGTAACCATGAGCAATGTTCGTGAGGTTAGCAAAGTCTATTGCTAAGGTTAGCAAATCATTCGTGGAGCATACTGTATCAATCATCAGAGATCATGAAATTTGTTTGGTTATTGTACGATGTGCAATAAATAATAATAATTATTGCCGTAAACCAACTTTGGCATTTGGCAAAGTCACAGTTTCACTGATTAATCTAAAGTCAAACTCAAAATTTATTCCGTGAATACCAGTAGCAGATGGAGGTACCGGGTTCGATTCCCGGGCTGACAAATAATTTTTTAATAACAGCGCTCATCGAATTTCCATGTAGTTGTTTAACCTGATGTCATATTTGCACTAGCAGAAGTCTTGATATTTCAATATTTGAAGTAGCAGGGGTGATTTACAGAATTCAATTTGTATTTTCGTTTAATGATAATTAATTATGAATATTAGTAGTAAAGTAGTGTTTTAGAGTAGTTAATTTTGATAAAGCACAGTAGAACGTAATAATATCATAGAATCATGAATAACAAAATTCTAAATAATTACTGTATTTTAACTACCGCCTTCGCTTGGTGGGTCCTTAGCTCACTACCGTGTTGGTGGGAATTCGAGGGTTTTTTCCATTAATATGGCACAGAATTCGGGCTGAATCCTATTGATGGCTCGGCTAATGTTGACTTTATGGACATTGATGATCAACGGCTAATTGCAAGGGCCTGTGTCTGCATGTAAGAAAAAGTTTAGCGGAGATAAAAAACAAGATCTTAGTGGCCAGTTGACAAGGCCTTTGCGCGAAATAATTATGCATGAGTATCGCTCATCCAGAATAGTAATTTGTAATTGTTTTGTGCGCTGTCTGACACATTACACCGTCTAGTTGGAATCGCGACTTTGTCACACGCTCATAATTATAGTCTAGTTTGGGCCACAACAAGTCGATAATCATTGTATTCGCAAGGTTGAAGTCAAAGAGGTTGAGTTCTTGTGCGCGACGACTACCGCAGATTCTTATATACAGCGACAATATTATTGACAGATTATTGTAATACTTAGGCCTACGATGTCTTAGGACTGATGGTGTTGTTTGGACATTTACTGAACCAGGCTCCTAGAGTTTGATCACTACATGAACTTACTTATGTGAATGATAAATAAGTAAGATAAAAAATAAAAATTGCATGCGATTAGTGGTATAGGACGATTATTGCGACTATAACATTGGGGAAGCTCTTGTAACATTGTTTGAACAGAGAAATTATCATTTTGATGGAACAATTTCATCATTTTCACCTGATTTAGAACTGTATAAACTTTCATGGTAATTTGATAGGATATACTGAAAAGACGAGAACTAATTTGACACTTGTAGCTTCAACTTTAAGGCCATAATCAACTGTCAAAGTCAGGCAATCAAAAAAAGGTTCAACTCAAAAAAAAAAAAAAAAAAAATGAAAAACCCATATCATTTAGCTGTTTTTCTCTGTCGTTTCTGATTAACTCCTGATCTATCAATTGTATAGATAAACAGACGGAGGGGTCCAATGTAAGTCCACCCTGAGAAAGAAAGATACTCTTGAGTACGAGAATGTAATATTTGAGATTCAAGTTTACTCTACTTGGATAGAATAATCATCGTAATATCGACGTTTTTTACTCATTCATCCTGCCTTGAATTGTTTCCTTATTGAGATGAAGTAATTTATAAAGATTTCTGTAGAATAAAGACCAACCTATTTTTCATGCAGATTACAGATAAAACTCAAAGATTATGATTATTTTTCCCGCGTCATCTCTTCCAGTTTGATGATAATAACCTCCGGGGGAATGAGTACATAACTGTACTGAGTACAGTGTGTTTGAATACGTCGAACGTATTCCGTTAGAGGCTTGCTGCATTGAAACATTCTTGCATTTTCTTCAAGGTGGAAAAGGGATTTGATGTGATAGGGAGGAGTGGGGAGTGAGAGGACAGAGGCTGGCCACAATGATTCTGTGTGGGCGTGAAAGACTCGAAGGGGGGTGGGGAGGCTGGTCCCCCTAATCACAGGCCGCACACAACACTGTAATCATTGAGCGCGGTTTCATGGAAACATCTCTATCGCTCTTTCGCCTAATAACGACACGCCGGAAAAAAGTGTCTTGATGAGTGCTTATTGACGTAATGAAACGTTTCGCCTGTGTATGGGTCCTCCTCCTAAACGCTTCTATCACGCCTTCATTGCTAGAAAGTTTTGATGCCCAAAACTGAAGAGAGTGCCAGGGAAAGGTAACGACCAGCTCTGGGGGGTTGTTGATTTAGAGTGGATTAATAATGGAAAATATTTAATTTTATAATAATCTTTAATTAATATAATAAATATAAATTTAAATAAATAAATTTAATTAAATCTTTAATAAAATATAATAATATTTTAATTAATAAAAAGATTCATATAAAAATATTTTTCAAAGATTCGTAATTTTTTCTAGATTCATATTTTTATAAACGTGGTCTGATCAGAAGTACGATTTGGCTGCTTAGTTATGAATGTTGATTGTCGTGTGCTGTACTTAGTTTCAAACTTGCTGGGCAACTATATTTTGTTCTTAGAAACATCCTTGATTATTATTCAACGTATACTGGGGCACTAAGTATCTCAAGAAATTCATTGTTAAAATACATGAAACATCATTAACTTTATTAATTTATAATTAATAAACATTATTAATATATAACATAAAACATATATATTCAGTCATTCATTCATTCATCAGAGAATGAACGAATGGAATACACTATTGAATGGCAAATATCTCAAGAAATTTATTGTAAAAGTACATGAAACCTATTAAACAATTTTCATTCATTCATTCATTCGTCAGAGAATGAACGAATGAGATACACTATTGAATGGCAAATTTTATATACAAAAAAGATAAAACTAGAACGAATATCAGTTGGTGAAATTTCAAAGGAAAATTTGATTTGAATGTTTCAACATATAAAGTTCTTCAAGCATATCTAAAAGAGTGAATTGGTAGAAATTTCTTATTTGAAGAGATCTCATATAAGCAATTAATGGGCATATGAAATATATTTCTACATTTATATTTTCTGCTCATAATAGGCATATAAACGTATAATCAGCATTTCCGCTAAAACTCTGCTGGTTTCAAGTCTACGATAGAGTAGTGTAGATTGGATTTATCCAAATACACTACCAAAGTACTAAAGCTTATTATCTAAAGCTTATTTTCCCTTGATCACTACTATGTAGTATGTATGTGTAATCAAAGTAGCTAGAGTTATGAATGAATAAAAATTTAAAGTTATGCTGTGAACTTAGCTGTGTCATATTTTCAAAAAAAAATATTCAAATGAAGATTATGTCTGAATTCACTTAGGGTCTCCTTGTTCTTTTTCGTCCACATCAATTTTATTGTAAAGTATTGTAAATAAAAATCATTTATCCACTTATCTATCTTCTCTTGGTACTTTCTGCATTGTAGAGGTTAGGCACCATTATGACAATTCTATTGTTCACTGCTGCTCTAAAAAGGTAATGTGTAGTGCAATTGAATGCACCTCGTAGGTTTTTCAACCATTAACATCCTTGTACAGGCTACTACGCTTTTCAACTATCTGACTTTGAATCATGTACTTATAGTTTATATAAAATTAGTTGAGACTTGAAAAAAATATACTTTTTGCCAAATTGTGCAAAATGTCAATCTTTTCATGCAAGTCCTTATGACTGGATATAATATATTCAAATTGACAACTCTGCATCAAGATGCAAACTTGAATGAATCTTATTGAATGATTCCTGCTATATAGGCTTGCATTAAAAGATTGGAATTCCGCGCAATTTGGCAACGAGGATATTTACTCCGAGTCTCAACTTATTCCACACAGACTACAGATCCTCTCTTAATGTTCCAAATGAATAAAATAAATAAATGTTCTATTGTAGTAGCAAAAGAGAACACCAAAATGCATTACAACGTCAAATGGTAACAAAAGTAGACACATACCAGATAAATAGAACTATCAAATGCAAAGGCACGTTAATACCTCGGGTAATAGGCATATTATTCTCAAAAGATCATTTTTATTATTTTTCGAACTGAAAA
This sequence comes from Nilaparvata lugens, assembly GCF_014356525.2. Lineage (NCBI taxonomy): Eukaryota > Metazoa > Arthropoda > Insecta > Hemiptera > Delphacidae > Nilaparvata > Nilaparvata lugens. The sequence continues at coordinate 15,605,504 of NC_052504.1, forward strand.
CCTAAAATGAACCTAGTTACAAATCTAAAATAATGGAACCCAGTTTCAATAAATATAAGATAAGTATTGATGAACTTCGAATAGAAAAAAATGTTGATGAAGCTATTAAATAGTTCTTCGTCACCTATTCGGAGAGTTACAAATTCTTGCTGGTTGCTTGTGGTGTGATCAGGTGGTGGAGCTGTGATGAATGCAGGTGTGGTGCGTGCGTGCATGCCTAGTGGTGAAGTGGTGGTAGTGTTGCGGCAGAACAAGATTAGAAGTCCGATTTGATCTGATCACACCCATCGACCGCCTTTCATCGCCGCCCTTTTCTTTCCATTCTTATTCTTCCTCTTATTTCTTTCTTCGCCTTTTAAATGCCGCAATAATAATTGTCGCCGGCGGCCAGCTCACACTCAGTAAGCCTACTCGCCTATTATGTATATTACCTGCACTTTTCATCAGCCATATTGTGAAGCTTGATTTTGTTTGGATCTATCAACTTGAGTGAAGTTATTCATTCAACGCAAGTTGAGTTTGGGGTGATCAGACTTTCAAATTTTACTCAAGTACCAAAAGAAGTAAACACAATACATCTTGAATTCATGATCAACACTTGAATCCAATGATTATGTACAAACTGACGTGATTTTTATCTTTCATATAGATGGCATAGAACGCTTCTAAAAAGCTTGATTGGTTTCTGAGTTCTCCTCTACTTCCTTGAATTATACAGTCAAGATCACAGAATGCTTTTCAAAATCACTTGAATTGCTTTTCAATGATCTTGCTTGGCTGATAGAGTTGTCAAAATACGATTACCTCTCAAACAACAAATCTCTAGATCTAATATCGATTTTCAGATACGCATTTCCAATATATTTCCATTCTAATCATTGTTGTCTTCCTTCATGGATTAGGCAATTTTCCTGTTCCGACTTCCCAAAGCTTTTCTATACTTTCATCTTCTGCTAGTCTGTCCACGCTTCACTTTCCAATTGACTGATTCAAGAGGGTTGTATTAGGAATTTTAATTCCGTGAAACTACAGAAGTTCATCCAGGAATGTAGTCAAAAATGCATTTGTTTGATGCCTCTCGATTCCCTATATCAAATGGTCCAGCTCGATTGACAACAATAGTTAATATACGTTTCCAGTTAATCAATCGTGCACAAGTGGTTGTATATACTAGAAGTAGATGAAGCATTTGCAGTGATCAATTAGATACTGACCATCCTCTGTTCCAGTTACACTTGGAGTCAGCGTCTTGACCGTTGTTGTTATAGTAGTAGGTCTGTTGATGAATGGAGCGGCTCTTTTGAGAATGAAGAGCTGGCCTGTGGGGAGGTTGAGAGAGCCAGTAATTATGGCAGTTATGAATGTAGCTACCTGCCACAGTGAGCCTAATTGAATAGGAAGCCCTCCAGGGTAAAAAAGCAAGACCGCACACAATTGGCCGAGGCTCGCTCATTTGACCACAATGACTTCTGCAAGACCAAGTGCAGACTCGACTCGTAATTTGCAGCAATGTTCATTAGTCACCTTAAAATTCTGCATGGGACATGCATCTCGAATCCATCAGTGATGACCTTGAATTGTGTACACGCTTTTATTACTGATGTTTTCAAGTGTTCCTAGATTAGGATATCAAACTCGTAATTTGTCACAATATACGGTACGAAACATAAAACTTTACATGAACTTTTTAATAAGCCTCACAAAACTTCAATCAATTCATTGCATGTGTGGCGTGTTGAGAGAAAAATATTTTTTCCCAGTCTCTTTCAAGCTTCAGCAAGAGGTATTTCAGGTTTCCTAGCTAACCCTGAGGCTGGGGCTATATCAAACTTACAATGAGCTAGAAGACGAATCTTAGAGAATCTCAAGATCATTTGAATGTCACCGTGCTGAACAGAAATCGAGACTTAACAGTAGTGTTCATATCCATGCTTGGCAATGTGTTTGTGTTACATGAAGGTCGATCGCGACATACACTGAAAGCTGAATAATATCGACCTGACCGTAGCCTACTGTAGATAAGTTGCGTTTACACCAAAGTTATTAAGAAAATGTAAATAACTTAATCCCTATAGATTCTATTAGATTGAACATAACTTATCATACACATGATGAACATATGTGTTTGTCAAGTTCCGTTCAATCGAATAGAATACATAAGGATTAAGTTATTAACATTTTGTTAAAAACTTTGGTGTAAACCCAGCTTTAGGTAAGTGATTATAGAAACAATAACTAAAATACTTGTTTACACCAACATCAAGGAGAAGGACGAACGATTGCAGCCCTTGATATGTGAATCATATTATTGGCAATACAGTATAATCTATTTCAAATGATATAGAAAAATCAAATTCTTGAAAAAATGATTAAGAAGGAGTTGATAGATCGATTTATGAGTGGTGAAGAGAATTTTAGTGGCAGTAGCCAAGTGAGTTTGTTGATTGACAAGCTATGACGTAAAATACGCCTTAAAACCATTTAAGGTTTCAATACTGTGGTTAGAACAATTAAAATGTCATGTGAGATGCACCAAAATTAATCACGTGCAACCTGAAGAGCTCTGATCTTAGCCTATTTTTGATTTTGAAGAATCTTGTAGGATACACCTTGACTTTTTACCTAAGAAGGCCAAGTTACAAGATATTTTTCCATTTCCATGTAAGTAAGTGAATAAGGAGAGTGGAATCAAGCGGAAATGAAGAGGATGAGCTGAAAATAAAGGTGATCCTTCTCTAATAACAATTATCGGGAATGAAATACATGTTTCAGCGATATTGAGAGGTGTGCAAGCAGGAAGAATTGAATTACCACAAGTAATAGTCAGCTTACCACTAGTTAAATGGTTTACTAATATCATTTAAACGGACTAGACTAGAGACCCCCTGGGTTGAAGAACTCGCCCATGAACTGTTTATTGATCTCTGAAATCCGCAACTTGTAATTATACAGAGTTGGTGAGAATTATTATGGAAACAGTAATTCTCCATTATTATGGAATCTCTTTTACAAGTATGATATTACAGTAGTAGGTTCCATGAGAATCCTATTCAAATTGAAAAAAACTGTCCGTCTGTCTGACAGCCTGTGTGACAACTGCCAAAGAAGCATCAGCTTCCTTAAATGAATGAAAAAATCACAGAAATAGCATGTAAATAATTCCAGCTGACTGATAAATGATTAATCAAAACAAATTTTTCTCTAATGCACTTTCAATGTTGTTTTATATTTTGAAAAAGGACGAAGGAGTGAGTCAATTTTGTTGCCCAACGAACTTGAATTGTAAAAAGGTTCGAAGAATTCGTGTTTAAAATCTGAAGCTCATTGATCAATTTTCTCTAAAGTTCTTGTCGATCAGACAAACAGACAGAAAACGTCTTTGGGCTCTAGTAAGTCAAAAGTGAGAACTTCGCTAACGCTCGTTCAATTAATAAACTGGATAATCATTTGATCAACTAAATGTCATGATTAGTTAATTAACTGAATAAACATTTTTTTGAAAAGCATTGATAACTGAGTACAGCTTTGGATGATGGTAATGTAAGTCGAGAAGCAATCATGACTGTAAATGGCTGTGTATGAGCAGTTCGGTAGAAGAGCAGTGTCAAAGCGGACTCAAAGCGGCCGCTAACTACAAGCTGCGATTGTGATGCATATTGGTGCAGGCAGGCAAAGTGAGCCCGGGCGGCTGATGCTGCTGGTCACAAAGACGAAACTCCGACGAGTGATCGGAATATTAAGGCGAACGCACAATATGCTGCTATTGAAGAGATGAAATGAGGAAGAGATGAGACGTTCTGGAGAAAGAGAAGGAGAAAGAGTAGGAGTAAGAGAAGGTGGAAGAGGAGGAGGAAGAGAAGGAGAAAGAGTAGGAGAAAGAGGAGTGAGAGAAGGAATAAGAGAAGAAGTAAGAGTAGGAGTAAAAGAAGAAGAAAGGGAAGGAGAAGATTAGTTCAACGAGTTTTTCTTTGGAAGGAAAGAGTTCAACATCAGAAGACAAAAATAAGGAGGACTGAAGTTTATTATATAGAAGGAAGATGATGTAGAAAAGGAGTAGAGACGGAGAAGAAAGAGAAGAGAAGGATAAAGAGAAGGAGTAAGAGATGAAGAAAGAGAAGGAGAAGATTAGTTCAACGAGTTCTTCTATGGAAGGAGAGAGTTCAACGGCAGAAGACAAAAATAAGGAGGACTGAAGTTCGATATAGAAGGAAGATAATGTAGAACAGGAGTAGTGACGGAGAAGAAAGAGGAGATAAGGAGAAAGAGAAGGAGTAAGAGATGAAGAAAGAGAAGAAGAAAGAGAAGGAGAAGATTAGTTCAGCGAGTTATTCTTCGGAAGGAGAGAGTTCAACGGCAAAAGACAAAAAATAAGGAGAACTGAAGTTTAATATAGAAGGAAGATGATGTAGAAAAGGAGTAGAGACTCAACAAGCTGAGATTATGAAAAGTTGACGAAGGTGGTTTGTTGAAGGTGGTTGGTTGAAGGTGGTTAGTTGAAGGTGGTTGGTTGAAGTTGGTTGATGAAGTTGGTGGTTGAGAAGTTGATGAAGTGGAAATAAGAAATATGAATGGCAATAGAAAATTCTATAATTATTGATTACAATACATACAATGATTACAATATCATCGTAGGAGAGCTTGAAGAACAAGCACTTGCATTTACCGTATTCAAGGAAAAATGGAAAAATATTGTAAAAAGATTGATTCATTGGGAGATTGAGAGAAGTTGGAGGGAATAGGAGTGACTGGTAAGAAAACAATACAGTGTATGGAGATAGGGATGAGGAGAAAAAGTAGGATTACAACAAATTAATAGGGATGGGAAGTTATGCAGAAGAAGAAGGAGGAAATTAGTTCAACGAGTTCTGCTTCGGAAGGAGAGTGTTCAACTGCAGAACACAAAAAATAAGAAGGAGAATATAATAATGGAAATAAGTGAAATTCAATATAGATGGTAAAGGAGAGAGAAAAGCAGTATAGAATCTAAATAAGTGGAATGAGGTAAAGAAGTGATTGAGTGAGTGAAAGTAGGAAATATGAGTGACAATAGGAAATACAATAATTATTGATTACAATACATTCAATGATTATAATGATTGTAAGAATGCTTGAAGAACAAGCGTTTACCATATTGAGGAGAAAATGGAAAATTATTCATGGAAAATATTGTAGAAAGATTGAGAAAAGTTGGGAGAGAATAGGAGAGTCTTGTAAGAAAATAATAAAGGTGTATGGGGATGGGGATGAGAAGAAGTAAGAGTTCAACAAAGAAGAAGAAGAAGAAAAAGGAAAAACTATTGGCATTTCATAGGAAGAAGAAGGAGGATTTCAAAAAAGTCAATAGTAAACAATCGAATAACAATTGGCATTACATGTAGTACAGAACTGTCTACGTGGAAGAAAGTATGTATGGTAAAGCTCATTGGAATAAGGAGAATTCAAAGAAATATGTCTCGGAGCAGACTACTAGGTTTTCCAACATCATAAATGTTCAACAAACAGCCTAAATTGTTCAAAATCTACTCAATTTCTTTATCAGTTTGATGACAGCTACATTAAACATCAGATCTGTAATTTATATCTGTTGCTAATCGTCTTTACATTTTAGCTTCAAGTTAGGGACTGACCTTCAATAAACGATTCATGGTGTGTTAATCACTGATAAACTCAATTTGTTGAAATGGTTTCAGTTCCTGTTCCCTGAAACGTGGGAAAATGGGAAAGATTTTGTGCCAGCTATAAACCTACGGTGAACGTGACAGTTCATGCTCATGATTCGTAGTAATTTACAACCCTTGACAAGGGCGATCTTGTAAAGAAGACATTAACTGTCTGTCCTTTTTGTGAATAGTGACATAAAAGGTGGCATTGAGATGTTGTATCCTTTCATGACTTCTTGATATTCGTGATAAGCTTCCTCTATTACCAGGTCTGATTGATTTTTTTATCAGAAAGATTAGGTCTAGATCATCTTCTTACAGTGGAGATCGTTAATATGTTACTACCTTGCTTTAGATGGAGCCATCGAGAATTTTTTATCGATCACAATGGCTCAATTCATGGCAGCACAACTCTAGATCTATCAAGGATTTAGAATGCTAAATTGCAGCGCAAATGTGTTAGCAGTGATTTTTTATTTCAAAAGAATTTGGATTAGATTCTTGCCATTCACAAGATTATTTTATAATCTCAGCCATATTCTTGAAATAAGCTCACACATAGAGGATTTTTAACGCTTTAAACCCAGAGAGCATAGAATGTGATACATTTCACATCTGTCTAAACCCTGATTTATTCATTCGGCAGTTCTCCAAACAGAGATTATCAGCTCAGGTGAAAGCACGTCTTTCAATTAAAATATTACAATCACAAATTATCATAGTCTCATCAGTCAACATGCTACTATCTGGGATGATATGAAACAAAATATGTAGAGTGACCATCAAAATCGATGTAATTGTTTATCAAAATAATTATAGTGACCATTTAACTATAACTGATTGAATTCTCATCATAGTCTACTAGATCACATCAGAGTACCAGATTGAGAATCACTTTGATTCTAACCCTTTGATTTAGAATCTAATTTCATTATTTGTCAGTTTTCAATGAACATAAAATTCCTAGTGCATCATGAGAAGGCGATGGCGCCGTTTTGGAACCCTTGCCAACAATTAAAATTAGGGGCCTTCTCGTGATGCATTAGTTGGACGAGATGAGTCTCAACTTCAATTTTTTCAATTGCTAATGATACCAATATAAGTTTTTTTTATCTCATTGGGTGAGATTTTTGCTTGTGCGTGAGTTATTTACTCAAAGTAGGTACTCTCACCCTCACGAATCACCTGCGGTATTTACCGACGAACCATACATTCGGTTCAATTCGTGAATGGAGACCTTCCTGATTAAGCAAACAATGAGATTGGAAGCACGTGATGTGCTACAACAAATGGCTTTCGGATCAGCGTAATAGCGGGCATATTTATTGGGCGATCAATTTCGGCTGGCTAAACGAGCCGGCAGGATCATCAGTGTCATAAAGAGGATCGATTAGCGTCGGTGTGTCGTTGTCGGTGACGGGTCGTTGCCGTGTCGGTGGCACAATGGGGCAGCCACACACTGTCCGTCAGGCGGATCCGCCGATTTGCGCCGATTCGCCGCGGTGCTGACTTTCAAATCCATGATCTGCAGCTGCCAGCCGCCTGTAATCTATACCTATACACATTACTCATCCTGTAGATACAGTTGCAGACTGAAAAACACTCCGCCGAAAGAATCGGACCACCGGCAAAACGACAACTGCAGCAATCGTAAAAGTCGATCATGACAAAAATCAAGGTGCACTGGTGCAACCGTCTTATTTATATTGTCTCCTGGTTGTAACGATCTGGAAAGAGTTCTTGTAAAGAGAGTGCTTCGTAAAGTTCTGATAAGATCACTCAGAATTATAATATTTCTAATTATAAAATTTCAGGATTATGGACTTTTATAAACCTTTAGGAAATATTTAATTCAAATTGGGAAAATTGATTTGAATTTTATTAGCAAGATATTCGCAACAAACTATATTATTGCATTTATATAGAAGCATGCATGGCATTGTATATCAGGCCTACAACGTCATATTTTATTCTATAGTGCAAAATACACATACACAACAGGCCTATCATACTTGATTCGAGTATTATGCTATTGATCGCATGATCGTTGTATTCGTTTGAAATATTCAATTGATAAAACATGATGTGCCAAAATTTATTTATATTCTCGAAATTATAAATTTTCCAATATAAAATTTTATTAGAGTGCTGGATTAACGTTGTGATTTTCTCACGGTATCGGTGTAATTTCATGATGTCATTCCGCACATTACGTAATTAAATTCTGATATTTCCTCTATTGTTTTCAAACGTTTTCCTAGAGTACTTTGTTGTAAACGCAAAATCATCATAAAAAATCAGTTGAACGTCCATTCTATTGCTGAGTCTTCTACTTTGATCGAGGGAATTTTCCTGTATTCTGTCTTTGTTAGTTGTATTCCTTTCTCGTTCTATTGAGGGAAATTATTGTCGTCCCCACCACGTCCTTTGTAATTTGGTAATTTTCTTTTGGATAATATTGCCAGCCCTGATACCTATTTTTGAGCCTGATTCGGTCGACTTGGAGACCTGAACAGGAGACCGCTTTTAGATTCTGTAGAGTACAGACATGTTTTCTGAGCTTAATTATTTATTGGCCTGATTGAATAATGTCTTTTCCAGACAAGTTTTTATTCTCTCCTGGAGACTAAAATTATATAATCGGGAATCATTTATCCGATCAGTTTGAAATTGCTAATCTCTATATTAAATTATTAATGGCATAGTTAATGTCCATTCAGAGCGGTTGACTGCTGCACTTTATTATTATTGTAGGCTATGGATTAGTGACAGTCGAAAACCCATTTAAGGGTGAGTAATGAATATTTTATAGTATTGTTGTATTGTCTTTATTTTAATAATTTTGATATTACAGGTAACAACCCCTGATTTAACAATTCTTCGTTTTCAAATATTTTATAACTCAATTTTGTAGTCTTACATCTGAGATGTATGACAATATACTAATGTAAAAGGAAGTGATACTAAATGGAGTATCTTCCTATTCTTTATTTTATTGGTAGAGTCATTTATATCTCTGACCTTTTGTAATCGTGAGTAAAGTTTGAAATACTCACTGGTTGTACATCAACTGTAACTCTGTAATTGTTTGTTCATCATTCTTTTAACTAGTAATTTCTTTTCATAATCCCATTCATTATTGATTTCAAAATCTACAATTAAAACCTATAATATTCCTCTAATTTTATATTCAATGTAAATTGTATGTATTGTATTCATTAGATAATTTCTTGAGAAATCATTCATTGAATACAATATTTAGTATGTTATTTATTCTAGCATTACTAAATATTTGTGACTTGTGTTGCAGGTTTGTGTGTGTGTGTGTGTGTGTGTGTGTGTGTGTGTGGTGTGTGTGTGTGTGTGTGTGTGTGGTGTGTGTGTGTGTGTGTGTGGTGTGTGTGTGTGTGTGTGTGTGGTGTGTGTGGTGTGTGTGTGTGGTGTGTGTGTGTGTGTGTGTGTGTGTGTGTGTGTGTGTGTGTGTGTTGTGTGTGTGTGTGTATTCTTGAATACTCATTCGAGGATCGTGCTGTAAATATGCCTTGCTGTCAAACGAGGGCTTACGAATTCGCCGACCGAGATGGCCGGTGATATCGGACATCTGACCTTGCCGTGCGGGGCTGAAAGACGATCTTCGATCTGACGCCACTAGCCCGATGCCTGGAGGCCATCACCCTTCATCCTCATCCATCACCCTTTGGACACCGGACTCGAGGACGACAGATCTTAGATAAGTACTTGATACCCCCCACTACAATATCAGATGTGCCCCCGTAAATTTGGTCTCTTAAAGACATGATTATTTGGTCTCATAAAGACGTATTATATTTGGTCTCTTAAAGACGTATTATATTTGGTCTCTTAAAGACGTATTATATTTGGTCTCTTAAAGACGTATTATACTTGGTCTCTTAAAGACATGTGTATTCGGTCTCTTAAAGACAGATTGATTATTCGATTATCCATGTAAAGATGTATTTTGTAATATTCTCTATATTATTCTCATTATTATAAGAGCAGTCAGTCAACCGCATATCTATGTTTTTAATTCCAAGACCCTCAAACCACTAGAATTAGGATCACATCATTGATCAGATAAAAATCCGCAGATCTCAGGGTCTAGCACAATTTCAACAACTAAGCCTTCTCCGACAAAATCATTTGTCACCAGGAGATCGGCATAATGATTGAGGAATGTATACCTACTATTTAATGGTGAATTTTCTTTATACATTTATTCATTGATACAAGCCAATTTATGAATCAAGAAGGTATATGGATGATAAGATCAACTCAATATCTTTCTATTTTTATTGAAAATGGAGCGGTTAGTGTTGACGTCATTTGAATTTAATGGAGTTTGGCGCTGAGTAGTTAGGTTCAATCTTCCCCGTCTACTGGCGCACTCTAGTGCATAATTGTTTAATTGTTTGTCTTGTACTTTTCAAGTTCAGTTTTTTACCACCCAAACCATAGATAAAAATCACTCCGACTTACAGCATAGATCATCAGCGGGGGTAAATTTTAATAATAGAGTTTTTCATTGCATCATGAATGGATTCATTAGTATTTTTCTGCCAGAATATATTGAATATTAAATCGATTAAAATTACAGTCCACTTAATCAGAAATTTGTACAACTAGTTAGTTAAAATAGTTGAATTCACAGTTAATAAAATTACATTCTTCAAATTTTGTATAGTAGAGGATAAGAGAGTTTCAATGTATTTTTCAACAATGAAGAAGTATTGAGGCTGCTGCTACTAGGCATGATTATTGAGTTTATCTTCACATGTCCTGAATTGCATGGTGAATACTGAGCATTCTCTGCATTCTGAAGGATGACCAGCCCCTCGTATCATTGAAAGAGCATCGACCATAGTCTCCTCATTTGTTCTTGGTAAGCGACCAGTTTCCGAAGAAGGTGTGAAAATTAACAAGTGCCGTTCTAATGAATTTGAGACGGAAAATTCGGCCGGTAAAGCAAGACGAAACCGGCGTGACGTCATGGAAAGAATGAGATAGACAAAGAGAGAGATCGTGAGGGGGAGAGAGAGAGACGAGTCCCAAAGTCCCGAACTGCGTGGAGAACAGCATTGGTTTCGAGTCTTTAGCGCATCAATTCTCGGCTTCATACGTATCTCGAAAAGAGTTCAGGCTCATCCCTCCACAGCGGCTGCTGAGTGCTCCAAATATATTTCAGGGGCTGCTCTCTGGATTAAGGATGTCTCAATAATCGACAAATCCACATTATGTAATGTTACAGTGGGATTGACTTTTGTTCGTAATTGTGAAATATTATTTATGTTTTATTTTGATGAGTAAATAATAATGAAAATCTAAATAGAGTTGTTATCATGAGAAAGTAGATGTGTGTGACCTAGTCGTAAATCAAATTTCCAACGGACCAGCGAAATTTCTAGTACGTGGATTGGCTTGAAAGTAATGATGATTGCTTGATTAATGCAATGATGATCTGAATTTTTACACTTGGGAACTAATAATGATTCTGATTTTGTACGTTTGAGAGAGAGAGAGAGATCTGAGAAAGTAAGTGAGTAGTAATGTAAGAATATTTCTTTCGTTTAGTTTAGCAGCTAGAATGTTTGAGTTGAGAAATTTAGATCTTTCAATATGAATTTATATTTATAGAGATCTGAATAGATTGGAAAAATATTTCCTAACAACCAGATACATGAATGCGTATTTTTGGCAGGGCTCATACCAACAAATGAGATTCTACATAAACCTTTCACATCAATCTATATATTATTAAAAGCGAAATGGTACTCACTGACTGACTGACTGACAGACTCACTCACTCGCAGAACTATAAATCTACCGGATCAAAAACGTTCAAATTTGGTAGGTATGTTCAGTTGGCCCTTTAGAGGCGCACTGAGAACGGATTTGGGAAAATTTCCAAAGATACACCCAAAATCTGCGTTTTTCCAGCGTTTTTAAGCGTTTTCTCAGCTTTATCGAGAACAAATGAACAGAAAATGTTCAAATTTAGTACAGAAGCTTAGCTAGGGTGTAATAATGTTGTGTTAGAAGGAATTTGCAATAACGTCAAAGATTAGCGTTTTTTTGCGCTTTCTCAGCTTTGACTTTCTGATGGAATGAAGTCAGATGGAAAATTTGACTTTTTGATAGTCAAAAAATTTTAATGAAAAATTTTTCCCAAATAAAAGGGAGGCGAGCGAAGCGAGCCCGCTGATCTCATTTTTGGACGATTCAGTCCGGGTCCAGGGGGCGGAGCCCCCTTGCTAGACAGATATGGCGAGCGAAGCGAGCCTGGACTGCTAGTAATATTAATATTATTATAAGAGAAGAGACAATCCGTATTTTTTGGCAGGGCTCATACCAATACATGAGATTCGACATTAACCTTTCATAATATCAATAATTAATATTATTATAAGAGAAGACTCTGAATAAAGCAGAAAATAGGGGGATAAAATTTGTCAGTAAACTTCATTCAATGATGACAGGCTATGAAAATAAATCAAATGTATGTGAGCTATGAAAGCTACAATCATACAATTGAACGCGAATGTGTCGGAGCATCAATCATACCTTGGCTACTTTACAGTGATAATTTATCAAAACCAAACAAGGGTGGATTTTTCCAGATCAAATGCTGAATTTACCCGTTATTAGATCAAAAAGTACCCTAATAGATGGGGTTTTGGCCTAACCAGAGGAGAACAATTTTACAAATAATATCTGCTTGGAAATCTTTAATCGTTGATACTCTTATATTAGAACGAGTAACAGTTAGTACTAACTTGACTGTACTGTTGAAGAAAAGAACTAATGATCGTAGTGACGTTAATGTTGGCTCAGAATGGGTACTGGAAGTCGTGTAGAACCAATAATTGTTATTATTTGAACATTAATTATTACTGTAGTACTACTTGACAGAATTTCAAACCGAGTACGCTGTTGAGTATAGCATTTTCCATTAATAATTGCCATATTGAAAATCACCTGGCTTCTGAAAAAATAAGCACCTGCGTAAAAAACGAACCAGGAAAGCTTGATTGTCATAGACGTTTTAAGAAGGCAAACAAAATGGCCCGTTGTGTGTTTATGAATGGGGTTGGCAATGGCAATAGGCCTCTGTGTCACATGGGAAGATTTAGTTGGACATACAAGGGGTAGCAAGCAACTGCGCCCAGAAATTTGACACAGTTATGGTGATTTTCCAAGCGTCGAGGGTCGCGCTGAATGCTTATTGTCGCGTTTTCCAGCTCCATACTCCCTCCCCTTCCCTCTTTCTGTCATCCTCCGACATCCTACCGTTAAAAGTCGATATTTCCATTATTATTATTCTTTTTGGATTTGCTAGTCAGCTCTACTGAAATGAATTCATAGAAAGTTATTATACTGGGAGCTGAGACCACCACGGAAACTGGATTTTGTGAACAAATGCATCATGGATTCACTGGCTTTTCTAGTAGAAAAATCAAGTCTGTCAATTCACATACTACTACTATAGGCCTACAGTAAAAACACGAGAAGAATATTCAAACCTGGAAATTAGAGAGAGTAAATGACTTCCTGCTAATAATTTTCTGATTTTGGATATTTTACTGTCGGGGTTGAGTGGCTAGGTTTTCTGATCATGTGCATATTATACGATGGTATCTGAGTGGTTAGGACTTGGGAACTAAAAAGGAACTTAGGACTTATTAGAAAAAAATATGATTACAATGATAGACAGATTTTTGTATTAGAATTTGAAAATCAATTCAACCTGTCGATGTTCAAATAAATTCCTAATTGGTTGAGATAGTAAGTGAGATTGACAAAATAGCAGCTGACGATATCATAAGGTGCGAACAGATTTACGCGCCGCGAACATGAGCAATTCACTTTTAATCATCTGATGCATAGCCTACTATAGATAGCCTACTATGCATAGCCTACTTATCTAAAGTAAGCCATGGCTGATGCCAAGCTTTTTATATCTGTAGTATCTTACCATTTCTGTAAAAATACAGATATAGTCTGCTGATTAAAAGTGAATTGCTCATGTTCGCGGCGCGTATATCTATACGCTCCAATACGATCTGGTTGTAATCTGTAAAGCTCCCCAATTTGTAAAGATGCTAAACAAATAATAAATTGATCAATTTTCCTGGAATTGAACTATTTTCATTTTTTCATCAGATTTCTATTTTTTGGAGGAATTCAACTTCTCTCTCTTCACTCCATTTGGCTCCAACTCTTTTTTATTATTCTTCAGAACTCTTTACCTGAAACAATTTTCCATATTTGGACTATCAAACTCAATTAAAATTCATTTTTTTATCCAATTTTGAAAAATATACAAAATGTCTATGCACAGTAAGCAAAAATTGTACTGTTTGCTTTATAGCAGGAAATGAGGCATTTATTTTCTCCCAATAATAAATAATTGAGTTGAGCAGGAAAAGCATAATCGCATCTTCCCGGAGACCCGTAACAGCTATCCATTTTAGGCCTCGATCTAGATACGATTGAGCTGAGAATCTTTTTCGAAGTTGAAAGAATCATTTAACAATTTTTTTAGCACATAGCATCTCGTGGTGCGTGGCACGATCATTGTTAACTGGATGTGCATAATGGAGAAAAATGGATTTAAGCGACGCGTGGACGGTTGAAGGGACAAAGGAATTATCACGGCCTTCATTACAGTCGGCTTAGCGTTTGATTAATGAACCTGTGATAAGAATGCACATGAAACCAAACAGAGGGAGATTGGGCGACGCCGCCATTTTCAGTTCACTGCCATTGGCTGAAACCAATGAAAGGGATGGACAAGGAGAGGGAGCACACACCCTTCAATGTGCACATCTGTCTCTTTCTAAATCATTTCCTCAATTCTCAGTCACATAACCAATAATTCTGATATCTGGTCCTCTGTGTATTCGGGTACTAATACATAGTGAGCCTACCTGATTCATCAATATTCAATGAAAAGCTTCATGTCATTTACCTCAAAAAGAATATTTCCAAGCTCGAGTAGATTCTATGATGAAAAAGGAACGGCAAATCAGACTGGTGAAAACTTCATACGTATTGGAGAAAACTTCCGGTTTTTAGCTCACCATACAGAAAATAGGTACTCGGAGAATTATAGTTAGTCAGGTAATGTTAGAGAGAAAATATTATTTATGGCAGAAAATGTAATTTAACAAAGACAAAAACCAACATACGAGGAAGAGGATAACTTACTTCAAACTTATAATTTATTGCCCCGATTCGTTACCTTGTTCACGTGCAGAAGCAGGTTAGATGATAGTACTAGTTTGATTGATTTTTATCTTCGATTCTCAAGAACTTTGCTGGCTTATTTGATCTGTTATAGGCTAGTATATCAATCAATTATATACTTGACACTGGAACATTCAGGATTTATTATAAAAAGAATCTGAATGAATGATTCCATTGAGTATCTCTCAATGAAGAACAATTTTTCAGAAACATAATTTATTGACTTCAAACTATCCAATCATGAATATTTATAGCATGTACAGAATAAACCCGTACAACAGAACAAATCAGTCAATGAAACTTCAATATTCAATATTAAAGGATACTACAGAATATTATAGGCTGTCTGTTTTGTAATTTGTAAGTTTTCTCCGGTGTACTGGACAAGAGCGCTCACATGTTGCAACCATCAGAATCAAGTAAAGAATATGGATCATAGGGGCAATTTGATTCAAACCTTATTTCTGATTCAATATGACCAATAGAATTGCTCCTCAGCTCCCCAACAATGAACTGCGTGCAAAACAAGTCAGAATTCAAGAAGCAACGATAAAAAGTGACAGCTATGAGACTGAAGCAGTCCAACATGCTCAATTGATGCTGACATGACACGAATGATTCTGACAGCAACTGATCTCTTCAATTTCAATTATAAAGGATCAGCAGCTAGTCTGTCCCAGCTCCTGTATTGAATCAAATCCGGTCAACAATGGATATTTGGGGCAGTACAGATAAAGCAGATGTGGGTCCGTCATGCTAATTTCGATGGTGGGTGGGGAAGAGGAGGGGTGGACCAAGGATAGCCGATTCGCCATGCAGCGCTGACTGACTAGTCACTGGACTACGTGAGGGGTTGAGGGGGGTCCCGATGGCCCCCTGATCTAAAACTGACAATAATAGCAGGGAGGTCGCCATACCACCCTCGCAGAATCCCGTATCAAGGCCCGGAAAAAAGGTCTCGTGTAGGTGGGTTCAAGGAGGAGCCATTATTTAATCAAAACCATACTAGGCCTCCTTCTTTTCAATAACAACAATTTAATATTGATATAGATTGATATTGATGAACAACAATTTAATATTGATAGAATGATATCGATGAATAAAATCCTTACTCAGCCTATGAATTTACAAATGATTAAAATGAAGAAGACTCTTAGAAGAAGATGTGAAGACACAGGTCACAAATTTTAGAAAGACTCTTCTTCGCACACAGACAACTAAATCTCATCTGGAGTAAATAATTATTTATTATCTTCACCACTGCCGTTTTTCTAATGCCTGTGATGTGTTATTCAACGTTGGATAATAGGTGATACTATAAAAAAACATAAATTCAATTTAATTGCATAAGTAAGTTTTCGATTCACTTGAATAAGTGTTTAACTGATTTTAGACAATAATTTTCATTTTATCGAAAGTTGGAAGACTAGCAAATCAAACAGAAGGTTGAACAGAACACCTACTACAAGCCTGAGGGTCAGATAAAATACGAACGGTTCAGTGAAATGGACAATTTTATTTGTGACGTTTCTCCAACACTGCGTGGAGTTTCCATTGCTCCATGAAGTAACCGCCCTGATCATTCACTGATCATAAACTTGCTTCTCTATTAGCCTTGGTATCTTGGCACAATAAATTAACGGATTAGCTAATACGGAACCTACTAGATACACAACAAATTATCAGTCTTCACGAATGCAATAAGAGGATTGAACAGGTCCAACAATTTACAAGTGTAATGAATATTGCTTGTATTAACAAGTAGATAGCTTGGTGCGTATCCACTCACGTCCCCAGTTGGCCTCAGTGAGGCAATGCAAGTTATCTATTATATGGTGCAGCTAATGAAGGCGGACCTGTCTAAGAATACGCAGGCCAAGTTATGGAGTCAATCTATCAAGAGGCCAGCCGTCATTTCTCATACCTCCTCCGTGGAACGCCTGCTTGTGAATAATAACCTGATAAATGCCCACTTCTCTAGCTGTTCCGCCGTAGGAACAAACCAGAATCACGGTAATCAATACTTTGAATGAGCCTAACTGTTTTGACACCTCTGATCGGCTTTATCAATCACCACTGCCTGTGTGGTGTCTTCCCCTACTAACCCCCTCCACACCGGGCCAAAACTCAATTCCGAGGACATCCTCATAAATATGGAAAGAGTTGCTTGAAAAATAGGATGCGTTTTTCACGGTCCGAATTCATGAAAATCTCGAATTGGAAAAATCTGTTGGCTAATGTGGCAGTGAGAGCTTTGAAGATTGATTGTCAAGTGTTGAGATTCTCATAATTCCATAATGGAATCTGAAAGCTTTTCACACTTTTTTGGGATAAAAAGTCTGGAGCTTGTGGAATGCATATAACATGGTTGATTGATCAATTGAATGGCGAGAGGATTGTTCGGTACGAAATACAACTGATACAGCTTCTGTATTCTGAACTTGAACTTTCTTCCTAAATTGAGAGAAAACAAGAAGAAGTATTTCATGCTGTATGTGAAGATTTAGATGATAATTCAGACTTCTATTCTCTTCTTCTATACTTCTACTACCTATTTCTAATAATTCTTCTCCTACTTCTTTAAATTCTTCCATCTCCACTACCTCCCTTCCACTTCTACTATACTTCTAGCTCATGATCTTGCACTCCATCACTCTCGAACTAATTACTTTGATTTCTTCTGAAAGAAGTGTTGGAGACAAGATACTCTCATTCATTTTCGGAATATGACAGTATTTGCTTCAATAATCTTCATTTTATTTCAAATATCTCTACTCTGCAGTGGACATCCTGCGATTTCTGTTTCTCTTTGTTATTTTTGTAACTGGAGAGTGTACTAATACTCATCTTGATGGAATAGTATTTCCATCACATGTGACCACAATCAGCAAACTATCAGAATTGAAGAATAAGTTCTTTAAAGCTTTCCTCCATTTAATGGATTTTCCAATAACTTCATCTGAATTCTTGGAACAAGTAGCCTATGTTTCGCTGTTATTATTACTATTCAGAGAGTTGAATTTCGAGAGAGTTGTGTCTTGGAATATCAAGAGAGTCTACAATACATAGTTGAATTTTGCCAAGCTAACCTCAAGAAAGTACTGAGCTATCGACATCAGATCTCTATAAATAAATAATATTTGACTCAACGTCAACTAAAAGACAGCTTGTTGCAAGTTATTGTATACACTGAACAGTTATTTCGGTGTTGTTTTCCATTCATCCTTGCTTAGCAAAACTTGTATCTGTCGGAGAAAGCCGATAATGAAAGGCCTGAACATTACTCACCTCTAATTATTATCACCGTCGTATTTTCTTCTTTTTTAATAAATACTTAGATTTTTGAGGCCGATCGTGAAAGTGAAAAATCATGCGCTTTGCTGTTGTCTTCTTTTTTGATAACTTCTTTCCTTCTCCAAAGGAGAGTTGCCCATTCAGAAATGAAGACAGTGTTTAGCGGGCGTAGAGAGTTCCGCCCTCTTCTAACGGCTCATTAAAATCGTCGAGACACGCGCGGTAACTTTAACGCCCGTCCACTGGACGCGTACACAATTCCGTGAAAATCGCTTTTCCGCCACGAACTATGTCATCTCCTCGACCCGTACTGCTACAAATCACGTACAGTATAATTTCCGAAATAATTGTTGTGCATCTTCTCTCTCATCTGCGATTTTTATTTTTGGTCTAGAACCATATTCATGTTTGAAAATATGTTATTGATGCCATTCTGCATCTCATAGAAATTTTACTAGCATGACACTTTCGTATCTCACCGTACACCACAAAGAATTACTTGATTGATTTCAATG
This sequence comes from Nilaparvata lugens, assembly GCF_014356525.2. Lineage (NCBI taxonomy): Eukaryota > Metazoa > Arthropoda > Insecta > Hemiptera > Delphacidae > Nilaparvata > Nilaparvata lugens. The sequence continues at coordinate 15,624,237 of NC_052504.1, forward strand.
TCTATATAACATCAAAGGAATCCTTACTATTACTCTTCTATTCATCAGAAACATTGATAGTGGGATAGGCTGTAATTTACCACAGAAGAAGGAAACATCCATGTTCTCTCCTCCGTGGCTGTATATCATCCTCATACGCTGTACAAAAAATTTGATTTTTCCCAATTATTCTGCAAAATCTGTAAGATCCTGGTCAGATATGTCGTTAACTATCCTGTATGTGTTCGTCACAATACTTATGTGGTCTAGTGGTCTAGTAAAGCGTAGGCTATAAGTTCAGTAGCGAAGAAATAATTGTTAGGGGGATGTTGATTCCGGTAAACAACGGGCCTATGACGCGGACTGTAGTCCAAAAATACCTCTTCTAACGCGGCCAAGGGTCCCCTGGACTGGGAAGAGCTAGTCTCAGTAAATCAGTAGTTTGTGATAGATGTAGTAGAATAGTAGGCTTATGTAAAATAAATTAGATATTGGAGATTATCTCTGGATATTATCTCTGATACTCTTCTTCTTCTTCTGACTTCCACGATATAGTCATGATTGCCTGTTCCGGTCCTTATAATAGCCTTTTGAAAATTAAAATTTATCAAAATTATAAATTTAGTTTATCTTCATAATTGTGTCTAGTTTTGAGACCACCTTTTCCATGGTCTCTCCCATTGACTCTCTTAACTGGGGTGATACTGTTCGTTCTATTTTGAGAAAAGTTGCATTGCTGGAATAGATTTGGAAACCTCAGGAAGTAAAGACGTTTCCATCAATCTCCGTTTGTAGTCGAACCAATAATTCCTATTCCAATAGTAGAGTATGATATTCTGCAAATCTTATTTTTCAAATCCATATTCATATCAAGCATTCATATATTGATTAATGGCAATCAGTCACTCACCCATCAAGAGAGCCAAAAAATCTATTGGACCAAAAACATCCAAATTTGCTAGGTAGATTCAGTTGGCCATCGAGAGGCGCACTATGATCGGATTTAAAAAACTTTACGTTGGTACGACCAGAATCTACATTTAGCCCAGCTTTTTTCTCCGATTTCTCAGCGTTCCTGATGACATGACTTGTTCACTGAGTGAACAGAGAATGGCCACATTTATTACAGAGGTTCAGTGAAAATGATGTGCCTAGCGTGCTTTGAAATAACGCCAAAAATAAGTTTTATCTGTTTTTCATCCTATATACATTTAGTTTATGGGAACTATACCAAAATACATCATCATCCTAATAAATATTTAGCATGTCTCTATGTGGAAAATCGTATATATTACTCTTATAATGCCTCTAAAATGTATATTATTTTCATTCAAAATAGAGAGTTTTGTAGCTCTGCGCTACATAATTCAAACAACTGGTGATTCAATCGAGCCTGAATGTCTCTATTGACTATCTAAAAAAGTGTGTATGCAAACTAAAATTAAAAAAATCAGTCGAGCGAAGTGAGCCTGAGTTCACATTTTCGGGATTATCCAGCGAGGTGTATAGGGGAGACTGCCCGATAGTACTGTCTATTATTGTCTGATTCTACAACTGCAGGAAATGTGATAAATATAGTGAGAGCGTTTTCAACCCAGGCTTTCGCTAATATGAGTCAGCCAAGGAAATGCTTGAATAAATGTGAGGATTCAAAAATGGAAAATGGTGTTACAATTCAAAAAACTTGAAAAAATTAAAAAATCTCCATGATTCCATTATGAGGATGAATTAACTTTATTTCAAACTTCATAGATCACAGTGAGGATTGAGTTTGTCTTATTCCTTGAGTTTTTGAGTTCATCTGATGTTTTCAGTCTCATGTCAAAATCCACTCCTTCACATATTATCAACCTCCCTCTCAAAAAATTTCATCAAAAAAGTTTTTTGCATTCCACTGTTTTAAGGCTCCTTTGCTGTTGAAAACATCATTCATGCAGGTATTTCTATATTCATGTAGGACACGATGTTCCATTAAAAAGTTGTTTGTAAGGAAGGAGAGTCTTGAATGAACGTGGCGTAAAAAGTGTAGTGTATGTTGGGGAGGGGGGGTTAGTTAGTCTGGCGATAGGGGGGTCGAGACAGCGGCCGATAATAAAAAGCAAAGGGGCCGGCCTGGCTGTAATGACGGTGTACCGATACATAATACATCCAAGTTGAATTTCACGAGAGCGCTGATGTTCGGTAATGCACTGAGCTTGTAGCCGTTTTGTCTGTATTAGGATCTTGTAATGGTGTTGGAAGGTGGGCCCAGTTGTCAGGGGGGGGGGAGTCAGAAGGAGAAAGGGGGATCGCGTTGAATGGCATTGTAGCCCGAGGCGAGACTTACCTGAGGAACTCTGTACTCAATCGCGCCGACTGCCAGATAATGAGATAAGATAAGATCTGGTGTTCGAGCAACGGGTCGGTCTACCCACCAACACTCACACACACACACACACACACACATGAACCCATCCAGAATATTTCCGAGGTGCATCCTGTAAGATGTCACAAAAAGGCGTGTGCAAAGATTAATGTGCAGAATCACCTCACCTTGAACAGGCCACAGGTTGGTGTGTGCTTTATTGTTAAGTTTATCGATTCCCATTCATGTTTGTCAATCGCTGGCCATTCTCTATCTCTCAAATGCTGCCTCTCCTCCCCTATCACACCCTCTCTGTTCCACTTGAGATCGTTACCACTCCTGTGGGACCTCCTTCACATCTCAATAAATTTATCATTTGAGACTGCTGTCCTATGTTTCAAGTTCCTTCTCCCTCAGCAAATTAGTTTCCGTGTAGTGTGGGGAATATTTACGCTGATTCAACTGCTGAACTGTAAGTATTCTTGAGAGACAGAGAATTCATTCATTCAGAATCAGGCAACTTCAAGAGAAGTACCACAGTCTTAAGCCCATAACAGTCCAAATTCTAATTCATACAACAGTACAAATTTAATGTAGCTGTAGGTTTTGTCACTTTCAAATTTTTGAGAATCAATATTTTGAAGAATTCAACTACTATGAATACTCCAAAATCAACTGTTTGATTTTTGTCAGGCTATTAAACCGAGCTGTACAGAGAATGAGATCTAGGGATCACTTTATTACTCGATAAATGATTGTGAAAGACGGAATCTTATAAAAATGAGTGACCTAAAATCGAATAAAGCCAAGATAAGGCTGTACATCACTCCTGCCAGTGAAATAGGTTGAACTTTTATTTGATTTTTCTTATTCAAAATATGTTTAACATAACGTGAGGTGTTGTTTTGTACAAAAAATGGGTTCCAATATATAGAAAATTTAATGTATGCCACTATATTTGTACTGCTTTCTAACTTTAAAACAAAATATAGGCCACTAACTGTAGCGATTCCCAATTATTCATTCATTTCTTGGACTTCTTCGCATGTAGTACATGCGGTATTATGCATTATTGTTGGCTTCAGATACTGTACATTCTTTATTCATATTTTATCATTGTATACTCGTTGTAAGTGGATCGTTTTCAATTTTTATTGAACAATAAATTATTCCTTCTCATCCAGTCTCTATGAATAATGTCGTCGTCGTAATTTATTATGAGTCTCCACCATCAATGCAAATTAGTCAGCTACCGGATAATTTATCAATACAGTTGAATCACATTATTCAGGTAACGCAGGTATCAAAAATGAATGAGGATCAGGCTCAAAACGGTTGGGAAAATCGTGAGGGACTTTGAAAATCGTAAATAAAAATTTGTTTCACCGTGGATAGTAAAGGGGTTGCAGATGTGATGAAAAGAACCATGCCCACGATAGTTGACCGATAGTGGATGGACCGGCGTGACTATAGCTATAGTCTCAGTATAACTATAGTCTCAATAAAACTATAGACTCAGTATAACTATAGTTGTATAGGTTACAGGTGTGCTGGTCCCGGTAATGTTTCGTAGGAAAGAGGCCATCAGCGGTAGTATTGATTTCATAAACACATTGAAGCCCAAATTGCAGGGCACCACTCGCTTTGAGCCTCACATCGAGCCGACCCCTCATTAAATATTCATGAGCGCCCTCCACCGGACATGGATCACTTCGACTCATCTTTATGCTAATTACTCTATCACGTACTCATTACGACAGAGCAACGATCTGCCCTCTTGTTTACTCTACTTCCTCGACTTTGGAGTATCCCTTCATTCTTCACCCTTCTTGAGAAGTTTCATGAAGTTTTAAATCAGTTCCAAATCAATAACGAATGCACGCAGATTTATAAATTAGGAAATAGGAACTTCATTCAAATCTCTAATACTTTGATAAGGAAATCTCCGTAGTTCACTTACGAGTATATAATAATTATTCTTATAGAGTAACTTAATATTTCACTGTTTAATAATGTTGACAAAATATTTAATACTATATATAATATATTCAATACTATACTATTTTATGCTATTGTACAATATTTGACTGTTGAAGAGAATGGTAGAAATCATAATCGTCTAAAATTTTGTTCCAAGTTTCTGAATGACAGATTATGAATTGTATTACAGTATAATAATTCCTACAGAGTGAAATTAGCATATGACTGAACAATAATTCGTTTTGAACTATTCTTGACGACACTACAGTCTAATTTTTGAATAATAGTTGATATCGGGGCACCGAGCTTCGCTCGTTATTTTTATATATTGATAAACAGAGTACAATTCTCTAAAGGTGTGTACAGATACCCGCGCCGCGAACATGAGCAATTCACTTTTAATCAGCTGACTATATATTTATCTTCACAGAAACGGTAAGATACAGATATAAAAATCTTGGCATCAGCTGATTAAAAGTGAATTGCTCATGTTCGCGGCGCGTATATCTGTACGCACCTTAAGATGATCGTGTTTATATTTTACAGCTGGCTATACGTCAGCTTATGGATTTCGGAGATGCGATAATTTGATTTTCCACAGAATAACTCGCTCACTTTTTACTATCCACAGACGACGAAAGTCTCAGCTGTTTCAGCCAAGGATAAATTATCCTTTTAAGGTTGTTCAGCGAGTTTTCCCAAGGATGAGACCTAGTGCAATCGAATTTTTATATCATAAACCTACTACGTTCCAAATTTCGTGAAAATCGTTAGAGCCGTTTACGAGATCCGGAGAAAACAAACATATAAACATCTAAACATCTATAAAATGATGCTATAAAACTAATTTGGAACCTTTAAAAGTAACACAGAAAGCTGTTTTGAGAGTAGCATTGAAGAGAGACAGTAGATCCAACTCACATGACCTGTATATAGACTTCAATGTTTTGGATATCAGGCAATTATTTGTGAAAAATGCACTAATTTATATGTATAAGCACCATACTGATATTTTCATTAGAAATACCCACACATATCCCACCCGAACAGCTACAATTTCAGGAATAATGACACCTAGAATTAACAAAACATATTCATCCACAAACATTCATTACATAGTTCATATGCTTTTCAGGAATATTCCCAACAAACTCAGAGAATTTGATGCAGCATCTTTGGTAGTGTACAAAAAAATTGTGAATCTTTGGCTAAGCGAAATAGGTAGGGATGGAACCGAAAATATCATTTTATAGGTCAGTTTATAGGTTATAGAGTTTTATACCCAAACTTATTCTAGATGAAGCAAGTAGGCTACTAACTAGTGGACGTTCTCAAGCTCCGGTAAATTCTATTTTTCAATAAGATAAACTAAATTTCAAATCTCTTTATTTCTTTACTATCCTTATCTGTTAAGTTCTCATACAAGTTTCATCTTAATCATTCAATCCAGATTCACCCTTACTCACAGGCAATAGCCTATGTAAGGGTATTTCTCATTGCTGTCATATTCTGTATTTTGTACAGTACAACAAATTGTTACTATTGTTACTATAGTCTTTATCATGCTATGCTTATGAATTTTATGTTATGTTGTAGTAGTACTGTATTTAATGTTGTGCTGTGCAATATGCATAAATTTTGTAAAGTGTATATTTTGAGGAGAATAAATTTGATTTGATTTGATTTGATTTGATCTAAAACTATAAACATAAATTGCGCGATTAATAGTATAGGATTAAAAACTAGTACTGACGTGAATCGCTTTCGGCTTTTTTGAAATCCATTTTCAACACTGGTGTTTAAAACAAATGATTAACTTGCAGTTCGTCATGGATATAGATGAGTTTTAATATGTTAACCAATATTTAATATAATTTGACTGTGGAAGAGAATAGTCAAAATAGAATAGAAAATAGTCATATTCGTGTACAATTTCGTTCCAAAAGTTTCTGAATGACATGACAGATTATGAATGTAATACTGCTATACCAAGTTCCATCGGATTGGAATAGTATAAGATCACAGAAATTCACTTAGATCTTCACTGATTAGAAAACAGCTTGATTATGTCAAAAATAGCTGTTAGATATAAGCAGGAATGTAATCGATTGATAAAATTGTGGACAGTATTGAGAAAGATATTGCCATAAATTCTTCACATTTTTCACGTTGTTTTAATGCTTACTGTACAAAAATAATAAAGAGCGTCATATGAGTACTTATTCTATCAAGAGTTAAGGTAAGTAAGACACAAGGAAAATTGATGAAGAGGTGTTTAGTTTCTGTATGGTAATGACTGAAGAAAAAGATTTCAAACGAAAAAAATGAACATTGCTTCGCTATTGCTAAGCTCCCTGAAACTACAAATACAAATGGTCGTTATATTCATACAGTGACCTTCAATGAAATATTGCATATTCAATAGAATAAAAAATAGGGCTGATATTCTAAACCAACCTTTTTTATACAGTAAGCTATGGTACATATACGATTGCCTTTTTTAGAGATGCTGATAGAATTGCAAATGATCATTATGAAGCTCAATCTACTTTCATCAGTCTTCCAAGATATATTCAAATAATTGTATTGTGGTCTTGCATCAATGTATAGAATGAATTACACTGTATTCATTAAAATTTTCTGTCTTTTTTTTAATTATAAAACCTGCGTGTATCATTCTCTATGTGGCTATGATGGAAAATTTGATTTCCAATCAAATTTCACCAATAATAAATTTATTCAAATGAAATCGATGAGGAGAAATGACAAGGAAGACAAGAACAAGAGGCTTTTGTCAATTCTGCTTTATTTAAAAGTCAGTACATGATGAAATAATGTGTAAATATGTAATCATGGAATCATGTTGATTGAAACACACATATAACGTCAAATTCTACAGTTCTATTTGGTGCAGGATCATGGTTTCGTGACCACACAGGTCACATTTTCAAGCAGTCGAATTTCTAAAAAATGTCAGTACATGAGTTTAGAAATGTAGACTATGTTTGATGTTCCTACCTATATTTTAAAGATGAAAATACCCTCTATAAATTATTATATCATCATTTTTCTTCTCAAAATAGAATGAAACCACCTACATTTTGAAATTTCTTCACAGAGTTTTGAAAAGAAGCAGAATCTACAACAGCCACTTACCTTGAGTTGCGAACAGAACGAGTGGGTCGCGGTGTAGATTTCGGTTTCGATCGATGCCAAAAATCAGCTGTTAATGATAAAAGCATTATTCAAGGGCCATCGTGCTGAACGGAAATCGAGACTCAACATGCTCCACTCCCATGTAATCCAAATGACACAATGGGTTTGAGTTACATGAAGGTCGATCGGAATCGCGACCTATACTGAAAGCTATATATCGACCTGACCGCTCTGTTCTTACCCTTATAAAGGGTATTCTTGATATAAACCAAGAATCAAGAATGTTTTATTGCCACAAAAAATTGCATTGCATTGACAAAAGTCGCTTCACTTCACATCACCTTCACAAATAATTCCTAAAACAAAACCAAACAAACCTTGAATTTGAGGCTCATGTTATAAGTATATCACATCCCAGTTCTCCTTTCCGGTAGACTTCCAACCTATTGCTATAATAGCTCAGGCTCCAGTGGAGGCTTCACTGAAGATTAAAGCAACGCTTTTCAATACTAATATTCCACACATGTCATTTTAGAAGCATGATGCGTAAAGCTAGGGTTACATTATGTAGCAGAGCTACATGTAGCACAGCTATATAGCTCTGCTACAAGTTTAAAAAGTAGCACTGGAGATCTGCTATATAGCAATTTAAAGCATATTTCCTCTGCTTTATAGCAGAAAATGACTTATCCAAAATTTCAGATAGCATATAGCAGAACTATAATATGTAGCTGACAGAGCTATATGTTGCTCAAATTTTATATAACTCTGCTATAAAGTAAAGCTATATAGTTCTCCAGCTACATAGTGTAACCCCAGCTTTAACTTCAGTGAAATTATGTACACAGACATCAGGGTTGTAAAACTATTATGAATGTGATATAATACATGAAGAACTATAAGGTATACACTGTCAAATCATTTGATTAACTTCTCAAGTTCAGCAATAAATTTACTCTACAACGGAACTCTATCATCACAATCTCAATAATACTCTTATACCAACAAAAAGTTGAGGATTCACATTGTCATTACCCTTAAAATGTTTTTTTTATTCAATCAATGATCACAAAAACAAATCATTGAAATGATGGGGAATAGGATTAACAGGCACAGCCCAGAACTGTTTCTTCCCCGAATTTTGATTCATAATTTCAGGTTCGTTCTCAATTATCATAGCTCAATATACAAAAAAGTCCATATTGAATCTTATTTTCGGTATTTCCTGTCACTCTCAATATAATTCTAATGCAACAATTTATTATCAGATGCTATGGGTAAGTAGTGCCTTGTGAATTACTTATGATGAAAATAAGCCACACGATCATAATCCTGACCAACCCTGCCTGATGCTCACCTCTTACAAGCATTTTTAGAACAACATCGTAACTCAAATTCAATAACTCCATTCGATCATTTTTATTTTCTTACCCACATTGTAGTAACATTGTAAAACTCCTACAAGAGACTCTCAATATCTCTACTACCACCTTCAAATTGCGAGTTATTTATGATTTTCGAGACCATTTCTCGAAGTAATTCCAGCTTAGCGCACAATACTGGTTGTGAGAATGGTCGACCTCCAACTTGTGAGTGTTGTTTGGTGCACTGGTAATATGGGCTGAAATTTACACGGCACTTATTGCTTCCAATAGAATGGAGATCGATAAATATCGAATAACAGTTAACTTAATGTAATCCGATATCTTTGTTGACTGCGTTCCAATAAAAATTGCGACACTGAATCGTTAATGGGGACCAATACATATTTCACGGTTGGATTAGGTGGATAAGACGAATGAGATTATGGTTTCCCAAGCAACGTTTGTTGAAGACCAGAGAATATAATATATCGATTGATTTACACACTAGTGATATTTATTTATCTATTTATATTGGATAGAGCAAACAATACAATTATCGGAAAAGAAAAAACAGGTTATTGCCCAAAACTTCTTCTATTTCCTAATTTTGTCTAGTGACTATTTTTATGCAATGCTGGATAAGAATCTTACAATAGGCCCATAATCTAGCATTGATTTTTATAAAGTATATTAATTGCACTAGAATGTTGCATATTGTGAATGATGAGAGTTATATTGATGTAGGTAAGAGTATTGAGTTGCATACAATTCAACTTGAACCGCTTTCTAGTTTAAAATATTTCCTTTCTCTAAAAAGGGTGCTTTCTAGAATTATTCTAGACAGATCTTTCAATAAACGAAAGAGTGTGACCAGAAGCACAGCTACTGAGAACAGGAGTCGGATAATGTACGTTGGTGAAGTCACTTTGTGGCTAATTCTTGGCAACTGTTAACCGATGATCGATGCTTTAGATCACTGTGTGGCCGTCCGGTTCGAGATGCCTCCGTTTCGAGAACTGAAAGAGAAGACAAGACCACCCCGAGCTGTTGACAGAATGTCGATCATTTCGATGCTATTCTCAGCAGCACTGTACTTTGGGATTTCTCGAAAAGAAGGGGCGGGACGCATTACGAATCGCAGATCCACCTCCCTGAAAGCTGCCAACACCTGAACATCGATCTTGCTCAATTCGCTAGGATATTTTTTAAAAGGTCGAAGCCAATAAGACAATGATAGCAGTCGGTTGCCAGCCATAAAATCGGCGTAAATTTTCGGACCGTGGTTGTCCATCTGGCGACTGGCATCCACCGTGAAATCCGGCAATCGACAAAATTAAGCGCTGCTATTAGTCTCGAACATCTGTTGCAGTTCGATTCCCGTCTTTATTGCAACATTCCAAGTTCTCATCAAATAGTGCAGCGGATCATAAAAAGTTTTAAAATCAGTCAATCTTCAATCTTCAATCAGTCATCATAAGAGATGGTTGAGTGACATAGGCTACAATATCATCACTAATACAGTATTATATAATATCAATTTGTTTATGAAACGGCTCTGAAGTTTCAATCTTCTATCAGTACCGATATTAAATTAGATGAGACAAGATAATGCCATATTCGTTAAAGTAAAATATCAAAAGAAAAAAGAAAATGGTTAATGATTTAATGAGTCCTAGTATGGAAAATATTTCACTGTGGGAAAATCTTCAGTCTTCAGCATTCATCAGCTTTTGGTTGCAACAATACAAACTTCGAAAGAGTTATCTAGTTTATAGTATGTTTGGGTGGATAAATCCGGTTCAATAAAAATCAGAGTAGTACCTGATGGACGTATTTTTTCTATTAATTCAGAGGAGGACCTCAAAGCTGTACCTATCACTGCTCAATGCTAGATTACTCTTACTGTGGTTGTTTCTCTCAAAATTTTTTTCACTTAATTTCTTACTTCATACTGATAAATGTTTGTTATTTTTTGCTCTTCTCTCTCTTTCTCAAACCATTTCATTAGTGACGGTTACTTTTATTTCAATTTTTTATTTACTGTTAAAGCTTAAAATACAGTGTGAGGTTACTTTTATTATTCAATCTTACTCATTTTAGAGTGATCTTATTTTAGATTAATTTATGAAGTGCTCATTTATTGTTTATTATAGTGAACTTCATGATATGTTGGATGTGCTGTCGAAAATTTTTGGAATCTCAATTTTTCTCACGGAATTTCATTATTCATTTTTTATTCTGAATTAATTTTTATAGCTATATCTAGGTTTGTTTTTTTTCACATTGAGCTATGTATTTATTGTATTGAGCTATGATTTGTTTTGTTTCATATTTTATATAGAGGGATGTGATTGATGAGTTGGGTTAAATGTTTTCTCACTCAAGTGGAATCTCATTATATTGTTATATTATTATCTCTATCAGTACTCTTTTTTTTCTCAATACAATAAAGGATGCATAGAAAACATATTCTTGCTGAATGAGGTATCATACTGAACTTTATAATCCACCGGATGTGTTATCGGAAATGTGTAGATTCTTAATTCTTTTCACGTTTCTTTTCCTTCGCTTTTTATTTGATTAAATTTCATTATTTATTTTTTAAAATCACTTTATATAGTTTTATCAATATTTCTGTTTTTTTCTCTACATAATCAGCTTTGATCATTTTGTACCGTGCCAGATTTTATTTATAGGGATGTGATTAATGAGTTGTGTTTTTTCTCTCTCGAGTCAAATCTATCTACATTGTTATGTGGATTAGCCTATTACACTTTTTTTCAATACGAATAAGGATGTATAGAAAACATATTTTTGCTAAATGAGATTTTATATACTATGCTTATATGAGTATATTTCACTTTCTGAATAATCAACTCTCGAATACTTTTCTGTTTGATATTCCTTCTATCTTATGAGTTGGTCGTACAAAATTGTTATAGAACTGTACCGTATTCCGATATTCTTATCGGCAGATAAGCTGCCGGTTGGATTGGAAGTAAATCTTTCGTTTTCTGTGAATAGATAGAATCATGTTTATCAAGTTAAATTTAACTTACATCGACGAACGATCAAAGAGTTTTTCAAATGTCCGTTTTATTTTCTAATATAATTTTTGCGGCTGAGGATGGCTGTAATAATATCATACTTATATATTTATCTTTCATTTTCATCTTAGTCTTTTTCTGGGGTACCCATTTATTTATTTATTTATTTTTATTCATCCTATGTCATGCATTTCTTGTTTGTCTGTGTACTACCAGAATGTCAGGGGACTTCGTACTAAGACCTTAAATCTTTATGAATCTCTTTTGATTGCTAATTATGATTTGATAGTTTTGACTGAGACCTGGCTGCATAGCGGCATACTCAGTTGTGAAATTTTTGATGATCGCTACACTGTCTATCGGAGTGATAGGGGAGGGGGTGATGGTCGTCAGAGGGTGGTGGAGTGCTAATCGCAGTGAGAAAATCATTGCAGTCTGAGCTTTGTAGTGAGCTTTGCGAAAATAATGGAAATTGTTTTGATTCAGTAGGAATTAAACTGAAATTGAACTCAACGTTTTATCATATACCAGCTGTTTATTTGCCACCATCTACAACATCAAATACTTTTCTTACTTACTGTTACTATATTGAATCTCTTAATGGATTACTTAGTAGTAATTTAATGATAATTGGAGATTTTAATTTCTCGGCCTCTATTGTGGTCTCTGTGACTGCAGTTGGGACTTCGTTTTGAGTTGTGATGATGTTGACTCTGCAGTTAATAGGTTTTATGAAGTACTCGACCATAATTTTGAAAAATTTATTCCAAGGAGGAAAATGAAATTTCCAAACAATAAGTATCCTCCTTGGTTTACGTCTGATATTATATCTGATTTGAAAATTAAAAATAAATGCTCAAGAAAGAGAAGAACTTCACATTATCACGATGATCTATTTAAATCATTAAGAGCATCTCTAAAAAATAGAATTGCATTGTCTCATCAGGCGTACCTCAATAGAATTCAGAATAGCTTGCGATATGACGTAAAAGACTTCTGGAAATATGTTAATTCGAAAAGAAAAACTTCTTTTGTAGAGTCGACCATGACACTGGACGGTGAGTCCTACTGTGGGGCTGATATTGTAAATGGGTTTTCCAGGTATTTTCAATCTGTTTATGGGGCTGACGCGCCTGATGCATGGATGGAGTTTCCGGAGATGTCTGGGTGCTCATTTCTAGATGGGAGCGTTGGCATGGTTTCTTGTGATGATATCCTATCTGCCATCAATGGGCTGAGGTCGGGCTGCTCTGAGGGTCCTCATGCAATCCCCACTTATATTGTAAAAGGCTGTGCTGCAGTGCTGCTGAAGCCATTAGAATACATTTTCAATTTAGCTCTAAGGTCGGGTAAATTTCCATCGAAATGGAAAATTGCGAGGGTTACTCCTGTTTTTAAAAGTGGAAATAGAAATAATATAAAAAATTACAGACCTATATCAATCTTAAATTGCTTTTCGAAAGTTTTTGAAAAAATTCTTCATTCCATAATTTATGAACAGAGTAAGAAGATTATATCATGAGAACAGCATGGATTTTTGCCTGGTCGCTCCACTGTATCCAATCTCATGATATTCAGTAATGAAGTGTCACAGACTTTGGATCGTGGGGGGCATACTGATGTTATCTACACAGACTTATCTAAGGCATTTGATACCATAAATCACAGACTTCTGATTAGAAAACTCGAAGTACTGGGATTCAGTAAAAATTTAGTTCATCTTATTCAGAGTTATCTTGAGGCGAGGATTCAATATGTAAAAATTCATCATTTCAATTCAAAATATTTTCAGTGCCCATCAGGCGTACCTCAAGGCTCTAATCTGGGACCACTCCTCTTTATTTTATTCATTAATGACCTTCCATCTGTTATCAACAGCTCTTCCTGTCTCATGTATGCTGATGATGTAAAGTTGTTTAAAGAAATAAAGGATCTAAATGATTACTACAATTTGCAGAGAGATATTGATCATGTGTCCAGATGGTGTGATTCAAATGGGTTAAAAATTAATGTAGATAAATGCAAACTCATGAGTCTCACCCGGCAATCCGCCCCTCATAATAATATATATTCTATAAGTGGTATCCCTTTGGAAAGGGTGGAATTGTTCAAGGACCTGGGGTGGTATTCAGCTATGAACTCTCTTTCAACTCACATGTTGAGTACACAGTTAATAGAGCCAATCAGCAGATGGGATTCATCCTGAGGACTTGCTCGCCCTTCAGTGATGTAGAGCCTTTGATACTTCTATATAAGTCAATTGTGAGAAGCCTGTTAGAATATGCATGTGAAATTTGGAATCCATATTATAATGAACAGATTTACCTACTGGAACGTTTACAGAACAAATTTTTGAGATGCATTTATTACAGAAAACATAATATCTTTTGTCCTTTTGATTATCCTTCCAATTCACTTAGAAATGAGTTCGATTTTACTTCTTTGAAAGTAAGACGCGATGTCAAATCACTTATTTTCCTTTATAATTTACTAAATAATAAAATTGATTCATCCTATTTGCTATCAAAAATTAATATATATGTCAATACCATTGCTCGCCGTTCTGGTTTTTCATTTCATATAGCGCGCTCTAGAACCGTAAGTCATTATAACTCTCCTCTAAATAGAGCTCAGAGAATCTTTAATCATTGTTCGGAGCCCTTGGACGTCTTCTGGTTCTCCCCCTCCAAATTCCGTAAGATCTCATATAACTTGGTTGGGTAGCATGTGATCTGTCTTTTTGTGATTGATTTTATAAAATTTCTATTATTATTAATTTGATTATTCATTCTTGGTTTTACACAGACATCCTTTCTCTCTTCATTCTTTCTTCTTCTTTTTTCCTCTTTTTATTATTACTTGTTTCTATTTTGTTTAATAATTATTCTTATAATCATTATTATTGTTTACGACTACTTCAATGATTATTTGTATTCTTTCATATTAATTGTATATTTCTTCATTTTTTATCTTCTTGTATTCCAAATTGTATAATGTGTTGAAAATATTGTATTGTGTGAAGGAGGCAAAATGGGTTTGTCCTGTTGTCTCCATTAATAAAATTATTATTATTATTATTATTATTATTATTATTATATTATTATTATTATATTATTATCATTGTAAAGAGTTACTGTATTTAAAGCTTATTTGGTATATCAGAACAATTTTAAGAATTCTACAAATTATTTTATAAATTGAAATGAATTGAATTGTCATTACGGACTCTTTTTTGGGCCCTTTTCTTTTTCTTATTTTTGTTAATGACCTGTATTGTAATATTCCAACGTTGTCTGTTTTATATGCCGATGACACAACATTAATATCCTCTGACCAGAATTATGAAAAAGTTAAATCTAAGGTGTTGGGAGCTCTTAACTCTGCAAAGTTGTGGTTTGAATCAAATAATCTAGTCATTAATGAGAGTAAGACTGAATATATATGGTTCTCCCTCAGAGGTCCCCCTGAGGATACTAATGTCAAACTGTTGGGATTTACATTGGAGAGAAGATTGGGTTGGGAGCCTCATATCTTGAGTTTGTGCACGAGACTCTCCAGAGTTGTTTTTCTTTCAAGGAGACTCAAGTTATCTTTGAATGCTGAATCTTTGTTACTTGTGTATTATGGACTTTTCCAATCCCTCATCTCCTATGGAATTCGTCTCTGGGGAAGGGCAACTCTTGTCATGCAACAAAGGTTTTTATTTGAAAAAAGGCAGTGAGAGTATTGAATAACTTGAAGAACAGAGAGTCTTGTAAAGAAAGTTTCCGAAGTCTGAAAATTCTAACGTTCCCTTCTCTCTTTATTCTTCATACCTTGCTATATGTTAAAATGAATATAGAATCTTTTCCGCGTCTGGGAGCCAATCATTCTTACTCCTCCCGACGTGGCAATGATCTATCACTGCCTCAAATAAGACTCTCCAAGACAAGAGATAGCCATATTTTCCAACAAAGCCAAAATTTATAACAATCTTTCTTTAGAAATTAGAGAGCTGCCAATCTATGAATCCAAACAAATTTTAAAAAATAAAATTGACAGAGAGTGCGTACTATTCGGTAGATGAGTATTTTCAGTCTACAATAGAATGAATGCTCATGATGCAACATTTACCTTTTAATTTTTGGTAAAACTGAATAACTTATTAATATGAATTGTAGTTTGTTCCTAACTAAGACAAAATGTTAAGACAAATTGTTATTGTAATATCTTCATATATTATACGATTTATTTTATCATATGCTTAATTTTATATCATGATTTCAAAAATCAAATCAAAATCATTTATTCTTCAAAAAACAAATTTACAGTATAAAATACAACACTTTCACAAAACTTGTCCAACCTAATCCTTATATGACAATTTACAAGACACATTGAGAAGAAAAAATCCCTGCAAAGGTTCAACCTGAGCGCAGGAATGAGTCGCTATAAATAACATAATAACAATATCGAGGGAAACAGGATATTGAAAAACTACTCTATAAAATGAAAGAAATTAATATTAAATATACAGACAGAAAGTTAATTGCAATAATTCGTGAAAATAGAAATGTACAAAATATAAATTACAAATATTGAACAGCAGCACAACTCATGATTATAAAATGATGATAATCATAGCATATAATTTATGTAAACAGTATCCACTATGCTTAGCATATTGAAATTTATATACAATATAAAAAGAAATGGAAAATCACGTAGTTTAATTCATGA
Source organism: Nilaparvata lugens (assembly GCF_014356525.2). Classification (NCBI taxonomy): domain Eukaryota; kingdom Metazoa; phylum Arthropoda; class Insecta; order Hemiptera; family Delphacidae; genus Nilaparvata; species Nilaparvata lugens. The sequence goes on from NC_052504.1 coordinate 15,640,826, forward strand.
ATCAGTTCAAAAAACATTGAAAATAAGAGGGAAAGGTATTCATTACAAAAGAATACATTATTCAATAGTTACAAAAAAGTTTGATATTTGTTATTTCTAAAGGTTATTATAACTTTGGAAGGAGAAAATCTTTGATCAATATAGAAAGTATAGGATCTATAGTAAATGAATTTTACTTGTATCAAAATAGTTTTTCATTGAGCTTGAATGCTACAATACATTTATCCAATTCATGCCTAGTTCTACTGTTTAATCTGAAATTGACAAAATCAAAAGGTATATGATTCAGTAGTCTTTTAGCTACAAAGACAAACTGCCTACAGCACACGTCCAACACTGTACGATCATTCTGAAAAGTAATGCTAGATGGTCTCAAATCATACATAGTCTCTCGAAGTCTGAAGTTATTTTTGTTTTTTATTATATATAAGAGAAGACTCTTTGTATATAATTGTCTGACAGTTAATACTTCGAACTCATTGAAAAGATCACTGCTGGGGTAACGTCTTGGTTTGGAAGTAATTGATTTGATTAAAAATTTTTGTATGGTGAATAATTTATTGAGATGGATGTTTCTGGCTCCTCCCCAGGCTATTATACCATATTGCAGTACTGATTGGGCATAAGCAAAATAAACTAGACGAGAAATATCTTTATTCTTTAGCATACCAATATTGTGAAATTTAAAAATTAGATACCTCAATCTTCGACATAAGCTATTTATCTGTATATCCCATCTAAGATGGCGGTCAAGAATTATGCCAAGGAATTTAGTTTTTGTAGCACTCGCTATTATCGGGCAGTCACAGTTCACCAATCTGTTACTAAGACAGGTATGTGAATGAATTTTAATATTGTTGATTTGATTAGGTTGGCCGGTTTGATTTGGAGAGAAAGTTAAATAAGTACTTTTTGTGGTGTTTAATGTCAAAGTGTGGTGATCCAAGTATGCCTTAATTCTACTGAGACCATTTTCACTAACTCTTTTCATGTCGTTCCAGGAGTTAGTGGTGAATAGTAAAGTAGTGTCATCAGCATATGATAAAATTTCACAATTTTCTATTTCCAGGTTAAGCATGTCATTAATGTAGATGAGAAACAAAATTGGTGAAAAAACTGTACCTTGCGGGAGCCCATAGTCTGATAAATTAGCTTTACTTGTAACACCATCCATAGCCAGAAATTTGGAACGACCTTGTAAATAATTCTTGAAAAGTTCCAGGGGTACACCTCTTATGCCTAGGCATTGCAGTTTTTCCAGAAGCATAGAATGTGGGATAGTGTCAAATGCCTTACTCAGGTCCAGGAAGACTCCCAATGTCTTTTTCCTATTATTAAAATTATTATATAAGATCTCCACAAGTTTGACAATAGCATCTTCTGTGCATTTACCTTCTTGAAAACCAAACTGATTTTCGTGAATAATATTGTGTTTCTTTAGATAGGTTAGCAGACGGCTTTTAATAACTTTTTCTATTATTTTGGAAAAAACACTTAAGAGACTAATCGGCCGGTAATTTGATGGATTTTGAGGATCACCAGACTTGAACAGTGAGACGATAGAGGCTACTTTGAAATGTTTAGGGAAAACACCCTCCACAAAACACTTATTTATAATAGCTGCTAACGGTTTAGCTACAGAATTAGCTATTCTTTTGAGAGTCATGTTTGATATTCCATCTATACCGGAAGCTGAACTGTTTTTAAGTGAGGCAATGAATTGTAAAATTTCTTCCTCGTTGGTAGGAAATAGAAAAAAAGAATGCGGTGAATTAGTATTTCTGTGTGCGATTGTTGCTGTTGGATGCTTTCAATCTCTCTGCAAAGATTCTACCTACATTAGCAAAATGATTATTCAAGACTTCTGGGTCAATTACAGGATTAGATGTGTTCTGTTTACTGCCTATCATCTCATTTATGCAGTTCCACGTTTTTTTACTATTACCCTTAGATTCTTTGATTTTATTTTTGTAATATTTCAGTTTACATTGTTTTATCAAATTATTTAATAAGTTTCTGTATTTGGTATATTCTCTTTTGAGCCTGGTATTAAATGGTTGTTTAGTGAGCATCTTGTGCATTTTATCTCTAGTGCGAATTGAGTTAATAAGTCCTTTAGTAATCCAATTTTTTAATGGTCTGAGTTTGTGAGGTATTGATTTTTTTGTAGAGGCATTTTGTATGTATGTATTATTTTATTAATGAAAACAATAGTGGACTCTTCAGCAGCACCGCAGTAGACATCAAACCACTTTTCGGAATTCAATCTCTCCACCAGAGATTCAAAATCAATCATAACTCTGTGATTTGGAACTCCTTCGGTTACCACGGCACTGGGCGTGCTTAGTTGAAGACATGTAGAGTAGTGATCGCTTACATTAGTTTCAAAAATAATACCACGGATTTCATTTGAATCGAATGTAGTATTTTTTAAGAATATGCAGATTCCATTACATTTATTCAAATTCCCTGGCTGATTAATAGATGAATACCCATTTAGAGAGAAATCGAAAGAATGTTCCTCATTAATCCATGTCTCTGTTAATATAATTACATGAAAATTAACTTTACTATTCTGAATCATAAATGCGAATTCATCAAAGTTCTTATTTCTGCTACTTATGTTCATTTGGAGAATATTAATATCATTAATGCATGCTCGGTTTGCACTATTGCAGGGATCAAAAGTAAATAAATCCTCTATTAAAGTGTCATAGTATTCATTAGCTAGTTCATCTTCAAAATTATCAATGATAGCCATGAAATGATATAATTGAAATTAGACAAGTTAACAAGGTTGAAAAAAGAGTACTGAATAAAACAATTTATTGATAAGAAACGTTCTAATATGCTAAAGTTTGTAAATTTGTAAATGAGAAAAAATATAGAAATGTATGATTTTGATCAATACTAAGTTATAAGGAAAATAATAATTATTATTCAACTAAGAGACTAGTTTTCTCAATTTTTTAAGAAAGCTGAAAAAGTAAAAAAAAAGAAAAAAGTATGTCGAAACTCCGTATTCTGAAGAAGAAAATTGAGACGATTTACCATCTCCAATCAATTCATTCACTTAAAGATAAGGTAAAATAAAATCTATGTAGTAAGACCGAAATATTGATACTCGATTAAACTTCATTCATTGAAGCTGATTTATCAGTAAAAATGAGTAACTGTTGCAGTACTATAACCGAGAAAGTATAACTGAAAAAATATTCGGAATAGTTTTATCTTATCACTAGAATTTTACTGTTCATTGACGGTAAATACAATAACGTTGATGATCTTAATCACAATTAAAGACATATCCTTCCTAACACAATTCGAACAGAAAAAAATGAAAAAATCGAAAAATGGAATATAATTGTAAAATAGAAATACTGAATTCATATCAAAATCAAAACGTAAATGCTCTACTAAAACTTATTAAAAGAAGGCATGTCTTATCGAAAGTAAGTTATTATTAATAGTTTTAATCATTAGTTGAATATTTCTCCAGGTCATTTACTCCTGTAATACGCTCAACCTGAGATGAAAGGTCCTTTCTAACGAGTACTTTACAATCTTTTACCCACACGAAGGCCAATTTACCTTGCTTTTTGAGATTTCTAGCCAAACCTAGAAGTTTTTTATAGTGAGGAGCCAAATGTTCGTTAATAAAAACGTGGGAATCCGGGAGGGTGCTCTTTATTTCTCTTTTATTTCACAAGTGTTATATTCTTATTATTTTTTGACGTGCTCATACAATGTAAAGTTGTTCTGGCAATAAAGAATCTTGAATCTCGAATCTTGGGGACCACGGGACAGTTTAGTGGGTATTCATTCAGTGTTGAGGTGGCTATGCCGGTAGCGTACTCACGACAGTGCCGAGCGACTCTACATGGATTACTGTATTCTAGGGATGCAAAGTCCCTAGTGTTAAACACCTTCTGCATCGTAGGCTCTCAGCTCAGCAATTGAGAGTACCACACGAGATGGACTCAAATAGCTCAGCTCATATGTGCTTAAATGCATTCTGCCGTCTTAACAAAAAAATGTATGGAGGAAATCATTATCATGTAGTACGTGAAGCTCCTTCAATTCTAGGTTGAAGTAGTTTCTCAGTCACTGACATGTGAGTCCTCTCATATACTGACATCTGCAAATCACTTATTACTGTACTAGTACTGTAGTAGTACGTGTAATAATTAATATATATCTACAATATCTAGTAAGAAATTACAATATTCTAATAAAAGTACAAAACTATTACAAAATTACTAATATTCGAACACTATCCCTATTAGGCTACTGATGGTCTAGCATCTATGAAGAAATTAGTCAACCTTTTCGTACCATGAAAATTCAATTGGATGTTGATAAAGGCAGAACCTAGTGGTCTGAAGCGACAAGGTTTCAGTTTGCTATCGCTGCTTGGGTCATGGATTGTATCATTCCATTCACCACCAAGACTTGCGATGCCCAGGACGTCGATTCATGATATGAGCATCTCAAGAGACAAACAGCAGAGGAAAGAGGCTGCAGAAAACAGTGGCTGTAGAAGTATCGATACAATAAAAATAACGTCGAATAAAGTCCTATCTTCTTCTTCTATATAATAAGAGAGAGTAGGGTTGTGTTTGTTCGTTTGTTCGTGTGTTCGTTTGTTCGCATCAAAACATGTCAACTTGTGGATTGCATACCGGAAAAACGGGAATGATTTAGATCTCCAAATTTTGCACTTAGATTCTAAAAATATCAATCTCGTGCACCTGGAAGCCCAAATTTCAATTTTCCTTCTAGATTTTTCAGAATTTATGTTCAAATCTATGCTACCGTACATGAAGTTCCATAGGCTACATTGTTGCAACTCAGAAGTGTGTGTTTTTTTATGAGGAGGTTATAATGCTGTTACAAGACTAATATTTTCGAACGGCCGTCTAGCGTAACGGTAAAACGCTAGCTTATGGAGCGATGGATCCTCGGCTCGTTTCCCGATTCTTCCCAATTTTTTGTTCTTAATTTTTTCCCTCGAAACGTATTATTATCAATTATTTTTTGAAGGAATTTGTTTTCATTACAATTGAACTTGGATTTTATCAAATAATTATTTTTAATGTAAAATTTTGCCACCAGTACAAATGAAATGGACATAGTCTTCATGCTGTAGGCCTATCATTGAATTTCATAAGAAAAACATGAATAGATCACAATAAAATAAGTAATAATTTATATTCTTCAGTTATAATGTACTATTAGACACGAATTCGCAGTGAAACGAGTATTTTAGGTATTTTGTTTGGAATTGGGAAAACAAAAGGCTGCCTGATTCAAATTGAGGAGGATCCAATCGATACTAAGATTTAATGATGTATTGGAAAATCTATATGATTCTGTGAGGTTTTCAAGTATTATGTCTTCTTCAGTTTTCTATACTATAATAAAGGAAAGAACTGGCTTATACACGTAAGGAATAGGGAATTATGTTTGACGCATCATCACGTCTGAAATATACTCAACTGATTAATTTGAAATTTTGCATATAGATTCTTAACTAACCGAGGATGGTTATTTACTTATTATGCCTATTTTCAGTTCTTCAAGATTTCATTACGTCAAGTTTTCAATTTGTCATGCTTCCAGTTGTTTTATAGAAGCAGCTGAACATTTCTTTTAGAAGGGACATTAGATGATAGGTATGATTGGAGATCCTACTGATTTTCTGTCGCATCAAAACCGCACCGATTTCTCAAACCGTTCAAAAGTTATTCTCATTCAAAGATACTGATAAATCATGCATCTATGCATCATCTTTACTATAATAATGGAAAGAGCTGGCTCATACACGTACGTGATGTAGGAAAATTATGTTTGACACATCATCACGTCTGAACTACTGGACTGATTGATTTGAAATTTTGCATAAAGATTCTTCATTAACCGAGAATGGTTATATCGAATTCCTTATTACGAGTTTCGAATTTTTTATTACGTCAAGTTTTCATTTTGCAAAGTTTTAAAATAGACCTTTGCGAAGCACGGGTTATATACTAGTGCAAAATATAAGAGAAATACTTGCTTTAACAAGCGACCTGAAGCAATCAGAAATATTGAAATCCAAATAATTTGGTAGCAGGTAAGACCAGATGTACAAGCACTCTCACATATAATATATTCTATAGGAGCTGCAAGGCTATATGGATTGTAATATAGGTTGCCTTACGACTGAAAGCACCCTTCAAGAAGCAGAATGTGATTTAATAGCTCGATAAAGATTTCAGCCATTCTAATAGGCGGGCGGGCGGTCGGCAGAGCCGAAAGTCCTCAGCTGAGTTAGATTACGCGTTGGGTTGCCTTCGTAAATCACCAGCTAAACCTCTTACCGTCGCTCTACAACCTCTACAAAGTCCCCCCCCCATTCACTCCTTAAATCAAATTTCTGTTTGTGTACATCGTCCGTCTCCAAATTAATAATCATTACAGGCGTTTTAAATTTCACTCGATGCAGTGTCCACTCAAATCGTGCCTCATTCAATGTACAAAACATAGTTCTATAACTCACTAGCGCTCAGTATTATAAACACATAAATTTCATTCTTTTCCATTCTGTTCAACAAGTTCTATAAAGTATATTATCCGGTAATAGCTTTTTCCAATAAATTCGTCAATCAAGTGAATTTATTTCTTTAATCTTACTTATTAGGCAACAAACCGAAAATTAGAATACAGGTAACGGACCAAATATCTGAACACCAACCAATATTATAAACAGTTGAGTATCCATGAATGGAGTTTGAGATTATGAGATATGCTGTGACCACAACAGAGAGTAATATTCTATGATATAGAGAATACCTCATTGATACTGAATTAGTAATAATAAATTGGTATAAATTTTTGGTATATTTATATTGATATAGAAGACCTCGATTTAATCATAATATTATACCAAAACTTGAAGAAAAAAATATCAATCATTCAAGACGAAGAGAACAAGAATTAAGAATAAACTTTTGTTTGTAAAAATTTGGGAGAAGACAGTTTTTGGCTATGCCTGTTGTCTTCTCCAAATCATATTATATTTATTATAAATATGATTTGATATTGTCATTGAAATAAATAAATAAATATCAATTGGACACATTATCGATATAGGAAATTCAACCCAATTAGAGCATTAGTTGTGAAGAATGAAGTATAGTATGAATCTAATAATAATTCATTTCAATAATGAAAATAATATCCCCAATTCAGAATATTAGTTGAAAAAATTAGGAGACAACTAAAAAAATGACTCTATGGATGTCACTGTTTATTTATGTATTTATTGAAAAGAACAAACAATACAATAGTAGGAAAAAACGTTGTCACGTTATTTTGTTTTTATCAATGATATTTATTGTGTGTGAGGTTCTCATTCACGAGTCTTTGATGTCTCTAACTGGACAAGTTTTTAGAAACAATGCAAAATGATTTTTTATTTTCCTGTCTTTCCTGAGAGTTTCCCATAGATACATGGGTGTCATTTCTCTTGGCAGATCCTAATGTATGTAAAAAGCAGCAATCTTAAAGTATTTTCACCCACTGGAATTCAGATGCATGCAGAGAAACACAAAGTACGATTCCATCATCACAACAAAGTCAAGTCAATTCAGCTGCTGGACAATTAGGCTAAGGATTAATGAGGAAGCTTGAAAGAAGTCATTTGAACTATCCGTCGTGAGATAGAATTTGGGCAAGAGAATAGAGAACGATACTCTGTGATGAAAGTGTTTAGTTCAGTATTCAAAATCAGAATCTTATTAGTTTTCAATAGTGAGCAGGGGTTCATTGTTGAAAATGTGATGTGTACTTCTTTGTACATTCAAAAAATAGAAAGATTTCACCCTATTTTGGAAACTATATTATCTTATCACGATAATAATTTTTAGAGATTAGATGAAGAAATCCAATTTCTTATCATAGTTCTACATAGAGATAATACATTGTGAGTTCATGTAGGCCTATATAATCTTCCAGTCTGCGAGAAAATTTGCTCAGTTGAATTCAATCCTATGTTGGGAGTATTTCTATCACGGGTCACGGGATATATTGATCAAGATCGTTACAACCAAAAACAGTGAACAGTGGATGCTACCCTCATCTTCATTTGTGATAGTGCAAACATCCTGCGATGCCAATATTATGATAGTTGAAATGGATACAGGAAACGATCTGGAGTGATTTGTCATGCTTTATCTGTGAATTCTTTATTTCGATAAGAAAATTTTCAACTTGGTCACTATTAGAAATAATTGAATAACAGAATAGTTGAGATTACAGAAGGTGTTGAGTAACTATCCTGGATATTCATATCCTCACTTATCCTAGCAAAAAGACTCGGAATATAATCACTTTCAACTAACAGTATGAATTTTAAAGTAGACTATTATGATAGTGTATAAAAAATATCAAGTTTTTTTGTAAATATAGTTCATATTCATAATGACAAATTTGGAACACAAGGCGAAGACAATCAACTTTCAAAATTGCACCATAATGTAAATAATCAAATAAAAACTGGTGCAATTCAAAACTGTACGTTGCTGATGGGTTTCTGGCTTAAATTTTTCTCTGACTATTAGCAGCAGAGTAGCAATATAACTAATAGCATACCCTATATCAATAAATTTACCGTTTATTTATCTATCGACCTGATTCCCGTGAGATGTAGCCTACATTTCAAAGATGACATTCATACGACATTTCATCATTATTGATAATAATTTCACCTGTCATTATTATTATCACCAATTACTATCGATAAAATTACCTTATTATTTATATATATATAATATGTTTTTTTAATCTCGAAATTTTATACTATAAGTTTCGTGAGGAGTGACAGTAGGGTAAATGGCTAATAGTATTAGTTACCCTTGCGATAGTATTTTTACTGTCTTTGCAGAACCTGTGAAATTGAAGACTTAAAACCCTTGCGATTTGGTTAGAGTAGAAATTCATCAAAAGTCAAAAGGAATAACTCCTAATACGATAATTTAATAGTGAGACTAGAGAGAAGCTCTCCTCTTCAAGATATTGTGTCGATTAAATTGTAATCACACGAGATAATAGTGACAGGTTCTACTATTTGATCTGAAACTCCTACCGTCAGTTGAATTGGATCGGAGATAGACAGGGAGATAAGTTTTTAGTAGCAGTTGGATCAAAGAAATTCATAAAGACATGAGTAATCGGCTTAGCATTTCAAAGTGATTGCTCCGATTTAAAAAGTTGACTCGCCTAAATCTATTCTGTCAAAGCTACAACTAAAATGATAGTTAACTTAAAGAAGACGAAGATTGATGATCGTTGATCAATGAACACTAATGCAACAGTGACACTTCTTGTTTATTTGTTGGATAAGGGATAAATATTGGTAATGCTCTCTTGCTAATAATGGAAGTATGGATAATAAGGTGCGTACAGATATACGCGCCGCGAACATGAGCAATTCACTTTTAATCAGCTGATGCCAAGCTTCTTATATCTGTATCTTACCGTTTCTGTAAAAATAGCTGTTAGAAATAACTATTTTGGTCAGCTGATTAAAAGTGAATTGCTCATGTTCGTGGCGCGTATCTGTACGCACCTTTAGATAGGTGTTATAATATGTGACCAAAATCATAGTCACATAGCCAAGTCCAAGTAGAGTCACATAGTGCAGGGGTCGGAGGATTTTGTCCGCTATTTCATCTTCCAGCAATTGATTTTATAATAACCTACCATAGACATAGACTATTACATTCTTTTTCTAAATATGAATACTTTCGGAAATTCTTTTTTTCAATAAATAATTCAGGGTTTCAGATTATAATTTATAAATTATTAAAACAATCAATACCGGTATATAAAACTATTATGAAAAATAGTTTTCAAATCTACTTCTGGATTTTGAGCATTTATAAAAGCCTATTTTGAATATAGTTCTCAAACGTAGTTCTGAATGTTGAGCATTTTCTCTCTTGATCGTATATTTCATTATTTATTCATTCAATCATAGTGGAGTAAGTGATTCTATTAGTGTAGTCATGGAGGGTTGAGCCCAACTCCCGACCATGAGGCAGTAGGGGCACCAACAATCCACGATGCGAAATTATTCAAGAATTGAATTTGAGCTAAAATGCTCAATACATCAATTGATTCCTGGACGTTGAGAATTCAAAAACTAGTAAAAATACAAGTATCTATGCAATATGCTTCCTATTACAATCATATTAGCAATCAATCCTATTTCAATGGTGCGTAAATCGAATATGAATCTTAATATTTTAATGAGAGTTGGAATATTCAATTCAGAATGGATAAGGAAGTTATTAATTAGGTAATGATATGATTCACTTATTACATGATGGATCACTTAAATAATTTTTTTATTCTATTGGAAGTTATTAGTTTCCTGGTATATGCATGGAAGAATGAAGAAAAAGAATATCTATCCACTTAGTGCTTGAGCACTGCCTCTCTAAACAGAGGTAGGTAGTGGCTTGTAGAAGATTGCTTGTCTGATAAAAGTTGGCCAAGTGCCTTGCTATGCCATCTACTGGAACACAAGAAAACTATGACAAAATAGTAGTCGTCCTTTAGTTGACCGAGCGTAGTGGGGTCTATATTTCAACTCAACCGAATTTTTCTTTATCCTAATAAATTGTTATCAAAAAAGATATATTTTCTTGATGGATATATTTTTGAGACAGAATTGATCATTATTAATGCCACGTCCTCACATAAAATAGATTAATTCTATTAATATTAGCCTATTGTATTGTATACTTCTAAAATTTGTACTTTTGTTAACTTCATTATTTTGTGATTGTAGATTTATGTCTGTAAAATTATTTGGCAAATAAAAATTTCAATTTCAAAATTATTATCATTGATATTAGTGAAGGAACATAAACCTACGTTTGGACCTAGGCCTACATTTCTTCGGAAAGGCAACAGTTTGGACGGGGTTTTTTGGTCGTTTTCTAATAATGTAATGTAGGCCTATAATCTATTCTAATACTAATTAGGTTATGATACACAGATAATATTATGATACTAATTCTAATACTAATTAGGTTATGATACACAGATCATATTATGATCATGACTGGTTTTTTTGATCGTTTTCTAATAATGTAATGTAGGCCTATAATCTATTCTAATACTAATTAGGTTATGATACACAGATAATATTATGATACTAATTCTAATACTAATTAGGTTATGATACACAGATCATATTATGATCATGACTGGTTTTTTTGGTCGTTTTCTAATCATGTAATGTAAGCCTATAATCTATTCTAATACTAATTAGGTTATGATATACAGATCATATTACGATACTAATTAGTATTAGAATAGAAAATTAATATTAAATCAGAAGATATATCTCGATAACTTGTAGCCCACTATTAGAAGGCACAAAGCAGTTGTGGAAAAGGAAGCGTGACAAGTATGCACTCCAATGGAATTCGCTGACATTGAAGCGAGAATCTCACTACAGAGAAATATATTTTGAGCATTCACCATAGACGACAACTAGGCCTACTCCACTACTGTAAGTAGATCACTTCTTTCCATAATCATTTTTCAAGGAGCGACAGCAGATAAGCCTGGCATGATAAACTGAGAAATAGGAATGAAACATGAAAAGGAAGATTTCTACACTTATCAGTGAGAAAAAGGAGAGAGACAAGTCGTTTATTGCACTGAATGAAAATTTATTTCAAGGTAACATCAATACAATTTCACACACAAATCGAAACAGTGAAACATCACAAGTTCATCCTAGACTAAAAGATAAGATCACACGTGGAACCATAAACCCGATATTTCAATAAAATTTTTGGTTTAAAATTGAAGGATACTCATGTAGTATAAATGAGGAATCGAAGTAAATTTATCACAATCAAAATGTATAATACAATATTTACAATGTTGTTTGTAGCAAATAAATAGGAAAGCACAACCCTTTTCTCTACAAGTAGTTTACATTATCACCAGTACAGTCTTCGATCTAGGATAGTCATTATCACAATAAGTAGATGCTGTTATTGCAAAATAGGATTGCAAAGAATATCAGTGTTGCAGCTACTGAAAGTATAACGTCGCAATTTGAAAATCGCAAAAACAAAAATATTTAATATTTTTGTACAGCGTACAATATAACATTCTTATTAAATAAGAAGACTAAGAAATTGTCAAAAACCACAGATTATATTGATAGTTAAAAAGACCGCTTCCGGTTGTTACACCATTGTCAATCTCTGATAAACTCAGATAAACTCTCTGAATTCCATTTTGATTGTGATTCTGATAAACTCAGAGATTGACAATGGTGTAACAACCGAAACCGGTTTTTCCAACTATCAATAAAATCTGTGGTTTTTGACAATTTCTTAGTCTATTTATTTAATATGGATAATTACCACAATATCAACTTCTCAACTACAAAAAGTGAATATAACATTCCGTGAATATTTTTCAATAGTTACATAAGTATGATAATATAACTTACACGTTCAATTGCATTATGGGTAATCCATTAGCGACCGTGAATATGGCTATTCTATCTAAAAGATTTCCTTATATTCATAGTTGATAATTGAATAATGATTAAAATTGTACATAGAGATGTTTTTTTTATAAAAAAAAGTATTTCATTCAATTATTATCATTGGAAAACCTTTGTGGTTTCAAATATTTAATACAACCCACAGTGTTTGCATCGACTTCAGTGTAAGTTAGACGTTTTAGAACAACGATGAATAAAAAAAGTAATATTCTCAAGACGCGATCTGGAATTGAAATATATTATGTTTATATTACGAATACTGAATTAGTATAAAGATAAAACCTGAGAACAGGAAAACTCAATAGCACATGATACATTATAACATAGAATCATGTTTGATATCAGAAGATCTTCAAAATATAATTTGCAACATTGATAGAGTATTATCGAAAAACTATAGATAAAACTCGAATAATTATTTTAAAAGCTGCCTTGAAGTGGTTTCAATTGAGCATTACTTAAGTCTTGACACCTGTATTCAAAATAATTCGATCGCTGCAACAAAATTTAGTTGCACGCACAATATTATCATAAAATTTCAACTTATAAATTCAGCTCTCTTTACAGATTCATGAGATATGAATCAAAGTAATCAATTTGAACGATACATAGCTACTAAGTCTTTTATCATAGTCAGCTACAATATAAGAGCTTCAATGATCTTAGTAAATTCACTGTATTTAATTGAAACAGTTATAATATTTTACACGTATGAACAGCACCATTTATCAGAGACCCATCTTTGAGAACATTTCATCTCAGTTATAGCAGCAAGTCATCTTCATTCAACGTTAAATAATTGACAGGATGGAATTCTTCAAGGCTAAGATTCAATTACTTTAATTTTGGACTTACTTTAGAATCAGACTTTTCCAAGGTTGGTAAAGCGTTTATTTTAAGAGCATTAACAAAACTCATTTCAGAGCATTTCAATTCCATTTTCAACTTCATTACAATTACAATGATAAATGAAACATATAGTCATAGTCTTAAATTAAAAGAGTTGTTCTGACAGTCAAAATATTAAACATATAAATAAACTGTAAATATTATGTATTGAAAATGCAATAGCAATTTCAAGAGAATGATAATAATTATCTTCTTGAATGAAACTTCAATTACCGTAAACTACAATACCATGATAGATATATGTATTCAAAAACTACAATTACATTATTAATAGTCATTATTAATTATGTAATAAAAGAGCAATGGTTCATTCAACTCCAATAATTCCCTCATATGGAATGCTTGTCATGCTTGGAGCAAAAAGCTGAATTGCTTTAGAAATTCAATAAAATTATAACTTCAATACCTACTGGGAGAATCTTCCATTACTACCTGTAATAAAAAACATTGCAAATGATCCGATATAATAAAAGTTTGAATTTAACTTATTGCATTGTTTGATTTCAGTTGCCTGTTGATTACTTTTGAAATGTCCAAATGAAGAGATAGAGTCTCTCCAATAAACTAGATGAAAAAGATTTTAAATTTAATGGCGAATATGTTCAAATCAAAACACCAAGTTTTTTTCTCAAAATCAAAATACTTCTGGTTGTGATTGAGTATTATCACTCTTAAGTGAATTGATTACCATATATTATTTTCTACAACCTCAATGTGAGAGTATTCAAAAACCGAATAATAATATTTTTGGTGTTAAAAGTGTAGAATACTTGACTACCTCCACAGAAAAGCTTTTTCAATGTTCATTTTTTCATTATCAGTGAAGCCTAAAATACTTTCAATCGCCGAAAGGTGTCGCTGTGAGTTTTCTCTGTCGGTGAGGAAGTAGTAAACAGCCGATTTGAGAAAGTTGAGAGTGATTTCCGGGTCTTGTTGTGACACACTCTGTCTCGATTCCTGCAGTCTGCGATAGTTGGCCTGCAATAAAAAATATCATTGTGAGATATGATTTAGCTGTTATAAAATGATACAGAGTTGCCCAAAGGTCTGACAATCTAAACTTTAATTCCAACATAATTTTCAAAACTTTCCACCATCATGAAGCGTAGTCACATAACCTACATGGGTAGCGAGTGACTCTTGGGCCACTCTGTATAAAGTTCAATTTTTTGACTGGAAATTATTTGGAAGTGGAGATCTGACCATTTTCAGACTTTATCAGAACAGAAAAATTCGGGAGTGGAGTAGCTCAAGGTTAGCATTATTTCATTCTTTTCCAATAATTTTGATAATTATTAATAGTAGTTATTTTTAATCCGTTGAATAAAGAATAAATAATTATGTGGTTTAGAAGTAACAATAACATCATTAACTAACAACACTAAACATCATTATAAAATTTACAGAGAAAATAAAAACCAGGAAAATGATTCCTGAATGACTATAACAATTCATTTGATTATGGTATTACAACTTGTTTTTCATTTACAACACTTCATTCCAGAGTAGATAGTGGAATTGAACCATTAATTCATGGATATCATGAGAAATATTAATTCACTTTCCAACTCTTGCAGTGGTTCTACCTGATATATTTTTAGAGATTCTAAAGAAATATATTTGATAAGAGAAATGTAAAATAAATTCATTAAATATTAATGATTTAGATAATAATGTGTGTGAGAATGAATCAAGCAAGAATAATTTTTAAAAATTCTGATATTATAGTAAAGAAATACATGACCAAGCAATTAATATTGTATCCATAATAAATTTCTACACTATAATTATTCAAAATTTCGTTCAGAACAAAAAACCTTCAACATTATCATTGAAGCTAAACTTGACATCATGCACTAATTTTCCGTGATATCTAGAATTAGTCTATTACTACATTTTGCTAATTAATATATCTTCCATTTAGTATTCTAGTAATGTTAAATAAATGATTAGTTAGAGGACATAATATATCAAGAAAGTGGAGAAGTTAAACTGAGAGGAAGACAATTTGGAATGATAGAAAGATCCCTTAATAGAATGCAGAGATAAAATGTAATTGGATTGATCATTCACATAATAGATACTACCTATATCAAACTAATATGTTCCAATAATAAAGTGTAAAGGGAATAAATGAATTCGATAGAGTTTCAGATATGTGATGAACATGAGTTAAGTGACCGCTCATATTATGTGCCCTGGAATGATTTTCTAGAAAATAGAAAAGAATAATTTTAAATATAAAATCGAAAATAGAAAAATTATCACGAATGAAATGATTATAAATATAAAAGTAAACAAAATTAAACCACTAGCAATAGAACTAAGCTGTAGACATAAGACTCAAGTATAAGGTTTATCATACAGTGAATTTAATGAAAATAACACACCAATAGTAAACAACCGAAACAGCAAAGAAGATAAGAGAGTGCAAACGCAAAACAGAGATTTTTGGTGAACAACAAAATCCCATGCAATCATTTCCAGTACTGACCTTCCTGACAAGATTCCAGAGGGATATAGCTTCCTTTGCACTAAGTAAATTCTGAGAGGACACGAAATCCTTATCCTACAGGACAGCATGATCCCCACAAAACATTCGTGTTAGTAAATGAGTCATGTTTAGATGGAGAAGACAAACACATACCACAAGCACATACACATTATATTATCAAGCAGTACGTTGGACGAGATAGTTCACACGAAGTGTCAGTTGTGCGTTATTTGAGGATGATTCAGTTAGTTTGTTACTGAGTTTGATGAGTCGATGAATGGTTCGATATGTCTAGCATACACGCCTAAATTGATGATTCTATTATCAATAAATCACTCAATTTCACGTAAGAAGCTTAATTTTCAGTTTTTCTTCAATTTTTGATATTTTACTACATGAGCCTCATACAACAATACTTGTACTCATCCACCTTTGTTTTCAAGGATTTTTTTCATGACTTACTATATTTTTTCATTACAAAGATGACTTTCCTCATGACGATCCTCAACAATGAAACAAGAGTGAACAGTCAATGATATTTATTTTCACTTCTACTGATAAACCTTGGCAAAATTGTTTCAGGTGGCAAATGAGATAGCATATCTCACTGCCAGAATACGTACGTAGTGATTACTTTAATATTATAATTTATTACTTTATAAAATAATTACTTTATTCTCCTAAAAAATATCATTTTCATTACAAAACAATTTTTCCATATTATATTCTACCTTCACAAATATGAGTTTAATATTTTGAAATAAAGATCCTCGACAATGGAACAAAAGTAGACATTCAATAATATTTGTTTTTACCTTCACTGATAAACTTTGGAAAAACTTGTTTGTGGTGGCAAATGAGATTGCATTGCATACCTCACTGTCAGAATACGTATGTAGTGATAACTTCAATTATTATAATTTATTTCGGATATCTGTGATAATTACTTTGCTATTTTACTAAAGATCATCTTCATATCCACTGGTTGCAATGTAAAAGTGACTATTGGGGTAAGCGGGTAACTCAGGGTAATTGATAATTCGTATCATTAGAGTTTGTAATCTTATGTGCTCCAATCATATTACAGCACTTTGCACAAAATCCGGTTAAATTTTAAGCGTGATTAATTCCACGAGAACCAATCAGAGAAGCCGTCTTTGAAAAGACTTTTGGAATTAATCACGCTTAAAATTTAACCGGATTTTGTGCAACCGGGCCTTAGTCTTCATTACAATCAACTTAAGGCATCACTTATACAAATAATTGACGAATTTCTATCTATTATCAGCTATAATGTTAGGATAACATAAGGATTACGACAAAGTAAAGATTGGGCACGAATAATTATAATTCAACATCAATCAACTTAGTATTTCTTGGTATATCTGAACATCTTGTAGCATCATTCAAGTCTTCATCATCTTAATAGCGCTTTTCCAAATATTCAGTGATTTGGAAAATAGTGGATGAGTGCGCTATATTCACAGTATGACTACTTGTGAGAATTATAACTAATAAATATTGATTGATAAAAATACTAAACTATTCCTACTTTTAATCAATTACGATTATCTTTATTTGCTTCAGTCTTTAGTTGTAGCTCACTCACTTTTGGAACAAATCTAGGAAGAAATTCAATCAAAAATTTTCATCTTATCTCACAAAATCTAATAGTATAAATAATTTTGGACTGAAAATTCTGTCATATTATATTTGAACAAATAGCTAACCTTATCTGAATTCGAGAGAAAATTATCTCAGTATTCGCCTCTTTTTTTCTTTCCCAATCAATTCAATGATAAGTGTTTGTACAAATCAAGAATGAAGAATAGAGATGTGAGCAAACAAATTATTAGGCTACTTTTAGTAGGCTACATAAAGTCGAATGTCAAAAGCTAGCTGTATGGCCAGAAGCCAGAACTGAGAACAATGAAGCACCAAAATAGAGAATATTTCATCACTGAAGAATAATGAATTTATCTAGTGCGTTGAATAGTTTACAAATACGAATTCATTCCATCTGATCCAATCTAAATTCATTAAATAAGAACATCGTCTATTTCATACAATGGTTGGTAATAATATATCAGTGTTAAGCTTTCGATGGAATTAACTGATCATATTACCTAATGTCATATATGACATGAATATTTATTTATTTATCATAGTAATAAACATTGGTATTTTGGAAAGTTGGAATGACTGACTGAAGCTTGGTTCAATTTTTCTATTAGAACATCCAAATAAGTTTATTATTTAATTTCGATTGATTTGATTTGTAAAGAACAATATTTATCAACGAACATTGTACAACTACAATTCATAACATGACTGGAACGTCCATTTCAATTCATCTAGCAATATGATAGTGAACTTGAAAAATAATTTTTTGGGGAGAAATAGAATTATAAAAAGTGCAAAGAAAAGAAGCAGAATAAAAGACGCGCAACAAGGAGAGCTGTGGTGGAAATTCCTAGACTATTCCTAGGAATAAAGCAGCACATGAACTGGGTCTGTCTGCAAAGCTACACTCAAGAATGAATATGGAAACGAAAATCAATAATCATAATTTGTAGAATTGGGGTGGTTTCTAAAACGGCAGTTATCGTTATCGTTATATATTTGAATAATGTGAAGTGCTGATAGGGTCAAAAGTATACACATTCCCACGTACTGTATTTAGAATTGATGAGAATTTCTTCAGATATGTATGAAATTGCCGCAGTTCCAGAAATTTATTTGCAAGGCCCGACAAGTTTACATTGAAAATTATTCTTTAATGTTCGTTTGTGATAATTAATTGAATAATTTCTATTAATCTATTGATTTTAGTGAACTTAATTGGATTTAAATGATTGTATTGTTAAATTAGATGACAGCTGATGAAGGTGAACAGTTTATGAGACACAAGAAGATGAAGTGATAAGGAGCGTGATATGCTGAAGCAAACATCTATGAGAAACACCTGTATAATTTAATTTGAAAATTGAAATCTGTATTACCTTGACATTTTCTAGATCCTTCTTTGTTAAGTTAAGCTCTTTGAGGAGTTTTTCATTTTCAGTCATGACGCTATTGCTACCAGCATCTCCGTTTCCTTGATGCATCTGGAAAATATGAAATAATAATATTTGAAACTTTGCAAACGATCATTTAAGAAAGCAATTTGATTAAAAAAATTTTCAGGATAATGTTTCCCCATATAACAGAGAATCGTTTTTATGTATGTTTGATAAGCTGAGAAATATTTAGATTGATTGTAAGCTACAATATATAACTTATTTAGTCCAATAATACAAGAATACAGATTTTCCACACATCAGACACAAATATTTTTCCAGGCTCTTGACTATTCATTCATTTTCAAATAGCGAGATCTTTAATAGAGATTGAATTTGGTAAATTACTGTAGAGAAAGATACCAGTAGAATTGGGTTACATACTTTCCTATCCATTAACTCTCATTACCCTAGTATAGTTTTATGACCAAAGCTTTTTATTCCGACTCACGTAAAATTTTTATGAGAACATAACTTAGATTATCACGAATGTGATACGTAAAGGTGCTTACAGATATACGCGCCGCGAACATGAGCAATTCACTTTTAATCAGATGACAATATCTGTATTTTTACAGAAACGGTAAGATACAGATATAAAAAGCTTGGCATCAGCTGATTAAAAGTGAATTGCTCATGTTCGCGGCGCGTATATCTGTACGCACCTTTACACTCTGTGATTTATGGAAATTTTCAAAGAAAGGCTTCCAATATATTATAACTATCCAATAAGAAAAATGTGAATTTTCCTATGCTAATACAAAACATCATCTAAAAGATACTATGTTTCAAATTCGAATTTATTCTGTGAATCAAACAGTTAAAATCACAAATGAATAGTATTACATCACAACATCACAATAAAATATATTCAGAAAACTTCTTCATGAATAAAAAAATTAAATAGAAAAAAGTTTGTTTGTTTGAGATACTTGAATACTTTTTGTTTTGTCTACAGTATAGTTTAAGCCAGGTGAGCTACGATTTCACTTACATCAGACTCAAGTTTGGCTGCTTCATGGCCTTTATTGTACATTTCAAGATAGATGGCTTTATGTTTCTCTTCAGATTCTTGGTGAGTTCGTTTGAGCTCTTCATTCTCAACTGACAGTGACTTAATTCGACTCTCAGCTTCCTCCAACTTGGGCCTAAGTTCACAGAACCTGTAACAGAATTCATAGTTGAGTAATAAAACACTTCATACAAGGAGTAGAGAATTGCTTGATGACTACGAGACTAAAAAACTATGAATTTCGAAGAATTTGGAAGGCCGTATCATTGAAGTGAGGTCTAAGATTCAAGTCGACGGTTTGGCATTTCTCTTAATGTTTAAATGTTTATATGTTTTATGTTGCGCATTAACGGCGAAACGCGGTAGTAGATTTTCATGAAATTTGACAGGTATGTTCCTTTTCAAATTGGGCGTCGACGTATATACAAGGTTTTTGGAAATTTTGCATTTAAAGGATGATATAAAAGGAAAAAGGAGCCTCCTTCATACGCCAATATTACCGTAAAATCAGACTATAGAATTATTCATCATAAATCAGCTGTCTAGTGACTACCGGTTCAAAAACTACCGTTCAAAAGACTACCCGTTCAAAAACATCGAACATCTTGAAAATTTATCTTTCCATCAACGTTAGTAGACAGTTGACTATAATACTACCCGTTAAATTACATCGACCATCTTGAAAATTGTATCTTTCCATCAACGTTGTAGACAGTTGCAGCCAGACCTGATAACAGCGCTCACACTCACATTCCGGGACGACACGTCACGGTACGATAGGACAGAAAGCTCTATATTTATTTAGGATTTTTTCTAGACATTTTAAATTGATAAATTATTTATTAATTTTTGAGAAAACTTAACAACAGGTCAATGTAACTTACTGAGCGCGAGGTCTACTGTTCACAGAACTACTAGTTTAGAGCAATTGATACTCCTTCAGTTGGATCATTCTACTTCATCGTATAGTGAGGTCCACGTTATAATGGCAGTGTTTGATTAGCAATGGTATTGCTATCCTTAGCCTATTTATCATTCAACAAAGCGGATAGTGCCACCTCTTCCTCGCTTTGCTTTGTTGCCAGATCGTCTTTTAACAATGTAGAATTAATAATTTATTAACAAAATATTTCATCTTAATTATGAAAACTCTTTATGAAATTATTGAAAAATATAATTTCTTGCTTAGTAAAATAAAATTGATTTTTTAAAGAGCATGAACACGTTAATATTACATCAATGAATCTGAATCAGCTACCGTCTATAGAAGGCATTGACAAGATAGAGGATCAGCAACGTTTTTCTCCCATCTTTCTCCACTGCCATTATAACGTGAATCTCGCTATAGGCCTGTCTATTAGGAATACATCTTTTAATACCTGTTTTAAATTCTGATTCTAGTGATAGCATGGTAACTACACATGACTGAAGAACAATTTTGTGAAAATGTATAATACCTTCAACAACTAGCGATTATTTTTCAAACTTATTACTTAACTTATCCATTGAATATAATATCGGACCAGAGGGTTCAGTGTAAGATATCCTGAAGAGAGGAATAACTTCAGTTCTGATTGAATGATTGAAAATCATGAGATCACCAATACTTAAAAATATGAGCCGCATCATCTTACAGCAAGACTTCTACTAATCTGACTAACCTTGATGTGAAGTAATTCTATTTTTCAGTTTGATCTCCTCCTTATAGTAAATCTGGAAAACAAGTTTCTAAAATTGAAACATTCATTATTTCCGAGAGTTTTACCTGTCATTCGCTTCCGTGATTCGCTGCAGTAGAGAATCCACTTTATCATTATGCCTTCCTTTCATTTCGCTGATTTCAGCGTTATGCCTCTCTTTCAGTTCGCTAAGTTCGGCATTAAGCCTTTCTCTAAGTTCGCTCAATCCGGCATTATGACTTTCTTTGAGCTGCACAAGTTCGGCACTGTGGTGTTCCTTGAACTTAACTAGTAGGTCATCATGAATATTTTTGAGGTGGTTGATTTCTAGACGATGTTTCTCGTTTACGTCCCTGAGCACATCCTCGTGATGGTGTTTTATCCTGTCAATGACGGCGGTTTGTGATGGGGCGGTGGCGGGTGGTGAGCTGTGCGGACTGTGCGGCCAGTCGCGGCTGCGATCGCGGTCGTGGTCGCGGCTACGATCGTGGCTACGATCTCGGTCATGGTCGCGGACGCAGCTTCCGCTGCTGCTGTTCAGGTCTTCGAAGTGGCCCGAGTCGACCAAAGACGCCGGAACGTCGGCGAGTACAGCGGCCGGTGATGGAGATACCCTGAAATTCAACAAATACACGCATAAGGACATACAATAAATTTTCAACAATAAATTTCCTGTTTATCCTACGAATTTGACTTATGATACATGAATTTGAACCTATGTTCTCTCTTTTTCCTGCCTTCTTCTCCATTTTTTTCCTTTTCCACTCCTCTTCCTACTTCATTCTTACTTTTATACCCTCTACTTGCCTATTACATGGGAAACCATAGTTGGCTAGGTATTTTTCCTCCTTTTTTTCCTTTTCAGCACACCCCACCATGAAGCCTGCTTTTGTATTTTATTAGAAACTTATTTTTTATTGTGATTTTTTGTATTTCGATTTCTTCTATGTATTTTGTGTTGAATTGAATAAAACTATTTGATTGATTGATTTGATGTAGTACGAGGAAATCCGATAATTTTGTCAAAATTTATGAGTGTTTGAAATTAGAGGTGTCTCCTAAGGTGTCATTATGCGCACCCCTCCACTAGAAAATACTGTAATGAAATGCATCTAACGGGTGATTCTCATAGAACATGACTTTATGAACTTATATAATTGTGCGAAATCTCAACGTGAGGACAATTAAGTTGGTGATGATGTTTGAAGCTAAAAATGAATTGTTTTTTAAAATACTTGGAGCATTGTTGTCAGGTGTACCTGGAAATCTATATGAGATAGTGCGCTCTACCTGGTCTCAGATTGTAGAGCACAAAATTATGCCATGAGGAATTTTGAGTTGTACATTTAATAAATGGTAACAATTGGAAGATATTGTTGATCAAAAACTAAGATTCATCAAGATTGTTTTTTCTCAAAAGTTTACTCATTTTTGGAAAAAATAACTCGGTACTCATTAGAAGTAGAGAGCTCCAAATGATTTCAATTTATTTGAAATTTCATAATATGAAAAAGACTTTCTCTGTCCGATGTCTGGAGTTAGCGAGAATAGCTAAGAACCGGAAAATGAACCGAAAATACGATGATTTGGGGCATTCTGTATTTAGCACAGGGAAATTTTGCATAAAAAAATTGGCTTATGGCATATCATATCATGGCTATATGACTATAATGACTTATCTTACATATCCGAACAATATATTAAAAAATCAGCAATATTGCAAGCACCAATGTATATAGTGTATTACAATGTATATGACTGTATTCAAAAATGAACTCCTGATACTGTTTTAGTCACTATATAGTGGGAGATACAGGCAAAATCTTGTGTTTTCAACGAAATTAATCTTGTTTGGGCGCAAACCAACCGGAAACTATCAATGTGTAAATGAATAATAGCTACCCATCAACAGCCGAAGGAGAGTTGCTTTGATCAGTGCCGTTGACACGCTGCTTGCTAAGCACAGGCGTGGAGGGAGTCGACAAATCATTGAATATTGACTTGTTGGGTGTAGATGGCGATGGCGACCCGTTCTGTTTGGCGGTCACATCGATTGTGGAGCCAGCCTTCACCAGTCGCAGTTCAACCACCTCCTTGGTCAGACGAAATATCTCCCTCTCCTTGTCAGTCAGCTCTGTTTGTTTGTCTTGAAGCAGTTGCTGTAACAGACAATATTCTATTTTTTATCAAAAAGACAAGATTTTAAAAAGACATCATTTTATTTTTATCAAAAAGTCAAGATTTCAAACAGATATAATTTTTTATCAAGAAGTCAAGATTTTAAACAGACATCATTTTATTTCTACCAAAAAGTCAAGATTTCTCAAGAGTTATGAGATACCTTATAGATAGTTCAATAATTGATATAAAGTCAAGATTTTAAACATACATCATTTTATTGCTATCAAAAAGTCAAGATTTCTCAAGAGTTATGAGATACCTAATAGATAGTTCAAGAGATAGTCCTCCTCCGCAAGTCAAGTTATAGATAGTTCAATAATTGATATAAGTCAAGATTTTTAACAGACAATATTCTATTTTCATCAACAAGTCAAGATTTCAAACAGACATAATTTTATTCTTATCATAAAGTCAAGATTTCTGAAGAGTTGTGAGTTACCTTATAGATAGCTCAACAATTGATATTAAGTCAAGATTTTAAACAGACAATATTCTATTTTTTATCAAAAAGTCAAGATTTTAAACAGACATCATTTTTTTATCAAGAAGTCAAGATTCATGCAGAGTTGTCAGATACTTTATGAATAGTTCAATAATTGACATAAAGTCAAGATTTTAAATAGACACTATTCTATTTTCATCAAAATGTCAGTATTTGTGAAGGGATTCGAGAGATTAAATAAATAGTTGACATTATTAGAGGGAATAATACCTATCTCCTTGTCAGTAAGCTATATTGTTTGTCTTGAAGCAGTTGCCATAACAAACAATATTTCATCAAATAGCCAATATTAATGAAGAGTTTTGTGATTCCTTATACATAGTTCAATAATTGACATTAAATTATTCAGGCTAAATCCACAGGGACAAAATGCTGTTAAAATTTGCCGCCTCAAGCTAGATTCCAACATATCAGTACTTGTCAGTGAACGAATTTGTTACAGTGGGAATATTATTTCCAACACTTCTAGTGAGACTATTTACACTCGCTTGGCCGATCTTAGTGGAAATAGTCCCATTAAAACTCACGAGAATTATATTTTCACTGTACCGGACACGTTCACTGATAGGTACTGATAGGTTCACTGATATGTGGGAATCCAGTTTTATTCAAAACTACATTCGGAAATCGAAATAGAAATTATTTCTGGAAAACAAAGCCGCTACAGAGTTTGCAAGATGATACATTTTTATAAGAAATTCCTATTATTTTCTTGTAACTTCTTGGGAGCGATTTTCCGGTACACAAATATGAATCCAAATTGAAGAACACGTGGAGAGTATACCATTTTCTTCTATTATGGCAATATTTTCGACTTTTATTGAAAAAATTTCGAAATATACAAAACCGTTCGTTCTTCAACGTTCATTAGATCAGCTCTAGAAGAAGTCAAACGAAAATGTACAACTACAGTCATTCTATAATATCATCAAATTTCAAGCTTCATTCTTGTAAATAGCAGCGTTTCACTG
Source organism: Nilaparvata lugens (assembly GCF_014356525.2). Taxonomy (NCBI): domain Eukaryota; kingdom Metazoa; phylum Arthropoda; class Insecta; order Hemiptera; family Delphacidae; genus Nilaparvata; species Nilaparvata lugens. The sequence goes on from NC_052504.1 coordinate 15,666,216, forward strand.
ATAGTGGAGGTGAGGTGTAAAGGTGGGAATATTCATGGAAGGAGATTAACCACTATTTTACCACTACCTCCGTAAACAAAGCCATAGTGCTTTCGTGTGACGTCAGCACAGGTAGGGATCCTACACCAATAAAATCACTAGCTGATATAGATCAGCTGAAATCAACGAATTTTTATTGGTGGAGGAGCTGTGCTGACGTCTCACGAATGCACTACGGCTTTGTTTACGGAGGTAGTGATTTTACAGGGTTATCCCCGTGGATTAGATCACATCAGCTGGACATATAAAGTAGAACATCTTTTGTTCTGATATGTGTTAAAAGAATATGATCTTATTTTCTATGGAAAATCAGTAATCGTGCATGAAATAACTAGCATAACGAGACATAACAGTCAATTATCGGTGGGGTACTATTTGTTCCAACGAAAAGCGTAGAAAATGAAATTATGATGTGGCATTGATGAACAATTTTTCAAAAAAATGGGTAGTTGTGATTAAAGACACAAACAAAGATAAGTCCGCCTACAATACATGTTAGTTGATAAATTGGATTTCTCCGACACCTAATCTTTGGAATGGTTTGAATATATGAGCTAGAGCAACGATATGATATTATATGCGTCAATTGTTAGTTAAAATTTGTTGAATAGGAATTGATACTGTGAAATTTCTCCTTAATATAAAAAATACAGTTTTATTTTTGTCACATCCACATTTATCAGATTTGTACACAGGACTGCAGTTTCATGTTGAAACCAATACACTACAGCTGAAGATGTGTTGGTTTTAACAAGAAACTGTAGTCCTGTGAAGAAATCTGATAAATGTGGATGTGACAAAAATAAAACTGTATTTTTCAATTGTAAAATAGTCTATCAACATGGTGTTCAGGAGAAACTTATTTTCATACAAAATCTATAAATGATACAGTGTCTAATTTCAGCTACTAAAAAATGTTATTAAAATTAGAAAATGGTATATTGAACTGAACAACTCAACTCAAAGAATTACTCAAAGAATTACTAAAAGAACTTCCTTTAGGCTTTCAATGTATCTTATAAGATTGCATTTACTTCACTTATGTAATATCGTATTTTATTTTTTAATAAATGTTTAATATAATTGTTAATATATTACAGAAATGAGTAATATTACATACTTATAATAATTATTTATGGAATCGTTTTGGTTGACCCTGGTGTAGATTAACCCGATTCCGGTTAAACAGTGCTCTACTGTAATACGTTTTGATATATGCATATTGCATTTCAACATAACAGTTTGATTTGTAATGCGAGCTTCTTGAACGATATTGTTTTAGAAAAATGAATAATATTTCCAAATAAATGAATAAATAACTGTTTTCTAATAAATAACAGCCGGATTTGTAAAGAGAACTTTCTTGAATGATATTTTTTGAAAAAATTCTGATTTTGATATCTATAGCTGACCTTCAATTTGCGAATGGTGAGGTTTGCGCGCTGGGTGGGCGTGAGGTACTCGTGGCCGGCGTCAGGGTGGGAGTGCGGCGAGCAGTGCACGACAAAGCGGCGATGCCGGCCGCTGTAGGTGGTGCCGTTGCGAGCGAAACTGGCGTGGTCACACTGCGACGCCGTACTGCCTGCACTGCTGCCGAAGCTCTGCACAGAGTCCATGTCATCATCCCGGTCGGGACTGAGGCACGCGCTAACTGGGGTGCTCAAACATTGCTGCAACAAGCCAAGCCGTGCGCTAGTGACCAACATGCCAACAAATCATAACTTATTGCAAAAAATGAGACAAAAAAATGTTAACAAAATAAATCGAGTAGGCCTATTCAAAGGAAACAACGAAACATATAATGCAGAGATATGTAGGTAAAACTGTGTACAGACTTGAGCGCCACGAACATTTATATAAAATTCTCAAGAAAGAGAGCACTGAGTGTTGTACTCAATTTATTTTGTTATTGTATTATATGTCAAATTGTGACATCCTGTTGTTTAGGCTGGATTAAATTTACTGATTTATTCTTCTCTCTTATTCTTCAATTTAATAGTATATTCCCCCAAATTTAATCTTCTCGTAAGCAAAGATCACCAGCGGGCAGTTTTTTATTTTTTGCTTGTGATGCCATTAGTACTTGAAGATGTATTTTTTATGAGTTTGAATTATTTTATTTTCTTGTTTATATTTATTTTTATTTTAATGTGATTAGAAACTTGAGGAACATATACTACTTTGTCCAATTGTAGGAGAAACAGTTAATGATTTTTTTTCAGGTAAATGAATTAGTAATTTGTGAACTCATTCCAATTCGTTAAGGGGAGAGGGATTCAGTGGGTCTGATAAATTGAAAACCATCCAAAGCTGGGTTGCAAAACGTGAAGTGTTGAGAGCGACCTAACCAATATTTTTGGATTGTCTAGATTGGAGAGAGTTAAGGATTTGAAATGATATTTTTCAAGAGTTGTTGTTTCAAGAGTTTCAAGAGATACTGCAGTAATATTACTCTTGTCCGTGCAAACCTTAGTTTGCAGCATAGGGCTCAACGAACAATGGTTTTCTTACAAGAATAGAAGCACACTGTTGCCGTTTTTATGCTGATTCTATCAAAATGAACAACGCTTTCTCTTTCGCTCTTTCTCTTACAAAATCAGCTCACAGGAATTCTGGCTTCTGTGATATAAAATACGTTTAGCACCACAGTTGATGAAATATGTATACCGAATGAATAGAGCTCGACGGATGAGTGCAAGAAGTAACAAAATTATAATAACAAAAGTAGTGTGACCAAAATATTTCTGTGTAATAGTATTAGTGATATTGTGGTATATATGTCTATATTGGATGAAAAAGCTTGAGAGTGTGACTACTACTTGAAAAGTCAAGAATTCAAACAGAAACTAAATTATTGAATAATAAATATCGACGAAGTAACATAAATATGCTAGCTCTATAACAGTGCAAACAAAACATTTATGTGTAGAAGTGAATGTGATATTGTGGCAGATAAACGACTTGGAATTATCAAAGCTATTGTACTTATAAATTGAAGAATTAATAATCTTGAATGAAAAAGAATAAGAAATTGTCAAAAAACCACTGATTTATTGATAATTAGAAAGACCGGTTTCGGTTATTACACCATTGTCAATCTCTGATAAACCATCATGTGAATGATTACCACAATATCAACTTCTCAACTACACAAAAATTAATAATCTAGTTTTGCTTGCTACAGCATTATAAATATCTAAGTAGCTTGAAGATTGATTGAGAAGAAATTTAGTTATCTAGAAATTTGGAACTGTGTAACAGCCGAAGTTTCTCAATATTTAAATAAATGAGTGGTTCGGATAATTATATTTCTCAAAGGTGATTCTTGTGTCATTGGAATTGTGCTAGAGAAAAAGTACCTATTCAAAACAAATAATACGAAACTTTCAGAAAACCAAATGCAATCAAACAGCAATGATCAAGCTTCATGACAGTAAAGACAAAATAACTGAATGGTATGCGATGAACATGATATGCTAATAATCTATGATAGCCATGGAAAACGTGACATGTCTACTGAAAATCATGAAAAATTTTCGTTTATAGCATGTGAAATGTGCGATGCACAATTAAAGCGATTTTCAGATACTATGAGTGAAAAATTACTGTAACAACGAATTTATTTCTTAGCCAATTGAAATGTCAAGTGATTTATTTAATCTTAATTTTATAAATTGAAAAAGTAACACTTGTATTATTTTGAATTTCATTTGAATAATATTCCATGTTTCAATTTGCATAGCTAAGTATGGATCAAAATTTCTGAATTTAGTAGGCTAATCCATTTAATATCTATTTATTTATTTATTTATTTATTGAATCAATGAGAATTACACAACTTACATATAAGTACCACAGGTTTACGCCCAAAACGGTTCCAATTCTAATTTATACAACAGTCCAAATGTAGCTAGGTTATGTGTCACTTAACATTCATTCTTCAATAAATTACACACTCAATTTAAAATTCAGAACACACAAAAATTTTTCCTTAATTAAAAAAATAAATTAAATTGAATTAAATTATATATAACAATAATTATATCATAACCAATTATTTAACAAAATTCAGGAATGCACAAGAGGCTCAAGTCCAACACTGTTCTAAAGCTATTTCAAGATAAATAAAATGAGTGACATAAGTGACTGAACTATCAAACCAAACAGTAAAGAAAGTTTTACAAAGGAGCTTTTCATAGTTTATTTTCACTTTTGGTAAATAGCCTTTTTATTTATAACATCTTTGATAGCAGAGATCATTTGATAGCGAAGTGTTTCGTTTCTGGTCTCAAAATTTAACAATTTATTTAAAGTTTGGACTTTTTGAAGTGTTTGAAACTAACTTAATTATTTTTTAAATAGTTTTTAGATTAAAAATCTGTTTTTGTTTGTTTTGGATTGTAAATTGGCGTGTCGTAGTAGGAAATACTAAAATGACGTGCATCTAATGGGTGATTCTCATAGAACATAAACTCATGAACTTATATAATTGAGCGAAGTATCAATGTGAGGAAATGTAGTTGGTGATTACGGTTGAAGCTGAAAATTAGGTGTTTTTCCCAATACAAGGAGCATTCTTGTCAGATGTACCTGGTATTCTATATGAGATAGAGTGCTTTACTTGATCTCAGATTGTAGAGCACAAAAATACGACCGGAGGGATTTTGTTTTACATATCTAAATGGTAAAAATCGGAAGATATTGTTGATCAAAAACTAAAATTCATCGGAATTGATTTATTCTTTAAATTTTATTCACTCATTTTTGGAAAACTCAGTACTCATTTTGAGATAGAGAGTTCCGAATAATATCATTTTATAATCTAAAAAAAGGCAAGAGCAAATTTTTCTGTCCGATTAATGAATTTGGTAGAAATAGCTGAGAACTGGAAAATAAATAGAAGATACGATGTTTTTGGGACATTCTGTATCTAGCACAAGGAAATTTTACATGAAGAAATTAGTTCTGGACTTCTCTCATGTATCCAAATAATATATCAGAAAATCAGAACTACTATATAAATTGCAAGCACACCCCCTTTTTATGTCTATATTGACTGGACTATTTGGGCTTGAGCCTGTTGTACATTCCTGGAAGTTATGTAGCCTAATTCTGAACGATTGAATAAAAATTGGTTAATAATACTGGAAAATAAATAGAAGATACGATGTTTTTGGGACATCCTGTATCTAGCACAAGGAAATTTTACATGAAGAAATTAGTTCTGGACTTCTCTCATGTATCCAAATAATATATTAGAAAATCATAACTACTATATAAATTGCAAGCACACCCCCTTTTTATGTCTATATTGACTGGACTATTTGGGCTTGAGCCTGTTGTACATTCCTGGAAGTTATGTAGCCTAATTCTGAACGATTGAATAAAAATTGGTTGGCTTCCAAGCCAACATATTTCTATCAACAACTGATTTCTGTAAAACAATTCCTCCAGTATGAAACAGCTTCAGGATCCGAAATGGAATTTACATATCAACTAATAATTCACTCTTATAACAATTCGTCTACCAAAGGCGAGGAGTAATGAACAACAACAGTCTTTCCTTATTTTTTCCATGAGCCTCATGGTTCAAGGTTTATTGCGCATTGGTTCAAACCATAGGGAGCAACTGCAAGATACTTCAACAGGATTTAATCACAATCTGAGCAACAATATTATGAATAGTTTTTACAAAATTGATTTATTTCCATAATAATAACCGAAGGATTTATTCTCAATCCGAGTAGCAAGATTATGATTTGGTCTTTTTGGAACTAAATTATTCCCATAATACGATCCGAAGGAATTAATCAAAATCTGAGCAATTAGATTAGGAATCGGTTTTTTGAAATTATTTTATTTCCATAATAATAACCGAAGGAATTAATCACAATCCGAGCAGTAAGATTATGATTTAGTGTTTTTGAAATTAATTTATTTCGATTATAATAACCCAAGGATTTAATCACAATCTGAGCATTATGAATAGTTTGTTTTAAAATTATTTCATTTCCATAATAAATAACCGAAGGGTTTAATCACAATCTGAGCTGCAAGATTATGAATTTTAAATTCTTTTCAAGTATTTTTAAAATTGATTTATTTCCAGAATAATAACCGATGGGTTTAATCACAATCTGAGCAAAAAGCTTATGTATTATGGTATTTTTTAAATTAATTTATTTGCAGGATAGTAGCCTACCAAGCTGCGATGCCTGTTGAGAGGCGGCGTACGACTGGTGGTGGTGGGGATGGTGCTTATGCCGTTGCGCGCATGCTCGGCTATGGGAGAGAAGGTGCCAGAGCGTACCGAGCCAGACCGACGCAAGATGGGCGAACTGGGCACCGGGATGCGGCTCTCCCGCTCATCGCTGCTCAGGCGACGTCGCGGTGTCACGTCTCCGCGAATCATTACATCCTGCAAAAACAAAATGATATCATTCACTTCGAATAATATAAATATGACATCACAAAAATTCAAAAAAGTTGGCAAATCAAATACCTACAGTGAGGTCCACGTTATACTGGCAGTGGAGAAAGATAACAGAACAACGTTGCCGAACCTCTGTCCTGTCAATGCTTTCTATAGATGGTAGCTGATACAGGTTTATTGATGTAATATTAACTGTTCATTCTTGTTTAAATTATACCATTTCAGAATAATTTCATGATTAAGATGAATTATTTTGTTGATTATTATTTCTACATTGTTAAAAGACGATCTGGCAACAGAACAAAGCGAGAAAGAGATAGCGCTATCCGCTTTGTTGAATGATAGACAAGGATAGCAATACAATTGCTAATCAAACAATGCCATTATAACGTGGACCTCACTATAGTACTTTATTCATCATTGCATTCATACAATATAAAGTTATATTAGTCGTAAATAGTGTCATGATAAAATCGAAGAATAATTTACAATAATTACTGTATAATAATATTATTTCAAATATTCAATGAAAGCTATATAAATTGAACTAAGGACTTTATGCTACTGCAAATGTTGACCAAATAACTAAATAGCAGGAGGAAATTTCGAGAATGAATCGGTCCCAAAATTGTGCCCAGACCGAGAATCGAACCCGGTACCACTCAAAAATCTTCCATCTTACAATAATCAATTGAAAAATTCTTGAACTTATTACAGGATATTCAAAATTGAATGTATTTTCAAATGGTCCTTGAAATTATTCGCACCCTCCTTCTCTATGTTATTAATTGGTAACTGGTTGAAAAATTCAGCTCCCATGTAGGAAGTATGTTTTACAAAGAATAGTTTCTCTGTTGTTGAAGTGCATAAGGTCTTCTTGAGCCTGTATGACATAAAGAGCCTTATACCGATGGTTAACAAATTATTCATTTCAGCCTCACTATATGACTGATGTATGTCAAAAATATTGCTCATGGAGTTACAAGTTAGAGAATTAATTAGTTGAACTATCAATAAAATAGTGATAGTTCAAAAATGAATGTGTAATTGCTATTCAATCATCAATACTTAATTGCCGAATACTTAATACATAATTGCCAATACTTAATTCCATAACATGAGAAATCAAGAGAACATTTCTATGACTTGGTTGTAATGCTCATTAATAAATCAAGAGGTATTAAGGATTTGCGATTGGGAAATAAAATCAATGGACAGAAACACGCCACCTAGCTCCGCCCCTTGCGGCACTCAGAATAAGTAACTAGCATGTCAAGGCAAATGCTCAACTTCAAGCAAATTCATCTCACTCCAAACTCTGAAATGAAATAGATCAAAGACCTACTACTATATTATGTCTCAGCAGGAAGACACACGCCATTTGTAGAGTGTGTAAAATGTCAGTCACAGATGTCAAGCATGCACCGTATAAATGAATACTATACATAGATTCACTTCTTCTTCTTCTTCTTCTTTTCCTTCCCCTTATGCCGCTAAGCGTCGGGTGCCTCCAGCCATTTCTTATATTGCACTCTATCCTGGGCCATCCTCCTAACGTCCGTCATTGTCTTTCCCTTTCCAGCCGCGATACTCGCCACATACTCGCTCCATTCCATCCGTGGTCGTCCCCTACCTCGACGTCCCTCCGGTCTTGCTTCCATTACCATCCTTGCTTTTCTTTCCTCCCTCATTCGTGTGACATGTCCATACCAACCTAAAGCTTTTCGTTGGACAGAAATGATCAGCTCTTCCTCCTTTAGAGTATCTCTGATCACTCCATTTCTCACTCTGTCTCTCCTTGTCTTTCCAACGACTTTTCTTAAATATCTCATTTCTGAGGAGGTAATTCTACTTTTATGTTTATCTAGGAGTGTCAGGCATTCTGTTCCATACATTAGGATGGGCTTAAAAACTGCTTGATAGATTTTCATTTTTGTTCCCTGGCTTATCTCTCTTTTCCCAAGTAGTGTCCTGCTTATTTGGTAGTATACCTGGTTAGCTTTCCTTACCCTATTATTGATTTCTTCATCAACCTTTCCATCTGTGGAGATGACCGTTCCCAAATATTCAAAGTTATTCACTCTTTCCATAGATTTTCCATTCCACTTTATTTCCATTTCTGCATTTCCCTGCATCTTAGATATCACCATTACCTTACTCTTATCTGTATTTACTATCATTCCCTTGTCTCTTATTGCACTACACCATTCCGTGACAGAATTCTGAAGGTCTCTTTTGTTTGTTGATATCAATGCAATGTCATCCGCATAGATAAGTGCTTGAACATACACAGGACGGAGCTGATGATTTCCGACTTTACTTCTACTTGTTCTTCTTTTACATATTTTCAATATTTGGTCCATCAGCACTATGAATAACAGAGGGCTGAGGCTGTCTCCCTGCTTGACGCCTTTATCAATTTTAAACTCTCCGGACACAGCACCTCCTATTCTCACAACTCCGGTTACATTCTTGTACAGGCTCTTGATCCTTTTCATTATTTCATAAGATGCCCCCGCCTCCCTCAAGGCTGACCACAGGTACTCTCTAGGAACAGTATCAAATGCTGCTTTCAAATCCAGGAAGGCCAAGTAGGTGTCACCAGCGCGGCTCAGTCTTTTGTCCATGACTTGTCTGATAGTAAATATATGATCACTGGTCTGACGATCTCTTCTAAACGCCGCCTGTTCCTCCTCCAGTCCCTCCTCCACCTCTACTCTAAGTCGTCTTTCTAGTATCCGGGAATAGATCTTCAATACTACTGATGATAAGCATATGGCTCTGTAGTTCTCACATTGAACTGAACTACCTTTTTTATGTATGGGAACAATCACATTTTTCTCCCATTCTGATGGAATTTTGGCATACTGCCAGACATCTTTACACAACTTCCATATCCAGTTAGCTACTCTTTCCCCTCCATATTTAATGAGTTCGGGTGTTATACCATCATATCCAGCTGCTTTTCCCAATTTCATGCACTCTATGGCATTTTGAACTTCTTGAAAGGATATCTGCATTTGCTCTTCTACTTGATCTTCTTCATTAGCACCATCAATAGGTCTTACCTCCTCCTGAAATGCCTTTTCATAGTAATTTCTCCACACCTGCAATACATCTTTCAGTTCTGATTTCATCCTTCCCTCCTCATCAATCACACTTCTCACACGCTTTCCATACTTTCCTCGTAGGGCTCGAACTGTGTGCCAAAATTTATTACTCATTGCTTGACTGTTTTCCTCAATTTCCCTTCCAAACTCCTCCCATGACTCCAACTTAGCCTTTCTTACTTCTTGTTTGGATTCTCTTCGTCTTTGTACATATTCAGTCCAATCATCTGCATTTTTAGTTCTGAGAAACTTTTTCCATGCCTCCTTCTTCAGTCGAACCTTCTCTTTCACCAAATCGTTCCACCACTTGGTTCTTTTTACATGCTCTCCCACTACTGTCTTTCCACACACTTCCTCTGCAACTCTCAACAGCGACTTCTTCAGTAGGCACCATCTCTTCTCAATATTCTCTTCTGAGCTTCCATCAATTTCTTCCTCCTTCCTCAAGAGCTCCTCAGTCATCAGCCTTTGATATTCTCTTCTGTTCTCTGCCTTCTTCAATTCCATTATCTTTATTTTCTCATACTTGACAGATTTATACTTCTTTGGAGGTCTAATTTGTGTGTCCATAATCAATAGTTTGTGCTCTGTACTGAGCTCCGCACTCCTGTACACCCTCACATCCGTTACCGCATATCTGAAGTGCCTTGAGTATACAAAATAGTCAATTGCACTTTTGACTCCTCTGTTGGGTGATTCGAATGTGATTTTATGGATACTTTTATGGGGGAAGAAGGAATTTCCAACTAACAGATCGTTATCAACACAGAACTCCAGCATTCTCTTGCCACTACCATTCATTACCGACTCTGCTCCATGCTTTCCTAGGCATCCATGTCCTATTGTGATATCATTGCCTACCCTCGCATTCCAGTCACCCATGATTATTATGTGCTTTGCATACTGTCGGGCCTTATCAACTGTTTCCTGTAAGGCTGAGTAAAATGTCTCTTTCTCTAGTTCAGCCGAGTCATCTGTGGGAGCATATATTTGTATTAGTGACACCCTTTCAGCAAACTCTAAATCTGCAGAAATAATTCTAGAGTTTACTGCCGTCCAGCTCACCATTTTTCTTTGGCACTCATCACTTAGTATAATGCCCACTCCTTCCTTTGCTCTAGCTTTCATTTCCACCCCTGAATATAGAAATGTGTATCCCTTATCTAAAGCCATCTCACCACATCCTTTCTTTTTGGTTTCACTAATGCCCATCAATTTCAATCCATATTTCTCCATCTCCTCGACCACCTCACACTCCTTTCCAGCAATAGACGTAACGTTCCATGTTCCAAATTTCATAAAATTGCATTTCCGTTTTTTATTCCTTAAGTCCGGTCCTGTTCCGAGGCTCGTTAGTCTTCTCTGAATCCGAGTTTATCCAGCGTGTGGGGGATTAGCCCAACGACGCCTTCTTTGGAGTACTTCTTTGTCTGCCTCCTACCCTTCGACCTGTCCGGCTTGGGTGGCCCTGCTGGTAGTTACACTACCGCCGGCATAGCTCTCTGGGTCACAGGAGGACGCAAGCCCCTCCACCAACGACAAGGTGTTGTACTCCCCAGGAGGGGACATAGATTCACAAGATTCAAAATTGGAGTTGAGTACAGTTTAGCACAGACAGGCATAGCCTACTCTTTGAAGAAGTAAATAGATACAAGTTGAATCTATGGTTTTACTAAATCTTTTCCAAGTAATATGAAAATTAAAAGTATACCTACTGAAAACTGAAAAAACGCAAATATTTTCTCTTAGAGTATGAGTTTATTTCTCATATTTTAAACTGATTTGGTTTGATATTTTCTTGCTCCGTAATCCTCCCACAGAATAATGAACTCTTATCCTCCTTGCTCCACAACTTGTTAAACTTCTGTCATCAAATGAAAAATTCCACAAGTATCGTATTACGTAAGGCGAACGTTATCCAGTATTTCCAGTTTACAGGACAGATCTACAAGTTCAACCAAACACGCAACTCATCTTCATTTCCAGATCCAGTTATCATTTTTGATTCATCACAGAGACTTGACAAACCGGCAATATTACTGCATGAGGGGAAACAAATGTGAAACATATTCACACTAACAGTTAACCTCAATCTCTTGTACAATAGATATTTGGAGCATTTTGTTCAATATTCATATATATATTATTAAATGAAATAAACGATAAAAAGTATTATAATAATATTCTGTTTACTAAATTGAAAAGTTTAAATTGCCTCAATTATATTAGATTAATAAAATTAACAAAAATTATAAGATTAACAAAACATCACAGTTACAAATACATTCCAAATAAAACAATACTCATTACAAAGCATTCAATATTTTTTAATTCTAAACATAACAAAAATTCAATTGGAATGGCTCCTGTCATCAGTATAGGCAGTGATTAAAAAAATTCAAGATAATACTTTTCTGGCTTTGATTCAACAATTCATCATACAAAGTTTTGGTCTCTTGATATTTTTACAAAATGTTCATAATTTCAAAAAATTATTTGTACATTGTATAGAAGTATGAGAACCATACTATGGCAGCAGATTAAGTATGTGATAGAAAAGCACAATATTCTCCAACTCAATCATCATTGATGTTTATGATTTTATTATTTATTCTCACTATTTATTTTCCCTATCCCAGAAAATAGACAACTCTCTATAACCTCATGATTACTCATATTATTACACGTGACGAATTGGAAAACATTAATAATAGTTAAATATAGATACTTTTCAATACATGCAGATTGTGATCTCTTAATCTACTGTAGACATATCTAAATAGATGAGAAATCAAATACTTGTTTTCTATTAGGCTAACTGTGTTTGAATGGACGTAATTGACTTGCATGTCTTCTGAATCTTGCCGATTTTAGAACATGGCAGAGGATGAATGAAATAATCTATAAAATCTCTAGTGAAAGCTACTTGAAATTTCACCCTATTCATTAGTACTGTTCGGTTGACTATTTGTTACCACAGAAAGACATTGTCCCATTCAAGAAAGCCTGTTCACTATGAGTATACAATAGATAAGACTGGGAACAAGTGTAGCAAACGCTATAATGAACAAAACACCATGTGGTTGACTGATATTCATACTGAACATCACCAGATATTGAATAAAGAGATTTAATATTTGGGTGGAATGGGCTAGTAATTTCTCTACTTTGAATTCCTTTTCATGAAAATAGAATAATTAAGAATAATCAGTAGCCTTTGATAGATCTAATGGTTAAAACAAACTGGAATCAAAATTTATTTCAAGTCTATGCAGAATTCAATGTAATCAAGCTAGTCAATTATTCAATGTTTAAAATGTATTCTTTGATTACAGTACAGTATATTTTTGTTTCCAGTTGGTTTCACATTTGTATTGAATAGTTTAAATTAGAATTAGAAACAGAGGAATACAATTCAATTCCACCTTTTTTAATCTTACTACTGCAGGTTACTCATAAATTGATTAAAACTTGAGTACCGGTACTAAATTAATACAAAAGAGTTATTGTCTAAGCATATCTAACCGAATCTTTTTTAGAAGCATATATAGTCTTGACAGTTATAAAATAATAGAGAGAAAATATGGAGAGTTTATTACACACAAAAATTGCAGTAACCTTTTGCTGCTTCACAATTGTGTGATTAAACCTAAAATTTTGTAAATAATTATCATCAATTGTTTCCAAACCATCAGTACATTACAATAGCGATGCTTTCTCTTCTCATATTATGAAATATCAATAGGCCTAGCATGAAATGCGAACTGAATGAATTTAGGGAGTACGCGTTCAAGACTATTGACATTAATCTGAATGAGATTTATTATGCAATAGGTAAGCCACTATCGTTTATACCGTGCATGCCTACTATTGTAAACAATGTTATGCAGTGTAATATCTCACATTAATTCTCAGCAGAGACATCAGCTAGCTACTTTTTTCGACGGTTAAGTGGGTCACGTTATTGCCTCCCTACTCCTCCTCCAGTCATGACCACAATCAGCTCACTGGTGAACAATTTACAGCGATGAAAGTGTTCACTGTTCACCAGCTACCAACACCAACTAGGCTATTCAACAGAAACTAGCTTTTCGCAGTCTATAGCTAAGAGTCTGCTCATAGAGAGATGCGAAAATCGTAAATGAAATTGCTGCGTTCTAAAAATATTAAAGATTTTTGCAGATGTGATAGAGTGTTATGTCACATGTCAGTGTGTGAAAATATTATGAAAGCATGAATGATAATATTGTTTATGTTTTAATGATTAACTTCGAGATTGATAATTATTTTCTTATAAATATTATAGAGCAATATAATATGATCTTGAAATTTAATATAAAGATGTCAAGTATACTTTTTTTTATTTATTTATTTTATTGAACGATACACTATAATCATAATATAATTATGTCCATGGAGGAAAAACTAGGCTGTTGAACACCCCAATTAAATTTTGCTTGTTTCTTTGAAAATATAGAGAAAAAATTACTTAGCCCATACTTCATCATTACTTAATCATTTTTGTTCCAAGTGCATACAGAAATCGGAAGTAAAGCACTGCTTATCAATTTATACTAATTTTAGAAGTACGTATGTTCCGCCTGAGTGTTGGAGCTCCTAATCTGGTTTGATGGAATGGCTTGATCATTGCCAATGATAACTTCATCAAAAACTCACGTCTCTTCATTTTATTGTTTTGAACCTCAAGTTGTAGAGAATTATAGCATTTATTCCAATCTGATCCATCATCCCATACCACATTCGTAGTGGTCAATACAAGTAAATCTTTGTAAAAAAGTATTTGATAAAAGTCCTACGTGTAAGACACTCTGGGGTGTTAGACACCCCAAACGAAGAACAAGATGAGCTGGTGACCTTGTAGAATGCTATTACTGACTGGAAGTGGAGGAGAGCAGTTGACAATGCTTCAAACCTAATTTAGACTGGGCAAAAATTCCCATCTGTTTGATATTGTCAACTGCAGAACAGAAAAAAAATCCCTGGGGAGTGAAACACCCCAGTGTGTCTCTTTAGGGTTAAAAGTTAATATAAGGATGTCAAGTATACGTTTTATTTAATTTATTTATTTATTTGAACGATACACTATAATCATAATATAATTATGTCCATGGAGGAAAAACTAGGCTTAGTCTGTACTGTTTCTCTCCAAAAACTTTGATAAAATGTTAATGAAAATATCATCTATATAATTTCTATCTACCTCTCAGATGCCCTACAACCTTTAACAAAAGTTTCCAAAACCTCTCAGTTCCCTATCACAATATCTCAGTCACTGGAATAATAAAGCTAAATGCTGGACATTGGAGTAGTCTAAGAATAAATAAACATATGATGAGTGGAATAGCATTTTTTAGCTCTGAAATTTGTGAAATTCACTAGCCTACTGTTTACTCTTGGACCTCCACATTGATAGAGATAATCAACAAGTTAAAGAATAACATTTTCACAGAACAGTTATCTAATTGCTTGCATTTTCCATACTCTTGTTGCCTTGAAATGTTTTTCCCAGCAAATCAAATCAGCCAAGCTTGAAGTGTCTAATTTTAAATCAGTCGAATAGCTGTAGATGGATTGTCAAAGGACAATATTACATTTAATCAACTATCATCACGTCGCTTTTATATCAGAAATCAATAACAATCGTTTAGACAGCCACATTGAAGAATCAAACTCACATTGATAAACACACAACTGATGGAATAATTGATGCTATATTTTATACTGCAAGTGAATGCGCATTCCAATACTGGTTTCTAAAGTTCCATGAATAGAAATTACATATTCCCGAAGTAATCAACAGGATGGCAAGTGGTTGTCCTTCAGGCAGAGCCGTCTAATCGCACAGATAAGCGTACTGCTTTCGGTACTCCCGTTGGAAAGGTGTCCGCTTATGGATAGCTCTGACCTTCGAAATCACTTGCCAGTGGTTAAGAACAAACTTTAAATTCTTGTTGCATTCGTAGGTGTTAGCATCATCCCTTCAATTACAAGCCCTTGGACAAAATACCCATCATAAAATAATACTCAATTCAAACGAATTAGTTTACATTTTTAGGAAATTGAGTTGACTATTTTTCAGAATTCAGTACTTTGTGTTACTTTGGCAAGATTCCTGAAGACGTTAGAAAGCTTAGAACGATGCCAAAACTGACCAAGTTATTTATACAATATTTTTTCGTCGCGACTGGTTGAGGTAGAGCAGAACTGGCAACTTCTGCTGACTAGATTGTAGTTGATGATGGCTATATTTCGGCTACATCAATAAAATTCATTAAAATATGTATGTTGAACTACGATAGATTTTCTATCAAGCTGTACTTATATTTTTCATCAAGTGAATATACTTCGTGAGTTGTAAAAATCAATTTTCAAGATGGCAGAGGAGAGAATGGACCTGTAACTCTCCATAGATTGATTTTATGCTTGATTAGATTGATATTATTATTAATTAAATTGAATAAATTAGATTGTAGGCCAATTGGTTCTTCACAAGTTGATTTTAATGGGACAGCTTCCTCACTGAGATAGGACCTTCATCTTTCAAGATGAAATTAAATTGAAAGATAATATTTATATCCGAGGCATAAGACAACTGGCAGATCTGATCCAGTTTGTGAAAAAAAAATATTTAGGACATGTATGACGAATAACTGTGCCACAGCAGTTCAGAAACACAAATGAAAAAGAAGAGGAACAGTAAACATGTTTGAAGTGAAAATAGGAGAGAGAAGAACAGAGAATAAAAATAGAAAGACTATGAATAATTAAATTATTTAGAACAAATTTATAAAATGGTGTAGAAATTACCATTCAAATAGACGGATATTATAATATAAATCAGCATGATACGATTTTCTATATTATGAATGAACTATAGGTGTCTATAACAAGTCTAGACACTATGAATGAAAATGAATTAGCCTTGTTGAATACAGTACTGTTACAGTACTTGACAAGAAGAGGAATTTACAACGATTATATGATTGTGGGATATTTTACAGTATATACAGTAATACTGTAAAATATTTTTGTACACAACAGACTAACGGATAAAATCACAATTTCTATAACAGGAGGCGAATCAATTTGAAATCTCATCTTGATATCTTGTAACTGGTTTCATAAGAAAGCTTATCTTGATCTTTTCTTGTTATTTGAAATAAAATCAAAGCTCAACTGGAATCTGGAACGGAAGAAGACTTCCAGCACGTAAGCAGTGAAAGGAACAGTTCCGCTTTATTCTTTCCCGTTAACGATTTGAAACACGAGAGACATAAGACAACTGGCAGATCTGATCCAGTTTGTGAAAAAAAATATTTAGGACATGTATGACGAATAACTGTGCCACAACAGTTCAGAAACACAAATGAAAAAGAAGAGGAACAGTAAACATGTTTGAAGTGAAAATAGGAGAGAGAAGAACAGAGAATAAAAATAGAAAGACTATGAAAATAATGCAGGTGAAACTCCTATCTCAGTGAGAAAACAACGAATATAAAAATAACAACCGCTTTCTAAGTTTATGGCAAGATTCTCACGATAACACTTTGATGAGCTATTCTTACAATTCACCAAGTGATTAGCAAGTTGCAGCATTGTAAAAAAGGAATAAATGATAAGAGAAAAACTGAGTGGAGGAACTTGTGACAAGAAACAATAAACGAATTTTATGAGCAATGTTCTAGGATTTAAGAGTGATAACAAATAAAATCAGAGGATTTCAAATCACTACAAATTGCAATATGAAAGCATTGCCAGGGGATTGTCAAACAATTTCTTTACCGATGTGCAAAATCAAGCTTTAACCGTTTCTCTTTTAAGAAATAAAAGTGGAATTTATTTATTTTATTTATTTTTTATTTATTTATTTATATTTTTTACAGAGAAGCACTGATTGGGAGAGAAAAACTAAGGATACTCCTCATACTATTTCTTTCCCAAATTTAGATAACACTTTAAAAGTCCGAAATAGGGTTATGATTTCACTTTACTAAAATTTAGTCCATTTTCACTCAAAAACAAGATTAGAAATAAGATTTTAAATTTTGACGGTTGAAAGCAGAATAAAAAAGCAAAAATATCACACTCAAATCACCATTAATTGGAAAATTGTTGAGTAATTTTACAAAATTTAGAGCCAGAAAAAACACAACTCACTATTAACTATTTTAATACTATAAACAAGAAAAAAAATTATCCAGACTTTATGTAAACACATACTCCCTTCCACACAGGGAACATCCTCAGCATGGTACAAGGTTCAGGCATCTCCTCACAATTTCAAAAAAAGGACAAGATTTAGTCATTGCTATATGATTTGTTATTGTATTGATAAATGAAATAAATAAAATGGAAAATATAATTGAGTATGTATATTACAAAATAGAGGCTATTGGATGAGCTCATTAATGTTGTTCTATTTTAATTCTACACCAAGAGGGTCTTAATATTTTTAATAAGTGTACGGATATTCAATTCACTGCAGATAAAACGTATAATTATTTATTCTCTGAGCTCAGATTTTGATAGTGACATGAATTTACATTTTTACTAAAATGGATATTATTTACGTTTGGATGCTTGTAACATGGCTTCCAAGTTCTTGAGTTATTCGAATATTTTGGCTTCCAATGGAATTATTTATTATTGCTTAGAAAACAGCATGTAACCTACTTATAATTATTCATTAATTAAAAATTCACTAAATGTAACTTATAGACCCTTTATACTCAGGGTTAGATGATTGATTATCCAAAACTGAACCAACAAATGGGGTCTTAGGCTATACTTGAGCGCCAATTTCAAGATCACAATATAACAATCATTTTCTGTATATTTTCTCACACTAATTTTATGTTGAAGATAAACTGCAATCGAATGTGGTTGTAACAATTGGTTGAAAACCAAAGTTTTGTGGTACAGTTGTCTAACTATACCGTATGGAAACCGTATTTGATAAAGAAGGTAAGTTTATAACTTTGGAGTTTATAAATCAACTATTGGAGACAGATTCTTGACAAAAAAGTCAGCTCATAAAAAACTAAGAAGCATCCAGGTCTATATCCTGAAATATTTTTCAACCATATAACCTGAAAACATCACAATTTAAGAATATTCAGAATAACTTGAGCTGAAAAAATAAAACCTTGAAATAGCTTTAAATTCAAATTTAAGTTTGTTTAGGCTACTAAAGTTGTTTTATGTAAACTAATCATATAGCCTAGACTACTAAATAACCAAAGGTTGGGCTTAGCAAAAAAAAAAAACATAAATAAAATTATGAACTGGCATAAAAAATATGGAACAATCATTGCGGTATTGTATTTATGTGGTATTGATCAAGTTGTAAGGTATCATTGTGATTCTAAAGACAAGCTATCTTTCAGACATACAGCTATGTAAATACCGGTAGGCTACTGTTATTTTCCTAGTTACTACACACGTCATACTCAAGTTACAATTTTTTAAACAGACTTTATTCAGTCAATTAGAAGTTCAATACTCAATGAAGAGAGTCTGGTATTGAGTTTTTGAATGATCTATAAAAACGTATAAGTTACTATGCAATGCCCAATGACGTACAAAGTTAGTAGGTATCTACATTTCAAGGTTACAACAACTACAAAATCAGGTGCAAACATATTGTACTTCAAATGATAAGATCGGTATTTTAATAATACTTTTAGCAAGATATATTGAACATCTAAAAAGGTTAAATTTATAGGGTAATATTGTAAAGTTATTTTATACTGTATTAATGCTTCCTTGGCAATATTGCAACATAAAAAAACAGCTAATAAGTTACAACTCAGTGCTTGTAACTGATTAAATTTATGAAATCAAACAATTCTAAAAAAGTAAGTAGGCCTAAATAAAATAATTCTGTAGATCTACTAGTTTGTTTTACTGTACCATCAGCTAAAACGCAATGTTGAAAAATGCCACACATGTAGGATTTACTTACATTCGATATTTGCCAATGTGTTCATGAAATTTTGATAGTTTAATCTTGAAAAAACGAACAGTAACTTATTACTCAACAATAATATTATTTCTAGGTCACTTTTAACAAACGCAATGCCAAAACAACAGAAAATGACAGACGACACACTAATCTACAGTCAAAGTGATGAGCCAAGAAAAATGACAACTGACAACATCAAAGAGACAGCTGACTGATGCTACGAGGAAAACAGTACTGCCAACACTGTAATATATGAAATTCAAAGTGACAGAGCGCTAACTCTGAATACTTCATATAATCAATCAAATCCAACATTCAAACTTCAAATTTTCCATTCAATGAGTATTTTAAAATTGTTATGAATGAAAAATTATCAACCAGCATCAGGTGATATTTTTGTTTTAATATAAGAAGAGAATGCTCGATTGATACCGCTCCTGTGGAGAAAATTTGAACTACCACGACAGAAAGTGTTGAGCGCCACAATTCAAACAATAAAACAGGATAATACCAGATACCAAATTGGTATCTCTACGACTCTATGATAATACCAATGAGAATATTGGAAGGACTCTCAATACTTACTTATACTGGCGCTACAGTCCATGAAGAATCTTCTCCTCCTCCACGATTCACCTCCAATCAATAATATTCTTGTCTACATCACTACCATTCCACTACATCACGATCACTCCCATTACATGCAGGTCGTCCTCCACCACCCACAGCCAGCTACTTCTTGGCCTTCCTCTTTTTCTTGCGCTGAAGAAGACCTTTCGCATGAGCTTATTCTGAACTCTCTTTGTGGCATCCTCTGGATATGTCTCAGCCAACTAATTCTTCTAGACTTCACGAATCTGTTAATATTCTGCCTTTGGAGTAGGGTTTCCATCTCTTCACATTATACCTGATGCTCCAAATTTCTTCTTTATTTCTGGGGCCATAGATTCTTCTTGGACTCCCAATCCTCTTTGATAATACGAATGATCATTCGAATGTGCCTAATCTCTCTAATTATATTATTTATTTTCTTCACAAGAAGTTGCAAGAAGGAGTTTTGAATCATTTCAAATTCCATTGAATATTATTCATATTGATGAGTAGTTGACAAATTGATGGACTTACTTCAAAATATTTTTTCTTTTCGATTTATTTCAAAAAGTCAATCAATCTACTACCTATGGCTACCTATTACATTAGGCCACCAGTAAGTTACTGGATCACCAGTGAGCAGTGGGACACCAGAGAGCTAC
Organism: Nilaparvata lugens; assembly: GCF_014356525.2. NCBI lineage: Eukaryota > Metazoa > Arthropoda > Insecta > Hemiptera > Delphacidae > Nilaparvata > Nilaparvata lugens. The sequence continues at coordinate 15,687,036 of NC_052504.1, forward strand.
CTACCAGCTGTGTACATATTGGTTTACGCACCAATCTTTATGCCATTCGTTTACGAGAAGCTGACCTTGCAGATATACGATGTTTAATAGTACCTAGATAATTATTGCTCTCATGAGTTGTAAAATCGCTTCCCGGTGGTTCAGAACTCACTTAAAACTGTAGGTCCATTCATCTCTCACTATCGTCCACCTAATTACGGATGCACCATCCTAGAGCTCATGTGGGCATCATCCTCAGCAAAAAAAAAAAAAAAATAATAATTGAGAAAAATGGTCACTGACTTCAGATTTCTTCAATTTCAACGCTTACGGCAGTTTTAGATCATACTGATTTCTGATATCAAATATCAGTTCCCTCTTTTCATCATTATCAAGGTAATAAATTTATTCATGCGGTATCAATAAGACAATTATTTCTCACCAAATTTATAGAATATACTGCACAGGAAATGAAAGAATTTGAAAATAAGAACAAAATATTAAGAAGAATGACTACTGTGGAATGGAGTGATATGAATAAGAAGGGAGTTTTGAAACAACAGAGATGATTGCATTAGCATGGCATAAATTATCTACATCCAATTCGACTTGATAATTTATAAATAATATTTAAAAAGCAGGAATAAAAAACAGAAAATCTATTTCGCGTGAAACTCACTACTCCTATCAGCAATCATTTACCTTGTTTACATGAGAGTCCATTTGTTTATTTCTATGCACTATCTAAAACGCATAGATCTTGTTGAATATAGGCTAATCTTATTTCACGAATAGATTGGTAATATTTTTCCAATCCATTGAACAAGGAATTGGGAGTAGATGTGGAAGTGATACGTCATCATATATATAATATACTAGCCGTCAGGCTCGCTTCGCTCGCCATATCCGTCTAGCCAAGGGGCTCCGCCCCCTGGACCCCCGACTGGATCGTCCAAGAATGAGATCAGCAGGCTCGCTTCGCTCACCTGCATTTTTCTTTTGAGCAATTTTATCATATGTTAGGACGATCCAGTCGGGGGTCCAGACTAAACGTCTGGCTAAACGGATATGGCGAGCGAAGCGAGCCTGACGGCTAGTAATATAATATTCCCAGGAATAGCTCTGATTGAAGTAGCAGTACCCAATCAATTTTTCCGCGATAAATGCATTTCAATCTTCAACTTGGTGCCAACCTAACAAAGTCAACTCAACTTAATGCCAACCTGACAAAATTATTAATTTAGTTACCAGTTAACAACTGTTTCGAAGAGGTACTCTCTCTAGATTATAGTTCTATATAAACATATGGTATGAACATTTTAAAATTATAATTAAGAGAATAAGAAGAATATACATGTTAAAAGACGAACTTAAACCCTTAAAACCACCCTTAGAGTTAAAATATTGTCAAAAGATTTCTTAGTGCACCTCTAAAAGGCCAACTGAACATACCTACCAAGTTTGAACGTTTTTGGTCCGGTACATTTTTAGTTCTGCGATTGAGTCAGTCAGTCAGTCAGTGAGTGAGTGCCATTTCGCTTTTATAAATATAGAATATTGCATAAACGAGTAGAAATATGGTTAATGATTTACATTATAGTAACATTTAATACCGTATGTATATATAATGTGGGCTTATATTATGTAGTAGGCTACACTCTACGAGTAGGCCTATAGAAATAGAGTACAGTAGTTCATTTTGCCTAGTGGATAGTGAGCACCAGCATGAGCATGTAATAATGAGTTTAACTTCGCCACAGCATGAGTATCTTATATGATATGAGCGAAAATTCTCTTTTCAACATGAATACGTTTTGTTTTAACACTTCAACTTCCCACTCATCTAATAAGAGCACACGCTCGCTCATTTAAAATCCGTTGATACAACATTAATGAAGCATTAAGCCTACTCGAAAATGTAAGAGGGAAAAATACGCTCATTTTCTCATATAGCCTACTGTCCTTTCATTCATATACTTTTTATACCTATGTTGAGATTTCTTCTATAAATTGGATTAGTGTTGTTTTTCTGTCATTTTATTGATCTATGAAAGTTTTGAGCCACTTCCTCCATTCCTACAAAGCAAGAACCCGTTCCATTCCAAACTCCCCTACAGAATTTCGCTGAAACAAAATTGTCTCTCTGGAACAAAACTCTCTCTCAAACACAATTCTCTCTCTCAATCACAATTCTCTCTTTCAAACACAATTTTATTCTCTCTCCCAAACACAATTTTCTCTTCCATAATCATGTCTCTCCCTCTGATTCTCCCGAGAGCTTAAAATGGCAATAAACTCTCTTCAGAGGCCAAACATATGCAAATAACAGCTCCTCTTCTAAATATTCATAAGCATATTTGTAAACTTGCTCCTGTACAAATCCCATCTGACCCAATTACGGTAATGATACGACTCATATTTCTCTCTTAAAAAGGACTCATGTTGTTAGCATCGCGCCTTACTGGATAAACCATACCCTACCCCCACCCTAATTTATACTTGTGGAATAACAATGAATCAAATCATTCACCTCAATTACTCTTTACAATGATTTCAGTTATCAAGAATGTTCTATTCACAAGTGAAAATCAAACAAAATATGCATATATTTTTCGATTTTAACTGTTTATACCTGTTGATCCTTGTTTAGTGCCTCATCTCAAAAAATAAAAACACCAGAATTATCATTTATGGATTTCTGTGGAACCTCGATATAGTACATTTCAATGGACTGCAGAAAAAATGTAAGTTACTATTATTATGGGGCATATACTATAACGATTTTCACTATAACGAGGTTTCATTGTATGTATTTAAATCCTTAATCTTCCTACTGATATGAATGATATTTCACCCCGGTGGTGATAGCACACAACTCATTCCTCACATCATTCGTAAGAAAAACATGAATAGAATCCCATCTGATCATTTCATATCATAACCCACGCACTTGCCGAAGCTTTTGTGGGAAATATCCTGCAAAAAAGGATTACCTGTGGCGTTCATAAACCTTGAAAGGCGTGGCGTTTACGAAAAGACGAGATGATGATGCTTGGTAATACAGTAATGTAGCAGCAATGGATTTTGTATTGAGATAATTGCATTAAATTGAAAATTATTGAGATTTGGAAGTCAACGTCTACGGAGTCGATGATAGTAATAGTGATAGTAATTATATAGAATTATAATTGGCATTAATTATGATTATAATATTATATAATATACCAGTGATAGTAATCATAGAGAATAATATAAATACCCATATAGATATAGGTAACCAGATAGTAACAGTAATCAGATAGAACCAGAAAATGATTAAGAAATGATTTGAAATGAAAAAAATGATGATTTGAGAGATATAGAAGAAAGAGAGAGCTTCATACAACGACCAACAGTGAGAGAAGGCTGCATGGAAGAACTCTCCTAATAAACTGATATACAGTATATCAAATGATCCCTTGTTATAAATCTCATTTCCAGCCAGACTACTGGTTCTTCCTCGCTTTCTCATTATTACTTCCTTTTGACATTTTTGCAGCAGGGCTTGCTGAGTCAGCTGTTCACAGTTCCCTCACATTGTAAGCATTCACCCTTGAATTGTGTCAGGAGCTCGATCTGATGATATTTCTAGAGCAGAGGAGCAAAACCGATTGTGATACTCGTCAAAATTATCATATTTCTAGTATCAAGATAAAAAAAAAGATTAATTATTATGAGAAATATTTACCAATCTCGAGTAAGGAGTATTGATGTTCCAGTAATATTTTTCATACATGATCCATTGATCCATTTATCAATATTTTATTATTTTGTTAATAATTATTTTGAATATAATTTCTGTGAATTGGAAGTTTAGCATGTGTGTGACTTATAAATTGATTTGTATTCGATGGAACCGTGTATTTTCCTCAGTTTCATTTCTACATCAAATCACTAAGACTCATTGATGAGAAAGCGTTAATTATTATTTATTCTAATGCTATTTAATATTCTGGAGAGCTGTATGAGTTGTAAATTTTAGTGAAACCTTACATAAAATCTATTTATGTTTTGATAGATTGTTTTTCACACTGCTTTTTCCAATATTTAGGCGGGATGCACTCCGGAGAAACGCGTTTCGTGAAACGTGAAACGAAAGTTGCTTGCAATCGACTGATAAGATTACACAGGATTGTGCACACTGCGTTTCATGAAACTCCAGTTTCTTTGATTGCGTGAAACCAGATTTCGTGAAACTCGAATAATCTGTTTCCTCTAGCTGTAGTTTCACGTTTCACATCGAGAAATTGTGTGATTTGTAGAAATTTGTGTGATAGCTTAGTTTGAAATTTGTAATTTGATTAAATTACAATATAACAAATCAAATTATGAGTAATTCAATGAGCTTAATTTGTGATTGTAATTTGAAATAGTTTTATAGAAAATTATGGCAGGAATTTCATTCCAAGTAAAGTTGGCCGAAGCTGTAGAAAAACGCCCGTGCCTTTATGACTTTAAACTGAAGGAGTACTGCAACAGGTACAAAGTACAGATTGCATGGGAAGCAGTTGAAAAAGAAGTGAACAATTCAGGTATTCATTTTTATTTATAATTTGAAATAGTTAATCGGAACCAGTAAATCAACAACACACAAAATGGCTGTGTTGTTGTCCCGTTAGTGTCCTGTTAGTGTCCCGTAGTGTCCTGTTATCGCCAGTTAGTGTCCCTCTTCGTTATTTGTGCACCAACCAATGCCACCAAACGATCAAAAAGTGGCTTAGACATTCGGAAAAAATCCTTAAATTTGATAGGATCACTTATGAGCAAGTTCGCAACAACGAGGGAACTATAGTCTCGATCCCTGATCAGTGGGTGTACCTAGTATTTTCGTATTTTCTTTTTATTCCTCAGCCACCATGACAAAACGACCACATCGTCATCGGAATCCATCGTGAAACTGACGGGAAAACAGTTTCTTTAGTATGCATGCGCGAGTGAAACGGATTGCATGAAACATGTTATCTGAAACTTGTTTCACGAAACGCGTTTCTCCGGTGTGCATCCCGCCAAAATACAAATGATGTTTGTAATCAAATTATTGTCAATATCAGGGCACCGAGCTTCGCTCGTTATTTTCATTTATTGATAAACAGAACACAATTCTCTAAAATGATCTTGTTTATATTTTACAGCTGGCTATACGTCAGCTTATGAATTCCGGGGATGCGATATTTTTATTTTCCACACAATCACTCCCTCACTTTTTACTATCCACAGATGACGAAAGTATCAGCTGTTTCAGCCAAGGATGAATTATACTTTTAATGTCGTTCAGCGAGTTTTTCCAAGGATGAGACCTAGTGCAATCGAATTTTTATATCATAAACCTACTACGTTCCAAATTTCGTGAAAATCGTTAGAGCCGTTTTCGAGATCCGTTGAACATAAATAATAAAAATATGAACAGACTAGCAGGAACCCGTGCTTCGCAAGGATCTATTTTCAAACTTGATAATCTGAAAACTTGACGTAATGAAATTTTAAAGAACTTAAAATAGGCCTATAACCATCCTTGGTTAATTAAGAATCTAGCCTATAAGCAAAATTTCAAGTTAATTAGTCCAGTAGTTCAGACGTGGTGATGCGTCAAACATAATTTTCCTATCCCATACGTGTATAAGCCAACTCTTTATTTTATTATAGATATGGTTAACAACTGCAAGAGATAGGAGTGTGAAACAGAATAGTTGTGAATCTATGATAGCGCCAGAAGTGTCTCAAACACAATAGTAGGTACTACATGAACTTTTTGAAAGTGATTTAAAAAAAAAATGTTAAAACAACAGAACTGAAAGTTGTCAACCTTATCATTCTACCACCATTTAGAGAGGCTTTTGTTTGAGCCGAATGAAATCTTATATCTTCTATATATATAAAAAATGAATGTCTTTTTGTGTGTTTGTTCCCTATGACTTGAAAAATACTTAACATAACGGCATGAAACTTTGGGAATATGTTGTGTGAATATTGGGGATGGTTTCTGACCAGAAATTTTAATAGGGTGGCTAATAATGATTATTTATTAATCTACTTTACAGGATGTTTTCGAAATTGTCGGCCTAGCGGCTACCGAAGAACGGAAAGATGATCATGATTCAAGATCATATTGAGATAATATGATTTAGCATCTAAAGTTACCAGCTGTAATAAACACGTCAATAAATTGTGTAGGCTACTGGTATTACAACGGTAGTTTGGAGTTAAAGTGTAGTTGATTGGTACCAGCTGTAGATAATGGTTCCTTAGAAGACCTATACAAATAATTATCACTCCCCTATCATTGAGTAACCGGAAAATGTTGGAAAAAATTATTCACCTCATGGAAGAGAGTTGTTCATATTGCATTTATTATTACTGAAGGATGTCAGAATAATTCACAATTTTTTTGAATTTAGCTTAGCTTATTTTCATCCTGAAAATCCTAAAATGAAAGATGGAAAGAATATGTAATTCCTGGTGATGATTCATCGTACATCGCATATTTCCTGGACCATCTATTGACAATCAACAACTATGAAAACATTGAACTCAACACTAATTCATCCTATCTATTTTTTTTTAATTCAACACTTTACTGTTATATATTACTACCAATTGATTGAGAAGAATATGTTTTGGGAATAATGAATGCTGCATGACTAAGCACATAGAAATTCCGTATTTAGATGTGAATGAAAATATTGATTGTCAGATAAATTTCATGATTCACCAAATAAAGTGAAGTGTACATTGACTTTTGGCGGTACAAAGTTCGCCAGGTAAGCTAGTTGTAAATGAAGCTTTATTATTAATAGTCAACACTGAAAAAGACAGGCTCAATCACCAGGAATACTATAAGTTCTGTGAAGGACCAGTAAGCCATTAATTTTGATTAGTTTAATCACTTACATTAAGGACAATCAATATGTATGACATTTATTAGCTCATTTATAATCTCAGTTCCATATGGCATTCACCTTACCATGTTCATAACCTTACTAAATATGATCCTTTTTCATCCTTTGAAACCCTTAGAGGCAGAATATCTCAAAATCCGTTCTTAGTGCGCGTCTAGCATGTTTGAAGAATATTTGTGTAAAGTTTCAAGTCTGTAGGACAATCAGTTTTGGCTGTAGTGTGATTTTACATTAACATTTTCGAAAAATGCCCTCTCCTGGACCCCCCTGTGCTCCTGATCGGAATTTTTCTGCATAGATCTAATTTTTTTCGTAGCTGAACAAAAAAGTTCCTCATGACTTTGCTGTGCAATGAGCGGTTAAAAAGTACAAAATTTTGGGGGGGCCCAGCTCCCTCAGGGGGGCAAAATTTCTGAAAATCCTTTCTTAGTGGATGTTTTCAGGCTACCATAAACAATCGTGCAAAATTTTAAGTTTTTAGGCTCAGTAGTTTGGGCTGTGGTGTGATTTCAGTCTGTCGGGGCTTAGCCTTTTATAAGTATAGAGAGAGATATTCAGAAATTGCTCGCTTAATATAATAGGATTACTACTTGGAAAAAAACTATTCAAATGCTACTTAAATTTTTTCCATATGACGATGCCCCATACAGGTTTTCCCCTGAGTAGCCTACTTGGGATTTTTATTTATTCAACAGATTTAGCTGCCAAACTATAATGTGGCCTAATTGAGTCTGTTTTTATAGTTGTAACCGTAATTAAAATTTTACACTGTATATAATTATTACTGTATTTCAAATCAACAATAGCTTTTCTATTTATTATCTATGAAAATGTGTATTTTGTTTGTTTTTCCTGTTGGAATAAATAAAATTTGAATTCAAAATCTATTCAATGTGATATCCGTATCTTCTTTTTCTTAGTCGAATGTCATTGGATTTTTATATTTGAGTATGTTATTCTTCACGGATAATAAGTTAAACTTTACAAATATAAATATTATCATACAAACCAGCAGCGATAAAATATTTTCAAAGTGATAGGATAGAAATAGGAAAGTAGTAGGATAGTACTCTGTGTCTAAATCTATGAATTTTAGTGAAATACAACCATTTTTAACAATGTGACCAGTTTTCAACTTTCAGCAGATTCTCGAGAGTAACTTTTTTGTGTAGTTTGAGAACTAATACGCTCAAAAAGCCATAAATCTTGAGACAAAAGACATTGGATGTGGATCTGGAAGATAACGACCAGTGCTCCAGGCGTTCGGTGTTAACTGAGCAGCTAATGATCTCTTTGAATTATTATTGTATGAGAGCAGACAGTGGACTATGAATCCACACGTTTGATGTCCCTCAGGTAAGGAACAAGTTCCAAGTTCAAGATGTCCAAAAAAACTTCTTCAAATCTTCAGATAAAATGGGTATAACGTATTATTTTATGTAATATGTTATTATATGACTCAACAGCAATACTCAAGTTATAAACACTTTATACTCCGTACAAAATAACTTTTGACTTGAAGGAATATGCGGCGCAGAGAAATGGAGGGAGATCAGCCAATTACAGTGATGGATAGAGTCATAGGTAGAAGCGCAACTGCCAATTTGTCGATTAGAGTCAGTCCACTCAAGACTTTTAGAGAGGAAACTCCGTCAGTTTAATATGAGCGCTTAAATACTCACTAGAAATTAGATAAAGCTGGCCAGTTCAGAACGGCAACACCACCTCTGTTGTATTTCTACCTCAGCATGCCTTCTCTGCTGCGCATGTCCCTCCCAAGTCAGAATTTATTTTGTACGGAGTATAATCTAGGTTTGATCAGATGGGAGATAATACTATTTATTCCATTATCTTTTTTCATTAGGGCTACTCTTGAATAGAAATAAAAAATTAAAATCTGAGTACATTTTTTTCAAATTTTTTATTTACAAATTGTAAATTCTATTCATTCCATAGGATATTTGTTTGTCTCTGGTTTGATGTTGAGAGGAAGAATCATTTCAATACTCATGTATCATACGGTGATCAGGATATTTGAGTGATCTATACTTTTCTGATCATTAGATTTGAGTTACATCAATGTTTTTGATGAAACTTACGAATATATAATTTTTCTGTCCAAATACTTTTAAACTATGTAATATAAGGTGATATAATTTTTATTTAATTTTAGTCACTAGCCTAACTTCGCATAATAAATAATATTTTTATTTACATCTATAAATTAACGAAAAATCAAATAATTATTGCTGTTAAACACGTTCATACACGTGATAATTTGGAGCAAGATAGAATACATGGGGGAAAATCAATATCTAAGCTCGTGTAGGTGTACCATATACCTAGTATGAATACTTTTAATATAAATAAAATAAGAATATAAATCTCAGTACCCTTTTGAATTATTTTATCACAACATGTTTCGGACATTTTCAAGTGAAAATGACTCGAATTTCCGAAACATGTTATGATAAAATAGAAAGAGGGTACTGGGATTCATATTTTTATTTCATTTACTTAGTAAGAATCTCATATAATATGAATTTGAATGGTAGAATTCATAATAGATGTTGTTGTATGTTTAGTATAACATCCACAGAAATAGACCATAATACAAATACGGAGTGATCAGTGATGAGTGAGATACAGTACTATTTGGATGACATAATAATTCCAGTGATTAATGAAGCACCTTATTTCTAAGTATATTTGACACTGAATATGCAGGAGAAAAACTTAAATGATTTGAACAGATGAGTCGAGAAGAAGAGACTCATATGAAACGGTGATACAAGCTAAAGATTGCTTTGACCTCAATTCGCAGCGATTTCATCCCACTTTGAATGCAAAAGCAAAACTTTTCCCTGTTGCTGTATACTGCAACAGCCAGAGAGCGGACCTGAATAAACGGGATAAGGCGGCGCAGGCAGGAGCAGCTAGGAGCGAGATTGTTCTCGACTTCAAATTGTGCTGGCTCCAACTCTTTACAGGAAACGATTGAAAAGTCGTCATAAAAGCCTTTCTCCACTCGACTCTTCTGTTCAGTCGGACTCTTTCCTAGCAAAGCGTCAACTTCCGGCCACTTACACCTCACAGGTCTTGCTTAACACTTCTACCGCGTTGGTTTTTGACAGGTGAATCATGCATTTCCTCAGTATAAACTTCATTTTGACTTTCAAACCAACATTGATACATATACTTTTCTGTATTACGGACTTTGTATTCCATACACACTTGATTCAATGCAAATGTGTCATTTCTATAGAATATATTACGAAAAATTGTAGATGCTTTTCCGAATCAGAAGAAATAAAAAAAATTTAATTTTGTTCATAAATTATGTGGAGACTTTTATTGTATTCACGTATATGCAAAAAACAACTTTGATTGAAAGATAACAAACAAATACGGCACAAAAACAATATTACAACTGAACTTTCACTTTCAAATTATTTGACTTCACTAAAGGCTACCCTGTGTGGGGACACTTGAATACATGATAGGCCTAATCCTAAATCATGAAATCACTTCGGTTATATGGGCTACTTGATTAAAAAAAAACAATATAAAAACTTTTAGTACCCTTTTATTAAAAATATTTAAAAAGGAACTAAAAGTTTTTATTTGTATAATAAATCAATATGTCAATACAGCATTACTCAATAAGTGATATTGAATATCACTAACCATATTGTGATAAATTTTCTCAACTTCCATCAACCTTGTCATTTCTCCAGTAGTCCATCTACTAGAAAGATCTTTATTGATTTTCTACTCACAATCTGTTGGGAATCTTTTAGTAGGCTATGCTTGTCATTTAATTTCTCGATTACAGAGAATTTGCCGGTGAATAGGTGATTGTATAACAATGAGAATAGGCCTTACCGGTAGTCATTTTCAGTTTCGCGATTTATATTGGAGACTATAGTAATATAAAATTAACATAGTTGCCTATTCGAGAACATAAAATTATTCGCCCAGAGAGGAATAAATGAATAAATATATTCATCGAGATAATCAATAAAATGAGAGTGAATGAGACACTTATTGTCTCCATCTTCTAGTGCCTATCCGTTGACGAATTTCTCAATTCTCAATTCTTTTTATTTGCCATCAATACAATTTACAATAACATTTACAATGCTGACAATCATTCAGGCAATGATGATCTAGTTGACAGCTGCTCTGAAGAGTTCGGGGGTGGACACTCCAAACCACGTTCTCAAATTCCTTAGCCAAGATGTACGCCTCGGACCAACTCCTCTCCTGCCAAGAACTTTCCCAAGCAGTTCACATTTCAGAAACTTCTACTTTGTTTCATTCCTTATGATGACTTCTAGATACTCCAATTTTCGTTTGATAGTGTACATTATCCCAGTCTTATCAAGCTTGTGAAGAACTCTGATGTTAGAATACAATATCATTGAACAATGCTCTAATGTTATAAGCTAGATCTCCCACAGAAAAGCCTGAAGCTTGTGTTGACAACATCATCCTTAGTCGTATAGAAAATGACAGAGGAATGTTATTGTAGCACTTGTTTTCTGTTGGTGACAGAATAAAATTCTTGAAAAAATACCCATATATGTAACTAAGTCATTCAGTATCATAATACATATCCACGATCCGTTAGTCTATTATGCATAAGTTTATGGGAATAACGGGGGAGTCTTATTGAGTTTTCAAAACCAGGCAATTGGATGACAAGTGTTTTGTTCTGTCAGTATGAACAGGTTCTTTGTGGGAGGTGACCATGTGGGATGAACCATCTATCCTAAAATTTCATTTTCTGTATTTTTATTATTTTCGTTGAAAGGAGAGAGTGTGGGAGAAATAAAGAGAATTCAACCTGCCAGAATTGAGATTCTTCCATTCATTGAACAAGTGAGTGGGTGAGTTCGAACTTGAATTACCTAAGAGTATAATATGCTATCAAGTATTTGTTTATCTCCTCCAAGTTGTTGGCGTTTAACAATATTCATGGTTTGTTTTGCTGCCTCCAAACATTCTGATTAGTTGAACGAAAATAAGATAATTTTTGGAAAAATAATGGAGAAGAAGATGAGAATCTACTTTGCAGGCAACAACACATAGAATTAGTTGAGTTGACTTGTATGAAGAAAAATGAGAAGTGGGATAACATGGTGCTTGGTCGTTCGGCTTAGCATTCCCAACAACTTTTTCAGCAAACATCTGAATCTGCCTCTCTCTCTCTAGTCAGAATGAAATAAGATTATAAACGGCGTGAGATGCGAGAGTGTGAGTCTGTATTGTTCCCGACATGCCTTTCATCTCTATTAAGAGGATCGAAATTATCTTGGGACTGCATGAAATAGAAAGAAGCCAGCCTCTCGGTCGGTTTCTCTCCCATTTCGTGTGTTTTGTCTTGTGCAGTCGGTTTTGCTCTTGTCGGTGTTTACTTTAGTGATTGAGGGCTACAGTTCTATATACTGGTGCGAGTGCCGAACATCTCTTTTCCGACTTACTTCATCCGATCTCGACTCCTTGACTTTTCCTCTCATCATCTCTTGTTCTTATTTTCCAGCAGCAGACGTGCACATACGCGCACTCCCACGCGCTGCCAGCTTTTGTCTCTCATTCTGACCTTCTTGTTCTCGTGTATGTTCACACTGTTTGTGCAGCCACAAGACTCACCGAATGAAAATAGAGGGGACCAGCATAAAGACATGCCCTCAGGATTCTTTTCTCCTTTATACCACTCTTCATTTATCGACATAGACAGAGGTTCGCGTGGGTAATAATATTTTGAAATCAGAGGAAACGTGATTAGCAAAAAACATACGAACGGAATTATGTTAGTGTCAACGTATTCTACTCCCATTTGTCGCTGAATGAGTTCACACGAATGTAATCTTCATTATCTGTGTATTTGAAAGACTGATAATGATTACGTTTGACGAGTATAATAATTATTGTGATGGATAGATGTTTATTACTGGAAAGTTTACCTGGTTATTAAATTCACATCATTACCAAGAGAAGCCCCGTCTAGTCTCCGCGACCTCAAGACTGTGAGACTGAGTCGAGCGTCGACTTAAGATGTTGGTCGAGCCTCGACTTGAGTTGCGTAGTACCGTGCATTTTTAATTAAAGTGAGTTTATGTTTATAACAAATTATCTTGTATAGCAAGCAAAATCGCTAAATGAAAAGATTTAATAGGTCTCTAGCAAACAGCTGCTCTGTTATCGCCGGGTGCGATATCAACAAGTGAGAGATTAGATAATAACGGGTATCCTGGCTACAATTTGAACAGCCAAATAGGAAGAATTTTATTTGCTATTTATTGAATTATATAAAATATTGAAATTTTGAGATTTTGTGCTCAAAATAACATACTAAATCGATCCCAACCAAAAATTTGATGACAGGTATGTTGGCACTGGACGTGCACTTTAGCCCACTGTTCTTCCACACTCTAATTACACTGTTATTTCACATTTTATTTACACTGTTCTTTCACACTTTAATAAAATTTTTCACTCACACTTTATTTAAACTGTTCTTCTACACTTCATGTAAACCGTTGTTTTGTAGAATTGAAGTTCTTTCTTCTTATCGCTCGTATCCATTCTCGTTTCAAAGTTTCATCTTTCGAAAAAGAAAATACCGCACGGATCGAAACTTTTGGAGTCTTGTTATAATTCCCGTAACAATTAGGTACACAACCGTATCCCATGATTTAAAACCCCAAATTCATTATTACTTCTCACAAACGAATATTAGAAGAATGATAAACAAACCATATTCATTAAAATGGAAGACCTTGAAAATTGAATTTGTAATTCTAACTTTGTTGATTACCATATCAGATGTGATAACAAGCATCAGCGCTCTTATTTCGCTTGCTTACCGCCAGTAGATCATGGATCTACATGTGATGACGTCATAGTTTATTAGAGATCAGTTGTGGTACCTGAAGTAATAGTAGGTATTGGATGGATAGATGTTTATGACTGGAAAGTTTACCTGGTTATTAAATTCACGTCATTTCCAAGAGAAGCCCATATACAATACTAGCCGTCAGGCTCGCTTCGCTCGACATATCCGTCTAGCCAGGGGGCTCCACCCCCTGGACCCCCGACTGGATCGTCCAAAAATGAGATCAGCGGGCTCGCTTCACTCGCCTGCATGTAGACCTCAGCGGAACCTCTGTACCGAATTCTGGACCCCCGACTGGATTGTCCAAAAATGAGATCAGCGGGCTCGCTTCGCTTGCCTGCATGTAGACCTCAGTGGAACCTCTGTACCGAATTTGAACGTATTATGTCAATTTGATCTCGAAAAACACCTGTTACTATATCATCGTATCTTTGGCGAACAAAATTCTTCCACCTCAGCTAAACCTGTGTACTGTTTTTTTTTTTTTAAATATTTCCATCAATTATTGAAAAAGGTGAGGAAACGCAGAAAAGCTGAGAAACCGCTAATTTTGGCTAACTGGATAAATTGGTATTGAGGAGGTCCTGGATAAATGCATTTCAATCTTCAACTTGGTGCCAACCTAACAAAGTCAACTCAACTTAATGCCAACCTGACAAAATTTTTAATTTAGTTACCAGAACAACTGTCTCGAAGAGGTACTCTCTCTAGATTATAGTTCTATATTAACATATGGTATGGAAATTTAAATTATAATTTTAAGATATTGGAATAAGAAGAATAAACATGCTAAAAGAACTTTAAACCCTTAAAACCACCCTTAGAGTTAAAATATCGCCAAAAGATTTCTTAGTGCGCCTTTAAAGGACCAACTGAACATACCTATCAAATTTGAACGTTTTTGGGATTTTATTCGACAAGCAACAGCAAGTCGATAACTGAGCTGCACAATCTAAATGCATATGATTGATGATTTAAGAAGCACATGGTAACTTTTCGTGCTAACAACTAAAACCTAATAAGTGAGCTAATCTGTGATACTTTTTTGATATATATATATATATATATTTACTCGTTGATATTTGTGTAATATATTTATATCAATTTTTATGGTGTATCCATTATTTGTTTCCCTATCTCCATGCATGACCAATCTCATTTTAATCTATCTAGTTACCAGTATTGGAATATTAATAAGATTACCATCCGACTATATTCTTCACCGAATAAGTTGGTTAAGACAGTAATATACAGCATTGATTGTCAAATCTTTGGAAATAATACGTTCCAGAAATTTATATAAATCATCCAGTATCATTAAATACGATTTGAAGAATCTCAAAATCATAGCATTAAGTTGCAGCAGTGCAAATTCTCGCATCTATATTTGCGGATTTCGACAAATCAGTCACAGAAATTGTGAACAGTTGGAGCAGCCGACGTCAGTAACCGGCAAGAGCAGAGAATTGCGGGAGCTCCCGGTCGAGCCAGTAAGAAATTGGTATTATATATATTCTAAGAACCACAATAAGGGTTATATATTTTATTATTCATGCTCTACCGACTGCAGCCAAGCAGGGCAACTCGTTATTGACAAAAATAACATGACATGTTTTATGAAAGTTATGTTTTATCATTTTAGATAAGACAATAGATTAGAATTAGATAACTCAATATATTAATAATATTAATTATAAAATTTGTTACATGCGACGAATTGTAGTATGGAACTGAAGTAGTGACAATGATCAAAAGAGTCGTAAGGTCGAGAGACTGGAGTATCCTCGACTGGAGTCATACAAATTTGAGTCTAGGTAGTTTGAGTTGAGCCTTAGCGCACCACAGCATAATTATGATATGTCATTAGCATTTTGTAACAATATTCATTGTTCTAATTATGAATAATGAGGATTACGTTGATTGTCATGAGAAGTCAGCCTATTATGTAAATTTATTTCGCTGCTTTGCTTTTTTGCGTTGTGTAGTGTCGACTTCGTTAGTGTGTGCATAGAAGCTATGGTACTAGGAGAATCAACGATTTTCCTGGAGCATCAGCCTGGTTCATGACCTTATAAGGCAAGGAATGTGTGTTCGATTGATTTATCAATCATGCCTTATTTGGTTAGGAATTTGGAAAATAGCTGCCACTAACTTTCCAAATTCATAGCACGGCACAATTTCAAAAGACATAAATGTGTAAAGTTGTATCAAATCTTATTATCCAGAATCTATAGTCACTCGTAGATTAACAGACACCCTTTTCCTGTGCAGTGACGTAGAAAGAAATCCCATGACGTTTATATAAAGATTGGTCTTCTTGGGACATTTGTTAGTTCCAGTTAGATGTGAATGCAAATCCTTGATAACCGCACATGAGAAGTGAGCTATTCGAAGTAATGAGCTATAAGAGAGAATGAAGCTGGTTTTACACCGGAGTTAATAACAAAAGTTTTTAACATTTTATGTTAAAATTATGTTAACATTTCATGTGTTAACATTTATGACAACAGTCATTAACATTATGTTAATAGCATTTTCTTTAATAACAAGGATTTTCTGTTAAAAAACGAGTTATTAACTCTTGTTAAGAGAAATTTTGACGATTCTGTCAAGTTAATAACTCGTGTTATCAACTCCGGAGTAAACGCAGCTTAAGAATCATATGATCAATTTAATTTATTCCTTTAGAGAAAATACACAAAAATGATTCTCATTCGAGTTACCAGTTGACCGCATTACTCAGTTTTATTTGTGGTTGATTGAAGATTGATTTTTCAAATGAAAATCCATTACATTCTGAGTATTCGAGTCCAGCACTACTTACATGTCTTGAAATTCATGATGCTTTCACAAGTAAATGTAGGCCTAAGTGTTTCTACAAACATTTATCACAAATTAAGACAATTGAATACAATATTTTTTGTAAATGTATTGTTACAGAAGAAGAAAAAAGCAATAGATATGATACGAGTTCAATGCTGCATGACCCAACTTGAATTATTCAAATAGCACTGGTGGTCCTCAAGTCAAACCGAAGAGCGCTGATCAACTCCAACTCTTGCAACTGCTACTGTAGATAAAGTTGTGCGATGGTAAGTTGGCGAATGATCGGCCTGCTAGCTGAGATCTGCGGCTGTGGCTTGGTGATGGCACTGGAACTGCCGGAGGCCTCAAAACTGCTCTTCAGTTGTTCTCAGATAAAGAGAAGAGTGAAGAATAGTTGCACAATTTCTCTATAAATCTCTGCTACAGATCGAGCCGGATTAAGAAGTGAGTCGCCTGCAGCTTCTCTGGTGGTCGACCCCAGCTCGACGCAAGCAAAGTTTGACATCATCCGACCACAAGATGAGCAAGTTGCAAATGCATGAGATGTCATTGTGGATTAGGCTCGATGCGTTGGAATCATTCTGGTGTCGGCTCTGATGACATGCACACCTCCATTAGGATGTGCTTTTGGAATGGAGGAGTAGGCTGATATTCGCGAAACACAAGAGGTTTCGAGGAAAGTGCTTATGAGAGGAAGGTTTCGTTCTAGTGAAATCAACACAACAAATATATCAGACGAACTGTCGACACTAGATTATGAATAGAAAATGTATTGAGAACTGATCCACTTCTTCCTTCATAATGAACGTTTCCAAGCAAATAATAAAATATTTCTGGGGAATTGAAAAGAGCATCAAATTCATTTATGAATAACAGACTCAAAAGCACACCATTCATAAAATATTTGAATGAAGTTCGGAAAGACCAATGACCCATGTAAGGTATTTACTAAGAGAAGAAGATCAAGTGATTCTCGCAACTCTCTTCTAAGATAACATATATTGATAAAGCGAAAAATGATATCAGTTCAGCTGGAGTTCCAAAATATTATGATTTTATATCCTGAAAAAACCATCGATACATTCCAGAACCGCAACTGCCAGCAAATCGAGCTCAGTACTGTCAGTAGAGTCTATTCACATTGAATTTCAATACATTTATTTGCAAAAACCACAGAAGAAACAATGTGTTGATTGAATAGGGATTACCAATTCGAAAGAGAAATAGTGGTCTATAAAATATGGGATTGATTTCGAGAGAAGATTAGTTGAAAACTGATAACCATGAATACTATACTGTAACTGAAATCTCAAATACGATAAAAATAATTTTTTTCTCCACCTACTGTCTAAAGTACTCCCTGAAACCTAATACTAAAGTGTCACTTTTTCGCTCTCGGTAGTAAAAAGCAGAAAAACTCCCTAGGGAGTAAAAGTGACTCCATTTAAATAACATGGGGAGCATCTCAATTTTGAAACTTACATTGTAATAGGTTAGAAGGTCTAAGCTCAGATGAGAAACCATAATAGGGGTGTCTGTCATTGAGTCAACTGAATTCAGTACCACAACCAGAAATTTTGATTAACTCATGAAATATATGTTTGTATGATAATTATTATATTCTTAATATTAGTAGACGATAAAAATTTATACAATTTTAAAAATATTTTATTCTATTCAAAATACCAGCCAACAAATATTTTTGATCTGCAATTCAAATCTGAACCGCGTGATCTGGAGTCAGCCATTTTTGGTAGCTGCTCAGCTGATATAATTGTTACAACTTTTGCCGATAGATAGCGCAATCGGCAGTGCCAATCAGACGACCAGTTTTTAGGTTTTAGATTTAGGTTATGTTGTTAGGAATCATTGTCACCAATACGTAAGTTATTAGAATGATTTTATTTGCAGTTTCTATAAAAAAATGTAGATGGAGGGAAAATTTTGTGTACATCACGAGCGAAAAATACTTTTTCTCCCTCAGGAAAATTGCTGCCCTCGGCTTCGCCTCGGGATTCAAACTTTTCCCACAGGGAGAAAAAGTCGTACTTTTCACTCTAGATATACAAATAACTATTTGTTCACTCATTCAATAAATTCGATTAATCAAATTCCATTTTGTTGGAATTATTCTGGAATTTAATTATGAATGGAATGGAAATGGAGACTGTGTTTAATTAAATATAGTAGGAGTGGGAATTGCAGTAGTATACCCAAGTTTTCTGAATAATGGACATCTTTGCAGTCTACATCTCGAATAGTAGTAACCAACTGTCCATTGTAAACTTGCATGAGTATCAAACTTAGGATACTGTCGGATGGTAATTGGTTTTGGCATAATTTGTTTGCTTGTGCAAGCGTGCTCACCAGCCAGAGCAGCGAGTAGCAGGAAGCAGGAACAGGCAATCAATGCACATCAGTGTTTGACGAATGGAGAGGTCGAGCCTATCGCTCTCTCTCTCTCCCAAGTATCTCTGGAAACATTGTGCATCCCCTTGCTTCCAGCCTGCCACAACACTACGGTGGTTGCATCGTTTGATGCACTTTGACCCGCTCAAACATGCTGCAAGTTCCACGTTACTTGTAGAGAATTAAGCTCTTCGCCTTCTCAAAGATCATTGTGAATTATTATCACATGAAGTTATAAAATGTATTATATAATATACATATTATAATAGTAAGAAGTGTATTAAATATAATAGAATGATTGCAGTGCAGTTAACTTTTATGGCATACTCATTCAAAATTACACAACATTCAAAAGAGTGCCACAGGCTAACGCCCTAAACGGTTCCAATTCTATTCGAGTTTCAAATGTTGCTAGTAAGGTTGGTCATGTGTCATATTCCAATATCATAATAAGTTGAATAGTGAATCTGCAATAACTTAAATTAGGTTTCAGAATCATGAAGATAAATATACACTATTAAATGAAAAGCTAATGATGTTCAAACATAATGTTGTAAATAATTTGAGTCCACTTATCAGTTGTAACGTGATGTAAAATCATCTAGATAAGAATGTCTGTAATGATGCTATCTATTATTAAAATCATTATTATTAGTATTAGCTATAAGCACTAACTTAAGGTGCCATGTCCTGGGAGCTTGCGGAGCTGTCTTACATGTGAAGGTGCGTACACACTTGAGCGCCTCGAACACGCGCATTTCAGTTTTCATCAGCTGATGCTTATTATATACGTATCCTACTATTTCTGTACGAATACAGATGTAATCAGCTGATGAAAAGTGAAATGCGCTTGTTCGTGGTGCTCAAGTCTTTACACAGCTTAAGATATTCATGGATGAGTTATAATAATAATTAATGGATGAATCTGAAATTTTCAAATAAGGGAAGGTTGTTGGAGATAGAAACTGGAAAAACTGGTAATATTTGGTAGACTTTTTCTAACGCAAATCTGTCCGAAGTACATTAAATAATTCGAATAGCATCATTATAGAGAAACGAAAACTATTCTGTTCATCTCTGACATCATTGACAATCTTACACCAAATATACATATTGAAAGGTGCCCTTCTAAATCTCATTCTACAAAAATTCAGCGGAACTATTCAATGAATAAAAGATGAAAACTCAACAGGTCCGCTCTAACCTGAATGGATGAATTTTCGATAATATACAGCTCGACATAAATTGAAAAAGTAAGGGAAGTTGCTGACGTAAAAGGTGTAAAGAAGAAATCACAGCAAGTTGTACCTTTTGCATGAGAAAAAGAGTTGGGGGAAGCATGTTCTTTCATTTCTGACGGGAAACAACAAAGATGGAACAGAACTCGTTCATAGGGGATTTGGGAGATTGTTATTTTTCAGATTGCCAACTTCCACGCCTTGAAAAGCGATTGAAATATCGACACAAAACATTTCTCAAGCTACTCCAAGAAAGCGTAGGAGCGCTTTCCAAAGCAAAGGTCGTTCACGATAAACTATTACTTCATTCTGTATCAGTAAAGAACCTCACAGCCTTCATCTCAACTCTAGAATATTCTCCTGATATGCTGATGAGAGTGAACCGAGTATTTATTTTATTTTTTTTGTGATAATCATTTGAATAAGAGTAAGCGTTAATCATTTAATTAAGAGTATTTGATTGAAAGTATTTTAAAATCTTTTATTATGGTACAGTACCATCCTTCTATAGAATTATCCTTCGTTTTGTTCAAATTTTCGCACAACACTCAAATGAACGTGAAAAATCTTTTGATAGCTTCACGTAGTAGCTAACGTGAAAAACGAATGCTTCAGATAGCTCTCAAAGTGGAAATAATCTCGTAACTCAAACGATCAACAAAATTATAGAAAACCCAATTTACAACTCAACCCATCACAAGAATACATCGTAATCACATCAGTCAATTCTTATCAAACGTAAGTTTGATATTATTAAATTGAAAAACTTTGATAATAATTATAATTAATATCAATTATTATTTTCGACAACATTTGAAACAGCCATTAGTTGTTTACACACAAATATCTCGCCGACACGTCAGTACAGGACATAATTCACTCTGATGGAGGCTGTGATTTAAATTGCGCGAGGTCTACTGTTCACAGAACCACCAGTTACTTGAAAAGACTTTTAGTATGGTGTTCATCAGCTGAATTATAATTATAATTATCTGATATTATAATATTTCACCACAGTACATAATACTGTATCAAAGATTGATGTGGTCAATCACTTGGTTGAAGTTCCATTGGGTTAATGGAGCAATCGAATTCCCTCAGCGAGCCTCAAGTTGAGTCCAAATTACACAGACACTGTCAGCAGGAGACACCTCTCCTCTGCGCTCAACATTTCCATCGAATTAGACAATATTAATTTCCCTAATTGATATCAATGGAGTTGATCATTTTATTCCAGAAAGTCTCCGCGATAAGGACTCGAGCTCTGCTCGCTTTGCAAAATGGTCGAACCGGGAAAGTGTGCTGTGAGTCGAGGGCACGAATGTGTGTGCTTGGGATGGGTCGGTGTGTTTGAGGGAAGCTCGGGAGAAGCAATCAAGGCGCATCTAGTGTTTGCCGAGGTGAGCGAGCGAGCGGACAAGAGCCATCCATTGCATTGGCCACTTGTGCTTGGCTCCAGCTCACCAAGAAGCTTTTGTCCAAAGTCTGCCACTACTCAGCTGAAGTCAGCTTCTTTTCCTTTGCTGGCTCTGCCGACTAATTTCAACTTCGCAAAGACTATCTTGAAGATGCTGAGAGATATAACTTGTGATTTAGTGAAATGAGAAGTAGAGAGAATCCTCTCCAGGTTTATTTGTGATTTGTAAGCAATGTAGTTGAATTATTGATTTATGATTTGAAATTTAATTTAAATTTGATTCAAATTCATGATTTATAGACCAGAAGGTAGAAGATCAATTGGAAGGCCACGTAAGAGATGGCAAATAACTATAAGCTGTTTGTACTTCGTAAGTCGGATCAGGCAATAGCCTAATCCCTGCACGTAAACGATTCATTAGATGATTCAAGATCATTTGAATTTCTAAAAAGACTAATACAGTTTTGAAGATGCTGGGAATATAATTTATGATTTAGTGGACATGAGAAGTGAGGTCACCCTCTTACACTATTTGGTGTACCCTATTACTCTCCTCTTAAACTCTCTTACACCCTCTTATACTCTTCATAGGGATACACTCTTTGGTGTTTTTGTAATTGGAATGCTTGAATTCTTGATTATATTTATGATTGAGACCTGAGATGTCACAATCATGAATTTACTCAGTGGATAACTGAGTAATTTCGAAGGCTTTCCATTCTTTATAGGAATGATAATTATATTGATTGATAATTGAAGATAATTAAATTGATTGAGCCTTAAAATTTTTCGAGCCAATAATGAAAAATAATTTCAGTTGTTTATGAGGAAAAATTTTAGGGAATGAAGCTTATTCCACTGTGACTTTAAAGCGTCAGATTTCTCACGTATATCAGCCAGAAATAAAACCAGGAGCATTTTTCATTCGAACATTTCTGCTTGCTTCCTTCAAATAGAGACTTTCATGCTCAATTCAATCACCGATTGATTTTCCACGATTTTTCAGTTTGATTTGTTCGCTTGAAGTCACAAGAATCTCTCCTAATTCTCATCAAATAAAACAGAAATATTGTCTATCACGTGATATTATGAAATATTATTGTATTCCACTATAGTTCATTGTAATTTGAAATAGGAGGGATGTAGAGAACCTACAAACATTTATATCTTTACCTATTCCTATTTGAAAAATCTGGAAAATTACTTTGAAAACTTTATAAAAAACTGAAAAACAATCCTCAACATCTGCATCGTTATCACATAGTCTGAACCTGAGTATAGAGTTCAGTCTCCTCTACTAAGCCATTTCTGAAAACTCTGGTGAAATTTCATCTTACTGGAAAATTTATATTTCTCAATATTTAATATAATGCTCATTTTTACCATGATTTAACAATCTTCTCAACACAATATTTTTTTGTATACCTTGGATGATCATGTGTGCCAAATTTGAACATTTTCTTCAATTCTGAGACAATGAAGAAAAATGATGGAAAATCACTGATTTTGGGCACATTTTTGGCGAAATTTTGAAGCTCTCTCAGAACAAAATTTCTAGACCCTAGCTGAACTTCTGTATCAAATTTGAACATTCTCTGTATTTTTTCTCAAAAAGCTGAATTGAGCTTGCAAGTGGAACTTTCGAACAATGAGAAACAGAAAATACTGAGAATTGGAAAATCAGAAAACGTGAAATGTTATTGTCTTGAACATGAAAAATTGGATTGCACTGTAATCTTGAAGATCAGTATCACAATCACTGCTAATACAAGTACAAGAATCAGCACCGAGTTTGAGATTTTGATTTTCAACAGAACATTTGCGGCCTCTGATTCAGAATGAGTTCGCAAGTAAAACAGAAGAGCACAAGCTTTCTAGAGAATAGCTTCGTTACCGAATGAATAAATATTTCGTAGCCTTGTTTCTGCCATCTCCTGGAGCTGTTTGGCTTATCTCCAGGCAGTGTTAGCGTTTATCAGTCACCTCCCCCGCAAGCGCTCAGCCCTTATTTATACTTTCAGACGCAGACTCACGTATGTGCATATGAGGCTGGCTGCAGCGTTCACATTCTCCTGAGTAGCTCAATAGAAGGGGATAGAAGTAGTCGTTTGTGGTCTCAAACTATTATGCAGTAACGCTGATAGTGCTAAGGAACAGCAGAACTAGTATAGTCCCAACTGATGTTCCGAAAAAGATGCTAGACTGAACCTTTTTCCGATAATCTGTGCTTGAAGAACATAAATTTCTAAGATGTTCTGAACTCATACTTAGCAATATCCCAGTGTGAGTTCCAGTTGTATTCAATGTAATTTCTATTATTACTCTTCAGTTTGCTTTTGAAATCTTGTTGGACAATAGTGTATCAAATTTCAATGTTTTTTATAGATTGTTTACATTATGAATAATCTATGATGGATATTACAAGAGTTTGATGGCATTTAATACAAATTTCACCTTCTTGGAAGTGATAAACTGGATTGATAGTTTGGATTTGATTATAGATATTGTAATATATTTCCCCACAGGACAAGAGTCCCAGTAAAAACCTCCTAAGGTACAAGAAAGCTGTCGCATTCTCTCTAAATTTGTTGAAACTGGTTTGGCAGAAGAGCTTGAGGGGAGAAATAACATAATTAGAAGAAAACCAAAGGTTAGCATCTGTCTTGCAATACCATGAGTGTGACAGCGATTTATCTAATTGTATGTAATATTTATTTTGAAAAACAATCAATCAGATTGAGAGATGCTCTGTAGATTGATTGTTTTGCCTGATTTTGGAATATCCATGAATTAGTTATTTAGATTCAAATTCTAATCTATAATAATTCACAATATTCACAAATATATACAAGCAATAAGATAACAGCATTACACAACTTAACAAGATGGGGAAAATTGAGCTATCCAGTCATAATTATACAATAAAAAATTGTAGATCACTTGATTTATTCCAGTAGTTAGCCCATTGCATATTAGTTTTATTTTGTATCTTTATCATTTGTGAATAAGGAATAAAAACTACTACTGGCTGAAAGTAGGCCTACAATACTCTATGACTGCGAAATTCTGTGTACGTACTTGTGAAGAATAAGGTCTGATTTAGAAAATATTCATATTCAGCGATGATTCAGTAAGTTGCAACAAGTTTGATCATTCGTGAAGTGAGTTAACGACTGCAAATCCACAGCAGCTTAGTATTATGGCTATGACTACGAGATGGGTAATTTGTTGATAGCAGTGAAGGGAGCGTACATGACAGGAGGGGTGGGAGCGAAGCAATTGTGTTGCGGTAATCGGATGAGAAGGCGAAATGTTAAGAGGGGAACTTCTTACGTGTCTTTGTGCATCGCGGCGTGATTCGAGATTCTAGGGAAGTTGTCAAAAGGTTGTTGCGGGGATGTTGGTGGGATGGGAAACGCTCCAGTGGAAAGTGGGCATCTATGATCTAAAAGAGAGGAAGCGCTGTGATACATTACCAATAAATTACCTGGAGATCTGTACTTTTTAGAGGTAACATTATCTTATAACTCATGATTAAAAAAAAAAAAAAACAAATATTAATGAAAGCTTTATTGCCGAAAAACATAAAATAATATTTTAAACAAAATTTTTGGCGTGACTGGAATAAAAGAAGCCTTGTGCTCCAGCCACGAGAAACCAATATCCACTCAAAGAATATTTATTCTCAAGTGAAAATTACTCATCGACCATCATTTTCCCGTCAGAACTCATGAAAATACGTAAAAGAAATCTTTCATGATTTATGAATTGAATACTGGAAGGTATAATAATTGGACAAAGGGCTCATGGGAGTCCCCGGCTACAATATCTGAAGCAAGTTACCAAAGATTTAGGGATCCAAAGCTACATCCAACTGAAGAGTACAGCTCTGGACAGGAAACGATTGAAAGCTGCCTACTAATCGAATGATTGAAGCAAGAGAAGAAGATGAATTGAATACGGAAATAATACGAATGATGAATTATTTTAATAAGTTCATTGAATCTGATCAAACCAACCTTATCCGAATGAGAATGATACATTTACTATTAATTCAGAAGTACCAGAATCTTTCGTTGTGTAATAGATCATTAGCGTTCTAGTATTAACTACTTTTCTAATATTCCAAATTCCTAAATTCAAGTCTTGTTCAAGCTTTTAAGATTATATTACCTTAAAGGCTGCGAGAGCTCTGAAAATAATTATCCTGTCACGAAAATACCTAGCTTTCAATCCATTAGTACCTATCACCACGGAATAAATTGAACTTATCTTATGTTTTCCAAAAGAAAATTCCCTTTGTATTCTCAAACTTTTTCGGGTATAAGTTCAATAGAACGTTGATGATAGTGATTTATGAATCGAGACAGGACGTTTATTGGTGAGTGAGAGCCCGGGAAGCAACAGATCAGCAATGTAGCTGGAGAGCTTCCTGTATTTAGGGGTGGAAATGGTTGGAAAACTGAGAAACTCCAGTATCACGCGCACACTTGACATGTACACCGGGCTATGGCGCGTCTTCTCATCACATGGCTCGTGCTTAGCCGACTGCTGCTCAGTAAGTAAACGAGAAAAAAATCAATGAAAAAGTACCCGAATCACTCACCGCAATTCGAATAAAAAATACTTATAATGGAATATTTAAAAATATATATATATATTCCGAAAACCTCAAATGCATACTAATTATTTAAAGTAAAATATTATAATTCTTATAAACTTTTGAAACTTCATGGAATAAAACTATCCAAAGTTATGATCATAACTGTCCTTAAGTTGATTGTAAATGATGAATAAATAAATAAATAAATAACTTTAATAGCGAGAATTGAATAATGTGAACTATTAGTTTCTAATTAGATGGAGCATGCAATTAATTTGAATAATTATACTATATTGATGATAATGTAATCATATTTATGCAAATCAAGGTTGAAAATTATCTTTCAATTTGAGTCAATTCCAATTCATTTTTTGATTGATGATGAATTCAAATCAATAGGGGTAACGTCAAAGATGAAGTCCAAAAAATTAATTTCATTCAATAATATTATGATTGGTTTCATCAATACCAAATACTTATTAACAATAATTTATTGTAAGACTTATTCTTATGAATCCGATAATAGCTGCTAGATTGGAAAACTCTGAATAACTTTATATTCTCATTTTTTATATATTTTTTTGAAATGATTTCTAACAATCACAAAGAAAATGATAATATTAGAATCAGATGGGTTATGAACTATCGTATATGAAGGATTGTATTAACTACATAGATTGTCTATCATTTCTAGTGCAATGTTAAAACAGACTATTGTGTACTGCTGCTTTCAACAATATTCTCCAACAATTTGATGTGATTATGATTATTATTCACCTTGCAGTAGTGAGCTGTAGTTTACTACAATCGGAGTGATTACTCAAAACACAATTAACTCAAAATTACTCTCCATTCTCATTCTTCTTCTTTCTCAATTCTCGATTCATCTGGAAACGTTCACAGTATTCTAGTTCACAGTATTCGTATAATCATCTGGAACAGAGGAATCAGAAACAGAAAAATCTTAAATACGTTGAAAATCTTTAAATCCCTCAAACTAACAAACACTTGTTTCAGTAACCTTTACCTGGGATTTTACTATTCGATTAACTCTATGAAACCATCCAAAGGTTTAGTCTATCTCATTGAGAGCACAAATAAAATAATATCGATAATATCGTACAAGAACTGTAAAAGAAGAAATGTTCAGCCAACGGAAAAGTTGAAAATCTTTTTGAGCGGCTCAACTTCCGCAACTTATCTCAAGGAATTTCTTGATTAAATTCCATAACTTCATCAGTAGCAAGATTTTGAAAGTCGTATTCCATAGGATTTATTGACCAAACATGATTATCTATCCTGGCCAATAGTGAATACAAACTAATAGTCGCTAGTCAATAGAATAGTCTTAGTGGAAGAACAGCGGCCATCTTCAAATTACTGTCAAAGAAAATATCACCGTTAGTATTTCATTTATTTCCGCGAAGATTTTCAATAAATTCAATGCTAACATAATATTATTATATCAAGAGCAGTGTAAGTGCGGAATCGATGGAATAAAATCCTTGCAAAGAAGTAGGTTCAAACTTATTGATTTGGGAATCTAAACTTGCTTCGAAAGTGTAAACATTTTATCGATTCTCTCTGGTCCAAATATAAGATATTGCATTTGTGGAAGGAAAATTTATGAGTAGTTCCAATGTAATCTATTACGAATCGCAAAAACTTATAGATCAAACGTGGATGAGCCTGATTTCCGAAAATGAGCTATTTTCCCGTGTCCAAGTGACCTTTTCAAGGTCATGATATCTTACCATATTGCAGAATATTAATAATCTGATAATCTTGACTATTATTTTATGTCGTTTGTCATCTCAATAACTGGGGATGAATGGAACAATAATACTGACACCGTGTACCGCAAATCACCGTGTCATTTGTAAAATCTGCACAGAATCAATATATTCCAAAACTCAAATATTTCAAAGTTACAGACGATGTCATAGCACTTTAATGAAGTACTCAATTGATGAAAACATGAAATATATATTGAAATTCTTAAAACGTCTATAAAAAATCGATAATAACTCATTTTGTTCAGACACAATTTAACACGATCAATCCCAAGCTAGTGGGATTGTGTCACCTTAGTGGTATCAAGCTAGTGGGATGTCATAGCACTTTAATGAAGTACTCAACAAATAAAAACATGGAAATAAAGGAAATTGTTGAACCGTTTATTCAAAATGGATGATAATTAATTTTGTTCAGACACAATCTAACACGATCAATCTCAAGCTGATGGGATTGTGTCACCTGTATTTCAACTTTATTTTGTTATTTTTGACGCAATATAAATAATATCGTTCCAGAAACAAATTGAACCTAATGTTAACCTCCGTTTCAGCGCAAACTGGATGAAAATTTACCTGGTATTAAGGATACACCGATTATCATTCGGGTTTTATAACTCTCTCTGTATAATAATTCATAAATTATTATCTCAAAAGTTGGAAAATGAGAAAAATTCAAACAAAGATTACCCCAAACCTAATATGTTTATATCCAATCCAATTTCTTATCGTAATATGTTATATCCAGTCTAATTTCTCCACTTCATCATATTGTCCAAAAATGGCATCATCTCTCTTGTCTAAATAATGAATCACATCAAATTACAACACTTTGACCACTCATTTTATCACGATAGAAATATGATTCAAAATAATTTTGAAGCGAAATTCATGCAACGTACTTCATGCGCTTGACAACAATGATGTTCATGGAAGGAGAGAATGAAGGTATTAGCCTATTAAGAAGATCTAATGAACAGGAGCTTTAGTGAAGGCTTCTGTGATCAGTGTCAGGATGAAGGGCTGCTAGCTTGGTACCCTTGTGGATGGGAGGTTGGAAGATTCGCTCCAGTATTTTCCCTAGAGGAAGAAAGGGATGAAGAGAGAGATAGAGAATAAGTTAGGAAGAAGAGATTCTTCTAAGCATGGTGTTCGTTGTTCAAGTTCCATGGCAATAGCAGTAGCCAGTAGACCGTGTAACTATATGTTCCCAGGGAGAATAATCTCCTTTAAGAATCCACTTTTTTACTCTTGCAGAATGAAGAAGAGAAGTGTAACAACGTTTAAAAGCTGAAGAGACAATAGCTAACGATTATGCTCAGTTTTTTTCTTCTTCTAATCCAAAGCACCAGAGAAAATCTCCGAAAAGTAGCCAGGATACACATTTGAAGACTGTGCCAAGGAAAGATAAATAAATAGAGCCAGAATAAGTTGCATGATTATGTCTTCAACCATCCTTATTTCACTCAGGTAAAAAGTATTCAAGACTATTTGTAATTTCACGTCTAAAAAATGAAGTCATGCAAACATTGAATGAAAATAGTGCATATTATTTAGATTTTTCTCGGAGTATTAGGATTCAGATGAGCCATTCACATTCTGATTGGATTAATCAGATGAATATTATACTAAATAACTGATGCACTTTATCGTATTATTCTCCCAACACTTCTAGTTTTCAATTTTCTACTGAACTGAAGCTTCGCAATAATGAACAGAGCTGTCAAATCCATATTAAGAGTACAGTGAATGAATGTTATTGAAATCGCTCTAGGCAAATATGCAGACAGAAAACAATATTTCGTTGCATCTGCATTTGATTAGGACCAGTCAGGTCGAACAACGCTATTGATGCAAATCTGTAGCTTATCGCAATATTCTCAATCAATGGGCAAAATATACATATTTTTTAAATCCTAATATAAATATGAATTATATGAAAAGTAATAAATCGGAGATTAAAAAAATAATTGTTCAGGAAATGTGCCTCATGTATTCAATAATGATTGCATATTGTAAAAAAGAGTACATATTGTCATGTTCTAATTCTATATTACTTTATCATAGTACAGTTTTCCATTTCTATCAGGAACACAGGAACAATCAGGGATGAATATTATTGTTCACAACTCGATACTTTGGAATCTTTAGAATGATATCCTTTTTGGTTAGCATGACGGGAATTATGAGCATTTATTAATAATGTGCCATTGGAAGTGTTGGATAAATACGTATTATTGATTCGCGTAACACGTTAAGAATTACTAAGGATTTATAATGAGGAAAATCTTCAATAATCTTGAGGATTAGTATATTTGAAGATGGATATGAAGATTAGTTTATCTGAGTAATATAATTTTTGTAAGCAAACTGAAACTAAGTTCTAGAATAAATACTATGGGTCAAACCGATAAAGATGCCATATGGGTCAAACCGACCGGAGATTCAGACGTATCTCAGGTATATGGTATATAATTATAGTATAATATATCTCAGGTATATAATTATAGTGATTGTTTTTTGACAGCTCTATTATTTCATGAAATCTGAAATCTCCTGAATCACCAGGTTCTGTCTTCACCTCCAAAATCGAGGAGCCATGAAAATTTCGTGATTTTTTCATTATTCTGGAAATACCGGATGTGATAGAAAATTTTCCTCTACAAAATGAAACTCAATCACCACAATCGAATTGAGGTGTAATACAGAATTTCAATAATTCCAAGTTTTCTATTCAAATATTCCTTGGTTCTGGAATTATTATTTCTCAAATCAGGTAAATACTTGAGCCTCCTATAAAATTCTTAAAAAAATTTCAGATCATATAATGGAAAACACATGAAAATTCAGTGCAATTCCGACAAAGATATTCACTCAATTCCACGATTTTGAATAAGAGTGGATAAAATACCTTTCAACTGGACCAATGGAAAATTGGGAAAAATGTGTTGGAAACAAACTTAATAGCTAGTATTGAAAGTTGAAGTCCAATGAAATGAGAACTCGAATTCAATGATTCGGCCAGGGTTTTCGGAAAAGGATTGTCATTAAAATGTTACCAACGTGAGAAATTTTGTAGCAGTGAATAAGATCCAAACCAGACGACATTAACAACTCCATCAGATTATCAATATTATTAATTAATAATGATTATCAATTAATTTTATTTATTTATTGATTATCAATTATTATAATTATCCACGAGTATTATGAATGTTGCAAAACAATATAATCCAACAGATGAGGTAACGGAGATGTGACTCTCCAACTCACACAGCTTAATGAGTGTCCTTTAGAAAAAGTGGTATTAGGAATTTCACGCTAAGCCCAACGAAAGAACCAAAAGTTTCACATTTTTATGACACTCATTGAGCTGGAAATAATAGGTAGCTTCCAGCTAGGGCGTGTTGTCGACCACTGAAGTAAGCATGCTGCGCTGTGAATATGGTCACTTGGTCAGTGTTGGTTCGAGGGTCAGTGTGGCTCGCATTTGTTTCTTCATTCATATATTCCCAGGCCACGTGTTCGTATATTAATGTCTGTATGCGCTACACATACAACTATGAAATTTTACTCGTATTACTTGCTCTGCTGCATTGAATTCATACGCTGAATGTTGCGTTGTGGAGCATTAGCAATACCTTTTCATAATGTTTTTCCCTGTAATTTCCTGGTTGGATTTTTCTCTAGGGTTTTGGTTTCTTATTAAACTTGATGTCCTCATTCCTCTGTTATGATAAAACCTAAAAAAAGGAATTATACCGGGTTTGCAACACACAATACTAAAGAAAGAAGAGATTTGATGGTCATGATCATTAGTTCATAGGTCTGCATGTGTTCTTCAACATTGTAGTGTGTTGTTCAACTACTGAAAAACCAATTTCACTGGATGACTATTACAGCTAGGAATTCAAATCGACTAGAGACTACTTTAAAGTTGTTGAGGCCATAAAATTCTAGGACAATTATGAAATGAAATATAACAATTTATTAAACAAGAATTTTTATAGCTTTTCATCTTACAGTTGATCGTTACGGATAATTTCTTACAAATATTGACGACTGATCTTCTTCTACTGTGCACTATCCTCCGTTTCGGATGGTTGCAAACATAATTTTTGGCAAATCGTCCAATAATTCCGTTGAAAGTAATTCGAAACAGTTCAGCAGATGTCCATTTTCTGAAATTGGGATATTCGTCTTCTTCCTGTCCCTCTCCCTTTGAATAATAGTTTTCTCTTAAATAATAAGCTGATCGAAGCAGAGTTTTTGGGACTCGTTTCGCATTTTAAGTCCTCAATACTGAAACTTTCGGATCTTGATGATGATATCGATAGATAGTTGAAGTATTTTTAGTGCTTCACTAATATCATTTTATTTTCATTACATAAATCATACAAGGCTACTTCGAATCAAATATCATAAATTTATTGAAAATTATATAACTGCAACAATTCATGATTCCTTGTGTAACCAGATTATATAGACTTCAATAATATTCATCCAGGTAGAAAAAATCAATCGAACGATATCCAATTGATTTTATTTTCATTCAACTCCGCATTCCATATCGGTAATATCTTCAACTGCATTTTGATTGAAAATGTAAATTAGAGTTAAGGTGGAATAAAATAATATGGAGAAATTCCACAATGTCTCTGTTCACAGTGTACATTTAAAATTAGAGTTTACAGAGAGTCTGCTCTCATGCAATAATAATCTGCCATGCCAATAATCAATTATAGCAATAATAATTTGTCAATTTGATCATCAATTGCAATAATATTGGACATTTTAATACATGTTACGCAAGTTTGATATTTGTTGTTATGCCAGTGTGAATGGTGCTACACTCTCTGCTTGCCACATCATTACATTCATCAGCATCACGTGTGTTGTTTTATGAATCTATAGCTGAGATCAATTTCAATTAATAGGTGGAAGGGTAGGGGTCATGATTGGTACTGGTGGGGGGGGGGGGTTGAGCGTGCGGCGTGCGTACAGTTCACTAATAATTGTTCCACTTTGTTTATTATTTCGAGTTGGGCTATTATGAAATACAACCCCCTAGAGCTGCAAATGGCCTCGGCAACGATACCGCAAATCATGCATAATTCATTCGTTTATTATGTATTAACTAATTAGGTAGTGTTTCCGGAGCTCTCGTTAGGATGTTCACCAGATAATAATGATTATTATTATGAGCATTGATTGTTGTGCGCTGATGTAGTGGGCATATTATCAAAATGAAACAACCCCCATGGATAACACCGCTTCATGTGATTTCTGATCAAATCAAATACATGAACTGATCTCTGCGGTTTTCATGATTACTTCTAAACATTGATTTGAACAGGTTGATGATTCTTCCTTAATATTTGCATTCATCAATAAGTGAAGAAATTACACAATTATTTTTCCAATCGCATGGTTTTTAATAAACGTATTACTGTGACTTTATAGAAGAATCACTGGAAGAATCACAACTATTGGAATCTGTATCATTCTGAAATAGAGTCAATGAACGATTTAAACCAACATGCTTATGTGAACTGGGCTGAAGTCATTGAATCTGATATACTATATAGGCCTATTATTGAAAATTCCAAACCATTGATGACAGGGAATACTATTCCATTCTATACAGGATTAGGAGCAGAACAAAGGCACAGATTGAATAAGATAAACTGGGAACCCAGGAAGGATTCAAAACGTCTTACTGACTTCGAATGTAAGAATTGAGGGAGACGTGATTGGTGAGAAACGTTTTCAGTATAACTTCTCTTAATTTTACCCATTCATATGGTAATAAGCGAGATGATCATAGAACTCATTCTAATATTTTTGAAAAAATCTTTCACTACGGTTTGATCATACCTATTCATTATTTCCAATTGAAGTAGACACAATATCATGTTCAAAAATAAATTGTGAAATAAAAATTTGTTATATTAATCCTCATTTCAAACTTGAACTAGTGTACATGAACTGTGAATCTGAACTAAAGTTCTATGAAGATTCGATTACATACTGTATTTTTTCACTTGCGATGGTCATAAAAGAAGGTTAACGAAAGTTTACACTTGTAAGTTTTTCACTAAGAAACTACTATGCTCATAAAAGGCGAGTTGTCGACCACTGAAGTAAGCATGCTGCGCTGTGAATATGGTCACTTGGTCAGTGTTGGTTCGAGGGTCAGTGTGGCTCGCATTTGTTTCTTCATTCATACATTCCCAGGCCACGTGTTCGTATATTAATGTCTGTATGCGCTACACATACAACTATGAAATTTTACTCGTATTACTTGCTCTGCTGCATTGAATTCATACGCTGAATGTTGCGTTGTGGAGCATTAGCAATACCTTTTCATAATGTTTTTCCCTGTAATTTCCTGGTTGGATTTTTCTCTAGGGTTTTGGTTTCTTATTAAACTTGATGTCCTCATTCCTCTGTTATGACAAAACCTAAAAAAAGGAATTACACCGGGTTCGCAACACACAATACTAAAGAGAGAAGAGATTTTATGGTCATGATCATTAGTTCATAGGTCTGCATGTGTTCTTCAACAGTGTAGTGTGTTGTTCAACTACTGAAAAACCAATTTCACTGGATGACTATTACAGCTAGGAATTCAAATCGACTAGAGACTACTTTAAAGTTGTTGAGGCCATAAAAATTCTAGGACAATTATGAAATGAAATATAACAATTTATTAAACAAGAATTTTTATAGCTTTTCATCTTACGGTTGATCGTTACGGATAATTTCTTACAAATATTGACGACTGATCTTCTTCTACTGTGCACTATCCGTTTCGGATGGTTGCAAACATAATTTTTGGCAAATCGTCCAATAATTCCGTTGAAAGTAATTCGAAACAGTTCAGCAGATGTCCATTTTCTGAAATTGGAATATTCGTCTTCTTCCTGTCCCTCTCTCTTTGAATAATAGTTTTCTCTTAAATAATAAGCTGAAGCAGAGTTTTTGGGACTCGTTTCGCATTTTAAGTCCTCAATACTGAAACTTTCGGATCTTGATGATGATATCGATAGATAGTTGAAGTATTTTTAGTGCTTCACTAATATCATTATATTTTCATTACATAGATCATAAAAAGGCTACTTCGAATCAAATATCATAAATTTATTGAAAATTATATAACTGCAACAATTCATGATTCCTTGTGTAACCAGATTATATAGACTTCAATAATATTCATCCAGGTAGAAAAAAATCAATCGAACGATATCCAATTGATTTTATTTTCATTCAACTCCGCATTCCATATCGGTAATATCTTCAACTGCATTTTGATTGAAAATGTAAATTAGAGTTAAGGTGGAATAAAATAATATGGAGAAATTCCACAATGTCTCTGTTCACAGTGTACATTTAAAATTAGAGTTTACAGAGAGTCTGCTCTCATGCAATAATAATCTGCCATGCCAATAATCAATTATAGCAATAATAATTTGTCAATTTGATCATCAATTGCAATAATATTGGACATTTTAATACATGTTACGCAAGTTTGATATTTGTTGTTATGCCAGTGTGAATGGTGCTACACTCTCTGCTTGCCACATCATTACATTCATCAGCATCACGTGTGTTGTTTTATGAATCTATAGCTGAGATCAATTTCAATTAATAGGTGGAAGGGTAGGGGTCATGATTGGTACTGGTGGGGGGGGGGGGGTTGAGCGTGCGGCGTGCGTACAGTTCACTAATAATTGTTCCACTTTGTTTATTATTTCGAGTTGGGCTATTATGAAATACAACCCCCTAGAGCTGCAAATGGCCTCGGCAACGATACCGCAAATCATGCATAATTCATTCGTTTATTATGTATTAACTAATTAGGTAGTGTTTCCGGAGCTCTCGTTAGGATGTTCACCAGATAATAATGATTATTATTATGAGCATTGATTGTTGTGCGCTGATGTAGTGGGCATATTATCAAAATGAAACAACCCCCATGGATAACACCGCTTCATGTGATTTCTGATCAAATCAAATACATGAACTGATCTCTGCGGTTTTCATGATTACTTCTAAACATTGATTTGAACAGGTTGATGATTCTTCCTTAATATTTGCATTCATCAATAAGTGAAGAAATTACACAAATTATTTTTTCCAATCGCATGGTTTTTAATAAACGTATTACTGTGACTTTATAGAAGAATCACTGGAAGAATCACAACTATTGGAATCTGTATCATTCTGAAATAGAGTCAATGAACGATTTAAACCAACATGCTTATGTGAACTGGGCTGAAGTCATTGAATCTGATATACTATATAGGCCTATTATTGAAAATTCCAAACTATTGATGACAGGGAATACTATTCCATTCTATACAGGATAAGGAGCAGAACAAAGGCACAGATTGAATAAGATAAACTGAGAGCCCAGGAAGGATTCAAAACGTCTTACTGACTTCGAATGTAAGAATTGAGGGAGACGTGATTAGTGAGAAACGTTTTCAGTATAACTTCTCTTAATTTTACCCATTCATATGGTAATAAGCGAGATGATCATAGAACTCATTCTAATATTTTTGAAAAAATCTTTCACTACGGTTTGATCATACCTATTCATTATTTCCAATTGAAGTAGACACAATATTATGTTAAAGAATAAATTGTGAAATAAAAATTTGTTATATTAATCCTCATTTCAAACTTGAACTAGTGTACATGAAACTGTGAATCTGAACTAAAGTTCTATGAAGATTCGATTACATATCATCCGATCAGCTTTTCCACTTTTTACCGATCACTCCATGTCGTGAATATTCAGCTGATGGAGCTTGCAATTGAAGGAGCACCGCAACATTGTTCCCCTTTTCCCCACTACCCCCTTCATCCATCCTCTTACTGTCCACACTCGATTACAGCATCCCGACCCCCCCCCTCCCCTCGTACTGGTGAGAGCCTTTTCCCAGCTTCCGGCAATTCGAGTCCATTCCTAGCGGATTAATGCTCTATCAAAGCCGCACTGCTCTTTTTGGTTTCACTTCTACCGCTTGCTGAAAACCACATTATAGCCTTCGTCTCAACAAATAAAATGCGCTGCTCCACTTTTTCAACGGTCCTCCCACTGGCATAGCAACAATGAGTGTGTGTGCTGCTATCACAAGGATTAAGATCTGTATGACGATCGCCGCCACAAAACCGAATTCCGAATTCGCAAGTAGAAATCAGCTGAGGAATAATAATCGAGGGAGAGAGAGCCTAGTCAAGGTACCACTCAATAAAATCAATATTATTATGATAAAGAGTAGTCATATCTATAAAGCGATAAGAGAACCATGCAAAATTGTAATTATGCAGTAATGGGAATTCTTTGGCAGAAATAAAATTATATAGCGGCTTGTTTATTATTGGCAGATTATAAAAAAAAGATTGCTTGTACAATTTGAGGTTAGAATCCTTTGTTTTGATTTAATACATCAATCGATCTTAGATTAATCGACACTTTATTGAATTGATATCGACACAAAGCAGCTGATTGCTCAATCAATTAATATGAATTAAATATATTTTTACTCATAACATTAAATATACTATATGTTAGGGAAGTTTATATATAAGAAAACAACGATTATTATGTTACTCGAACTATTTTTGAAATCTAAAAAAGTATAAAAATTAAGAGTATACAAAGCTCAATTAAAAATTGATGTATATCGCATTTAGCTTCATATATGAGATTTATTTATTGGAAT
This sequence comes from Nilaparvata lugens, assembly GCF_014356525.2. Classification (NCBI taxonomy): domain Eukaryota; kingdom Metazoa; phylum Arthropoda; class Insecta; order Hemiptera; family Delphacidae; genus Nilaparvata; species Nilaparvata lugens. The sequence goes on from NC_052504.1 coordinate 15,724,871, forward strand.
GTTCTCAGGCTATTATCTAAGCTTTATTTATAAACTTTTATTTATAAACTTTTATTTATCTTTGTATAACAAAGTTTGAGAAACCCTGAATCTTAAGTAACCAATTACATCACGTTTTACTAAGATAGAAAGCCATCAGAGGAAAGCTTATAAATTGTTAAAGGAAGAGATGAATTTTTCTAAAAACTGCTCTCTCTGGCTTGTGATCTCGTCCTATGGCGCATGCACATGGAGAATAGGGTCCTTTTTTACAATTAATTTTTAAAAGCATCAAGCCAATCCCTTTTTTAAATGTCAAATATATTATAATTAATGTTTGATTATTTGTGAATTCAGTGTTTGTTAAAGAGTTCTTAACTGTAATTTATTCCCGTAAATTTATCTTTAATACTGATAGAAACTTGTAAAATCTGGACCATACACGAGCCCTGCAGAGTCGAAAGGATCCAGCTATTAATTATTGGAGATAATTAATTATTCTACGAGAACTTCAGAACATCATTATAGTGAGTGTGCTAATTATATTAATGAGCTCATTTAACACTAATGCCTTTATCAGTGGATTGGGGGATTAATCAAAGCGCTATATAATTTTTATTCAAGTTTAAGAAATTCGCAACGTGTCGAACACTATCATATATTTTATAATAACTCTTTTTATGAATTTATTTGATATATGTAGGAAGCTTATTTCCATGCATGGTACAAACCCACATACCCGAGATTTTATTATATTCATTGATCAAAGTATGTTCTATTATGAATCTATAGCTGAGATCAATTTCAATTAATAGGTGGAAGGGTAGGGGTCATGATTGGTAGTGGTGGGGGGGGGGGGGTTGAGCGTGCGGCGTGCGTACAGTTCACTAATAATTGTTCCACTTTGTTTATTATTTCGAGTTGGGCTATTATGAAATACAACCCCCTAGAGCTGCAAATGGCCTCGGCAACGATACCGCAAATCATGCATAATTCATTCGTTTATTATGTATTAACTAATTAGGTAGTGTTTCCGGAGCTCTCGTTAGGATGTTCACCAGATAATAATGATTATTATTATGAGCATTGATTGTTGTGCGCTGATGTAGTGGGCATATTATCAAAATGAAACAACCCCCATGGATAACACCGCTTCATGTGATTTCTGATCAAATCAAATACATGAACTGATCTCTGCGGTTTTCATGATTACTTCTAAACATTGATTTGAACAGGTTGATGATTCTTCCTTAATATTTGCATTCATCAATAAGTGAAGAAATTACACAAATTATTTTTTCCAATCGCATGGTTTTTAATAAACGTATTACTGTGACTTTATAGAAGAATCACTGGAAGAATCACAACTATTGGAATCTGTATCATTCTGAAATAGAGTCAATGAACGATTTAAACCAACATGCTTATGTGAACTGGGCTGAAGTCATTGAATCTGATATACTATATAGGCCTATTATTGAAAATTCCAAACCATTGATGACAGGGAATACTATTCCATTCTATACAGGATTAGGAGCAGAACAAAGGCACAGATTGAATAAGATAAACTGGGAACCCAGGAAGGATTCAAAACGTCTTACTGACTTCGAATGTAAGAATTGAGGGAGACGTGATTGGTGAGAAACGTTTTCAGTATAACTTCTCTTAATTTTACCCATTCATATGGTAATAAGCGAGATGATCATAGAACTCATTCTAATATTTTTGAAAAAATCTTTCACTACGGTTTGATCATACCTATTCATTATTTCCAATTGAAGTAGACACAATATCATGTTCAAAAATAAATTGTGAAATAAAAATTTGTTATATTAATCCTCATTTCAAACTTGAACTAGTGTACATGAAACTGTGAATCTGAACTAAAGTTCTATGAAGATTCGATTACATACTGTATTTTTTCACTTGCGATGGTCATAAAAGAAGGGTTAACGAAAGTTTACACTTGTAAGTTTTTCACTAAGAAACTACTATGCTCATAAAAGGCGAGTTAACAAGAGTCAACTCTGGAGAATTTCAACTACTCAATAGTGGAACACATGTTGTCAGAGTTTTCGAGTCTTTTCCCAATATCCTTCGCAAGTGAGATATCCAAAAGTTTCCAAAACTCGCAAGGACAAATATATTATTCAGACATTAGGGACATATTTTGGAGACTGTTCTTGGATATTTGCTGATATATTCCACCCGTACTAAAATATTCCCGGTAATTTATAGTTGGTAATGTGAGGAATAAGTTCTAGAATTAGACTATATAATACAGTACAGTACTACAAAATTAAAATCGAACTGTTACTTTGAATATTGATATCAGCATCTAGTCTGTCCTTGGATATTTGCTGAAATATTCTACCCGTACTAAAATTTTCCCGGTAATTTATAGTCGGTAATGTGAAGAATAAGTTATAGAATTAGACTATACTATAGTATATTAGACGTATAGACTTATATTCCAATGGACAATACGAGGAGAAAATATTAGTAGTTCTTCTTGGAAGAGATACAAGTTGTATACTGTAACATTAGGTGAGATACTAGTCACATTATTCCTTCACCCATACATAGCTTACCTACTAAAAGTAGGAATTTTGTTATATTATAAAAATTTTGAACTATAAACCATATTATCAACCATTTGAAATTCCCAAGTAGATCAATTTCTGGTTTGGATGTCTACATTCTGAATGATATTCTAAATGTACTTTTTCGGGTATAGGAAGCTCACTCGTTCACTGAGCTCGTGTAGACAGGCATATGTGAGCAATTGAACAATGAAAATCCGACGAAACAGTTGCAGAGATTGTTTCATATCATCCGATCAGCTTTTCCACTTTTTACCGATCACTCCATGTCGTGAATATTCAGCTGATGGAGCTTGCAATTGAAGGAGCACCGCAACATTGTTCCCCTTTTCCCCACTACCCCCTTCATCCATCCTCTTACTGTCCACACTCGATTACAGCATCCCGACCCCCCCCCTCCCCTCGTACTGGTGAGAGCCTTTTCCCAGCTTCCGGCAATTCGAGTCCATTCCTAGCGGATTAATGCTCTATCAAAGCCGCACTGCTCTTTTTGGTTTCACTTCTACCGCTTGCTGAAAACCACATTATAGCCTTCGTCTCAACAAATAAAATGCGCTGCTCCACTTTTTCAACGGTCCTCCCACTGGCATAGCAACAATGAGTGTGTGTGCTGCTATCACAAGGATTAAGATCTGTATGACGATCGCCGCCACAAAACCGAATTCCGAATTCGCAAGTAGAAATCAGGCTGAGGAATAATAATCGAGGGAGAGAGAGCCTACTGAAAAACTGGACACAATGATCAAGCTGGGCCCTGTTGAGGCAACATTCAGGATGAGAAGGTTCATCCATTTGGCAAAGAGATAGAAAGGGTATCTGTAAGGATATTCAAGAGATTATCAGGTGAATGAAATACGTTTTCAACGTTATGTTTTATTGAATGCTTTGATGAAGGATATTGATTTTAGATGCTATGCAGGCTATTCCAGTTCTTTTCAACCTCTCCTCGTAACGATACATTTATTTCCTTAAATTCCAAAGCAGTCTTTGCGATAACGCAAGTGATTGAATTTCAATGTTACAAATAATATTGATAACGAGAATGAACTATGGGAAAGGTAGGGCCACATATAATAGAAAATATAACTGTGGTAAATTATCAAAGGCGTATTATTTGCAATAAGACACTTGCAATATCTTATGTCTTCCCATTAACGGTACCTTAGTCTATATGTTGTATTTCTCGGACTTACTTATGTATGCTTCTCGAACAGAATCAATATTTAGTGAAGTGAATTATCATATTCAGGTAACTGGTATTTTCTCGGCCCCTGCGCTCTTTTCAGGGACTTTCCGTATTTAATAAATAATACTATTTTTTACTTTTAACTTATTTTGTTAATTTTCAATTGTATTTATGTAATTATAGGAAAAATAAACTTTTGATTGATCGATTGATTGATTTGAATAGCTAGGTGTCAGACCTTGAACTCCCTAGAGTGAAGGGTGAGTGATAATAGTAGTGTGCATGTTATAGGAGACAACAAGATCTGATATATGATTCTCATGATCGAAACAGGATAGTATTGAATGTTCAGCAAGATTCTTAAAAAATAATAGCATGGAAAACCCTTTTTCAAATTATCCATGCTTCTCATTGAAACCTTTTAACCAACTCAATCAAGTATTTAACACTACGGTACCCTAAATTGCACAATAGTGAATTTCAACTGAGCAATAGTATATGCTAAATTAAAAAGCTGCTAATTTGATAGTATGAATGATTGACGATGGTCAATCTTTTCGAACTAGGTGTGATCAAACAAGCTTTTACCAGGTTTCTTCTGATGTAGCTACAAACAATAAACTGAAGTGCAGTTTTCTTTAAACTATTCTCGTTTTGGAGCAACTGATACAAGTTACCCTTGATAGGAGTTCATTGTTCATAATGAACTTCTGAAATAACCTCCATAGACAATACTCTGATGATTCACGGTTTGATGTTTCAATACTTTGAACTCAATCGAATGTAATTAATTGGTTGTATCTCGGAGTCACTCGAGTCTCAAATATAATGATAAAACTTTGCAGTACGTTTTGCGATAAGGGAGCTCTCCAACATTCTAATGAAATTAGTGACGATTGAAAGTCACCAATGTGCATTCGAACTTCCAGCTTTGACGCATAGTTCAAGAATTCATCTCTTGGAAAATGATTTGACTCATAACAACATTCAGGTGCTTAGACGAAATTCTTGTCTAATACTATCTTTTTCTAGGAAGAAAGTAAGAATAATTATTCAATCCAGCCATAATCATCAAGATTTTTCAATATCCAGAAATTTACTTTCATATACACTCAATGTGTTGTGAAGATTCTATCAAGCTAGAATAAAACAATTCAAACTCACCTTCAACACTGCAGTTCACTGCTTCATAACTCACTGACTGTAGGCTCGCTTCGTACGCCTGGGTTCAGTTCAACTTTCCCAGCTACATGGTTATTTTTTGGAACGCAAGAACTTCATAGTTCTCAAGAAAGCGGCGATTTTGTGTTTATATCAAGGGAATAAGTTCAAGAGTTGAACTTTGAAGAGGATTCAACTCAACGTTTTTCTTCATTAATTTAAACAGAACTATGTTCACAAAAGAACTGCTTCGAATTTGACTAACTGTATTCAAGGTCTGATTTCTATTCATTAGCATTTGAGTACGCTAGCTTCTCTCTCAACTGCAAAAGGAAAACTACGAACGCGACTAATCGGTGAAAACCAAGTTGCTTCGTTGAAATTAAAGCGATTACCTTTACTCTAATAAGGAGTTCCAAATTTATATCGGGACTTTGAAAGAAGTTCACTGGAAAAGGTCCAGTGAGCAAGGATGTGAATGAGGAGTTTGAGAGGTGATCTTGGAAACAGTTGCCGCCTTTAATACGTGTAAGTGCCGTTTCGAAAGCGATTTCACCCTCCTTTCCCCACTACTTATCGAATTCCTCTTTCAGATACAGCAGCAGCAACAGAAGCCGACTCGACATTGGCGAAGCTTTTCTCTCTTCGAACCATTGAAAAATAGAGAGGACTCTCTCAATCTGAAAAGTAGGTAGCCAGGAAAGATGTTTGAAAACAGTGTCTGAATTGAAAAGACTTCGTTGAAAGCAAAGACGCTAAAAGATTGGACACACTACTCACAGACGGATGAAGAAGTTTCAGGTTCAAATCATAATGATTGAGTCCACATCATTTGTTCATAATGCTCAGACTATATAATTCTCACTTCACTCAAATATTAGAGTCCCACTTCCTCTTGCGACATTAATTCTAGGACTGAGGACAATGATCCCTAACTTCTAAAATACAATGCTGGAACCAACTGAATTATTATCACTGTCTTGTGTCTTGTATGAAGAACGATCATTAAAAGTCGTAGGCCTAATGAAATAAAAACACACGTATATTGTCAAAATCTACACAGTTTGATTTGGTACAGGACCATGGTTTCAAATTTTCCATTACACATCACTTCAAGTCAATCCATCACAATATTGAATTTGAATACCATTTATAGAAACATTGGATATTCATGTGGTTTGTCGGTAAAATACCATTTAGCGATTACTGTTTTCTGGATGGAGCTCTAATAGTTCTAAGATCATTCCATTAATCAGTACGGGTAGCGGCACCCTTAACTAACAATGGCTATTTGGAATGTTCCCGCTCAGTCTATAGCATTCAACGCGATTATATAGACTGAACTGAATAGTTCTCAAAGATATTCCATTCAGACTCGATAAATGACGACATTGACCAAGCTCATTGATACATTTAGCTACGATTACGCCCAAGTCTAGGGCGCTACATTTCTACGGGGTCATAAATGAGTAATATGGGAAGAGCAAGTAGTAATAGTATATTTCGCACCTAGGGCCGAAAATGAGACTTTTCCGGCTCGAAATCGGTTTTAGAAAAGATTGAGAGCCGGAAAAACATTTTTGCCCGTGGTGCGAACGCTATTTTTCGTCACACAGAGAAATAAACAATATAAATATGAGAATAATTGTTTATTAAGCACATCCGAAAGCAAAAGTGGAAGGTCATAGCTCTAGCGAATCTAAGATAATCTGAATATCAGGAAATTGTTCAAGTATTTTTATTTTTTATTCTGATTTGTTTAAATAACCTAAAAGATTATGTTCAATTATGTGGGAGGTTGAGTTCATGATTTTTTTCTTTCAAATGACAATAAGATGATATTATTATAAATTTTTCAACTCTTGAATAATAAACACAAATAATGAAAAGTTTTTTGATCAGCTGTTTTAGCACACTTGAAATCTGGCCAATCTGAATGTCAACGTCAACAATGCTTGTTGTCATGGACTTCGGAAGTTTAGGTTAGAAGTTCTATCCTACTCTGAAAATTGAATTTGAATAGTTTATAATATTTATATCTTATCTGTATTTCATTGAAACCGATTTCGAGCCGGAAATGTCTCATTTTCGGCCCTAGGTGCGAAATATACTATTGAAGCACTATTAATGATTTAAAGAGTTGTGAATTATGAAGAATATGTGGTTTATGAAAAAGGTCAGTCAATAAATCAATAAATATAGTCCCATTATGGGAATAGCAATATATTTTCATCGGAATAATCTAGTCTCAACTGGAATCTCACCCCTGGAATTATCTCAGATTCCCATAAAGCTCAACAGTGAATAATCACTTTGAGAGAAAGAGGCTAGAGAAATCAATATAGATTGAGCTATTCAATAACTCAATGGAAGTGGGGAAGCAGGAGGTTCATGTGAAGATGCTATATCATAGAAAATATTGATGTCACCACCTTATGTTTCTCAAATGGCATGTGAAGCGATAGCAACATGGCATGGTTCGTCCACTTATTTCTCAGCACCTAGTTTGTGACCACGAAAAATGGAGGCTAGCTCTTATCAATGACCAACTGCTATTGATTTACTATTCGGGATGATGCTTACCAGAAGTTGAAATTCCGGTGAAATAGGAGATATAATATTGTCAGTTCCACGTAATAGTTTGAGCTGGACTTAAGGTTCAGTTTCAATGAACTTAAGGCATCATCATCAGTGGTATTCTTTGGTTGGACTGAGTTACGTTGAGCTGTTGAGTTAAATTCTTATAAATCAGTTTCAACTTTTCATTCTTTAGTTACACCAAATTCTGAACAAGAACCTGTGATAAGTTTGTTATGCTTGTTTATGCGCAGTCATAGAACAGTATTCGGATGTTTGCAGGCAGGTGGGAAGCAGGTAGCGCATCAATATGTTATTATTATGAAGAATAAATGTCACCATGTACGGAAACATGAAAACATGATTACCAGCAACATACCACCTTGGGTTGAGTGAAGCATAGGACTACCTTAATATATTGACGTCCATCATTCAATAAACAACATTTCAACTGTTCAAGTAAAACAGGTATCGAAAACACAACAATTCACTAAAAAGAGAAGTACTGCTCACATATTGAGGCCTGCATCAACATAGTTGATTATCGACTTGGATGACTATGGATTTACCATTGAAATACCACATCAATCTTACAAAATGGAAAGTATCCCGTTTCCGTGTAGCACTTCATTACATGAATGGATTCGCCCACCAGTTGTAAATCTGCTCGGAAGTATTTCTTTGCGTGTCCAAACAAAGTGCGAGCTAGGTTGTAATGGAAGTAGTGTCACATCGCATAAACAGGGATGACACACCCGTGTCAGGAGTCAGGATCTTGTCAGGATTGTCAGTAGTCCGGTAACATTCGACATGTCATTCACATTCCAGTTTCCCTCTCCGAAAAATGCCGAAAGCCGTCTGCCCAGGCGCCAGAAATAAACCATGTATCTTCGAATGCAGTGTAGTTATTGGCACGTGTGTAGAGATGTCGATGATGAACTCGAAAAATTTTGTTTCCTATTTGGGCCTCTCTTCTCCTCTAGGACCTCTTTTATCTCCAAAATTACATCACAAGAAAGCTTTTATCTTTAAAAATGTCATGTTCTTGATTTTTCAGGAAATTATAGATTCTAGTAGATAGATGAACGTTTTAGCTGCATTGGGATTGATCGGGACTATCGGTTAGATTATATTCTACAGAGAATATTTGTATGGCTTTTTTTGAGCCGTAGGAGTCAGTCCATTAAGGAGAAGTACCACCTTGCTGAACGAACCACCGAACCGGATGACTCTACAACATTGGAAGCCATATCATGAATTCATAACATTGTAAAGAGAATATTCTCTGTTGCTTAAACTGCCATTTTGTGACGTATCTGTCATACCGTTAAGTGGGAGGAGACTGTCTAGCTGGGCCAATGGCAGGCGTTCATGCCCTTGACCAATAGCAGTACTCGCCTACTAGTATAAATTCTGCTGCACTTGTATTCAGTTTTAGTTTTTCAGAGATTGACAATGGTGTAACAACCGGAACCGGTCTTTCTAACTTTCAATAAAATCTGTGGTTTTTGATAATTTCTAAGTCTTTTTATTTAATTGTAAAGAGAGTTTGATTTTGCTAAATGTGTGGATTTGCTTGATATTATCAAGACTTTTCTGTTCGCCGTAGCTCTTACTGAAATAATATGACAACGTCCATGGAAATCCTTCCAGAAGTTGAGGTAGCTCTGAATGTGAAAGTTGGAAGTAAAAGTTTCCAAGTATAAAATCAAGTTTGCGCAGATAAAATCACTTTATTTGATGTGAATTACGAATAATTTATAAAATTGAAATTTCGTTCATGTAGTTTTTCTCAGTCTGAGTTCGAACCAGGGCGATATCACCTGATGGTGGAATACACTGGTAAATTCTCGTTCCTATTGATTTTAATAGTGATAGCACATATATAAAGTAAAAGTGTCTATTCGAGTCTTTCGATTAATCTATTTCGATCAAGGAATTTTGCGTTTGAATCTCTAAAAACAGCCATAACGGAAGACAGATCTGATTCAATGATGAATCTGTATCTGCAAGAATGAAAAAAATCAAACACGATCAAGTAGGATTTTCAATGTTCTAGTCTACAACAACATTGTAACCAGTGGTTGGGGTGGGTGGAGTAGAATCAATGGAATAAAGTGATCCAATTTCAGTTCAGACAATAGGAACAAATTTGCAGTTCAAACTTTTACGTAAACCGTGTTCAGACTAGAATTCTGTTAGCAGCATCAAACAATGCTTCCGATATTGAAAGTGATTGAGTAACACAATGAATAATTGAGTCAATTTTCAGCGAGGGGATTCTGTAGGTCACAAATAAATAATAATCGAATCACTCAGCTGTATCTACTGTACCTTTTACCGATGACAGGACGCCTGTTGATTTCATCTGTCATCCTACTAGTTTTTCATCAGTATTGACAGGTTTTCAAGTTTATTGGCGCTATTGTATGTACTTTTCCCTAGTCTGGGTCGAGGAGATATTATTCATCTTTCAGAACCAATGCATAACCGATGAAAATATGGGAAACACTTTCCTGTATAATTGATTAGAGTCTTATAACTTCTATAATGAGAGAACAGAAGTATTATGATAATCAGCTATCACACAGATCACAGAATCGATCTTATCAACTGAATTTCAAACACTAATACATTTCATCGAAATATTCAAGCGAGTAAAATAGATTATACTGCATGAAAGCATTGAAATGTATCAAAAATAATATTCTCAATAGATTTTCTATCAATTTTCAATTGAAATAGAGTACCTATGTCGATCAAACGAACTTTGTTGAAACAATCCAGAAATATTATGAGAAAATAAACTGAGCAGGAACAATACACGAAACACATCACAATAAGATAATACATAAATGCAGTCTATTCTCTATGCTGATGCTTATCAATGATGGTTTTGAAGTCTCAACTTTATAAACATTTCCTGAGCTCTATGCAGTAGTTGAAGATTCGAAAAACAATGATCCTGTCCAATACTACTAGTTGAATATTCATCCACTATTTATTATTCACGGAAAATTGTGATTGCTTTTCATCAGAAATGAGGAATGGAAAAAGGCACAAATGAGATTCACAGAATGTGACATTTCCACGAAGCGAGAACAGAAACCAAGTAGAAAATCAAATGATCTCCTAAAAATTATGGACATCTGGACATGAGACCAACCCATTCAACAAGCAATGGCTTACATGATAAAGATTGCTTATGAATAGCAATAGGAATAAGATTGGATTTTGAGGTCTCAGATTTTATTGAAACTGTTATGAAAACAGCTTTGTAATACAATTCAAGTCGGGGATTGAGGGTTATGAGGCTCTTTGTTGAAAGTGTTATTTCATGGTCAGGATTTGAATCCCTCCAATATTCAAGGATGAACTGTACTAGAGGATAGTTTCGGAAGGAGCATTTGTTGTTCTTCAATTTCGTGAGGGAACTGGCTTGTTGTCCCTAGAAAAATGCAATCGTAATAATGGAGACTGGCTAGCCGGTTGGATACGAGCCGTATTTGATATCGATAATGCAGGCTTTGCTATTTTCGGCACGTCCTGACATTCATTACGATCCCACAGGAAACGGGAAACGGGAGAAAGGATGGTCCTCGGGGACCCTGACTCCGCGGGCCCTCTCGGAGCACAACTTCGTTCCTTTGCCCGCCCCTATTATGTATTTAGACAAAGATACCATCGTAATCTTTTTATCGAATCCAACAAGATTGCCATCTCTTTCGTCTTTTCCTGCTAAGATTACCAAAATCTCTATCTCATGTTTATCTCTGCTGGCTTTGATTATATAGGTTGGGGGATTAAAGTCACAGTTCAAATAGTAGCATGTTATTGCACAGTATAGGCCTACCGTTCATCCTCGAATATTGAAGAGTTTGATTTGAATAAACTGATTTACCATTGAATTACCACATCAATCTTACAAAATGGAAAGTATCCCGTTTCCGTGTAGCACTTCATTACATGAATGGATTCGCCCACCAGTTGTAAATCTGCTCGGAAGTATTTCTTTGCGTGTCCAAACAAAGTGCGAGCTAGGTTGTAATGGAAGTAGTGTCACATCGCATAAACAGGGATGACACACCCGTGTCAGGAGTCAGGATCTTGTCAGGATTGTCAGTAGTCCGGTAACATTCGACATATCATTCACATTCCAGTTTCCCTCTCCGAAAAATGCCGAAAGCCGTCTGCCCAGGCGCCAGAAATAAACCATGTATCTTCGAATGCAGTGTAGTTATTGGCACGTGTGTAGAGATGTCGATGATGAACTCAAAAAATTTTGTTTCCTATTTGGGCCTCTCTTCTCCTCTAGGACCTCTTTTATCTCCAAAATTACATCACAAGAAAGCTTTTATCTTTAAAAATGTCATGTTCTTGATTTTTCAGGAAATTATAGATTCTAGTAGAGAGATGAACATTTTAGCTGCATTGGGATTGATCGGGACTATCCGTTAGATTATATTCTACAGAGAATATTTGTATGGCTTTTTTTGAGCCGTAGGAGTCAGTCCATTAAGGAGAAGTACCACCTTGCTGAACGAACCACCGAACCGGATGACTCTACAACATTGGAAGCCATATCATGAATTCATAACATTGTAAAGAGAATATTCTCTGTTGCTTAAACTGCCATTTTGTGACGTATCTGTCATACCGTTAAGTGGGAGGAGACTGTCTAGCTGGGCCAATGGCAGGCGTTCATGCCCTTGACCAATAGCAGTACTCGCCTACTAGTATAAATTCTGCTGCACTTGTATTCAGTTTTAGTTTTTCAGAGATTGACAATGGTGTAACAACCGGAACCGGTCTTTCAAACTTTCAATAAAATCTGTGGTTTTTGATAATTTCTAAGTCTTTTTATTTAATTGTAAAGAGAGTTTGATTTTGCTAAATGTGTGGATTTGCTTGATATTATCAAGACTTTTCTGTTCGCCGTAGCTCTTACTGAAATAATATGACAACGTCCATGGAAATCCTTCCAGAAGTTGAGGTAGCTCTGAATGTGAAAGTTGGAAGAAAAAGTTTCCAAGTATAAAATCAAGTTTGCGCGGATAAAATCACTTTATTTGATGTGAATTACGAATAATTTATAAAATTGAAATTTCGTTCATGTAGTTTTTCTCAGTCTGAGTTCGAACCAGAGCGATATCACCTGATGGTGGAATACACTGCTAAATTCTCGTTCCTATTGATTTTAATACATATATAAAGACATATATATAATACATATATATATATATATATATATATATATATATATATATATATTGATTTTTAGCACATATATAAAGTAAAAGTGTCTATTCCAGTCTTTCGATTAATCCATTTCGATCAAGGAATTTTGCGTTTGAATCTCTAAAAACGCCCTTAACGAAAGACAGATCTAATTAAATGATGAATCTGTATCTGCAAGAATGAAAAAAATCAAACACGATCAAGTAGGATTTTCAATGTTCTAGTCTACAACAACATTGTAACCAGTGGTTGGGGTGGGTGGAGTACCTAGAATCAATGGAAAAAAGTGATCCAATTTCAGTTCAGACAATAGGAACAAATTTGCAGTTCAAACTTTTACGTAAACCGTGTTCAAAGACTAGAATTCTGTTAGCAGTATCAAACAATACTTCCGATATTGAAAGTGATTGAGTAACACAATGAATAATTGAGTCAATTTTCAGCGAGGGGATTCTGTAGGTCACAAATAAATAATAATCGAATCACTCAGCTGTATCTACTGTACCTTTCACCGATGGCCTATTGATTTCATCTGTCATCCTCCTCCTACTAGTTTTCCATCAGTATTGACAGGTTTTCAAGTTTATTGGCGCTATTGTACGTACTTTTCCCTGGTCTGGGTCGAGGAGATATTATTCATCTTTCAGAACTAATGCATAACCGATGAAAATATGGGAAACACTTTCCTGTATAATTGATTAGAGTCTTATAACTTCTATAATGAGAGAACAGAAGTATTATGATAATCAGCTATCACACAGATCACAGAATCGATCTTATCAACTGAATTTCAAACACTAATACATTTCATCGAAATATTCAAGCGAGTAAAATAGATTATACTGCATGAAAGCATTGAAATGTATCAAAAATAATATTCTCAATAGATTTTCTATCAATTTTCAATTGAAATAGAGTACCTATGTCGATCAAACGAACTTTGTTGAAACAATCCAGAAATATTATGAGAAAATAAACTGAGCAGGAACAATACACGAAACACATCACAATAAGATAATACATAAATGCAGTCTATTCTCTATGCTGATGCTTATCAATGATGGTTTTGAAGTCTCAACTTTATAAACAGCTCTATGCAGTAGTTGAAGATTCGAAAAACAATGATCCTGTCCAATACTACTAGTTGAATATTCATCCACTATTTATTATTTACGGAAAATTGTGATTGCTTTTCATCAGAAATGAGGAATGGAAAAGGCACAAATGAGATTCACAGAATGTGACATTTCCACGAAGCGAGAACAGAAACCAAGTAGAAAATCAAATGATCTCCTAAAAATGGACATCTGGTCATGAGACCAACCCATTCAACAAGCAATGGCTTACATGATAAAGATTGCTTATGAATAGCAATAGGAATAAGATTGGATTTTGAGGTCTCAGATTTTATTGAAACCGTTATGAAAACAGCTTTGTAATACAATTCAAGTCGGGGATTGAGGGTTATGAGGCTCTTTGTTGAAAGTGTTATTTCATGGTCAGGATTTGAATCCCTCCAATATTCAAGGATGAACTGTACTAGAGGATAGTTTCGGAAGGAGCATTCGTTGTTCTTCAATTTGGTGAGGGAACTGGCTTGTTGTCCCTAGAAAAATGCAATCGTAATAATGGAGACTGGCTAGCCGGTTGGATACGAGCCGTATTTGATATCGATAATGCAGGCTTTGCTATTTTCGGCACGTCCTGACATTCATTACGATCCCACAGGAAACGGGAAACGGGAGAAAGGATGGTCCTCGGGGACCCTGACTCCGCGGGCCCTCTCGGAGCACAACTCCGTTCCTTTGCCCGCCCCTATTATGTATTTAGACAAAGATACCATCGTAATCTTTTTATCGAATCCAACAAGATTGCCATCTCTTTCGTCTTTGCCTGCTAAGATTACCAAAAATCTCTATCTCATGTTTATCTCTGCTGGCTTTGATTATATAGGTTGGGGGATTAAAGTCACAGTTTAAATAGTAGCATGTTATTGCACAGTATAGGCCTACCGTTCATCCTCGAATATTGAAAGAGTTTGATTTGAATAAACTGATTTACCATTGAATTGGAAATTAAAATATCTCAGACCATACTAAATAAATTGTATTTCCAATTCTTCTATATTATGCAAGTTCCAGTTATAGAGGACAACTAGCGATCCATGAAAATTGTTTCGAGCGGCTGAAATTAATCAGTTTAATTCAATTCAATACCGAAATCAAGGTACTTCAAGAATAATAAAGGATTAGCACATTTTTTTCAATCATCGTTTCATGATAAATATCATTTTCTAAGAAGTTCTAAGGGAATATTTAGTGATGTTTATTACAAAATATTATAGTTTGTTCGATTTTTATTCGTACGATATTTTGCCGTCCTAATAAATTCTATTTGATTAAACAGATGATTTCAAACAGATGATGTTTGTCAAGTTCCGTTTAATCTGAAAGAAATAATAAAGATGGCAAAATATCGTACGAACAAAAATCGATGTGTTTGTGCGGGGCTTAACTGTACGAAAACTCCTTAGTTACGGTAATGCTTATACTGTACGAGTAACTACTATGAGCGAGTCCTAATAAGCGTGTAGAATGTGTCTGTTGACTAAGTTACAAGCCTTTAACCTGGCTGGGTGCTCTGAAATTCTCAAGTTGAAATATCCTTGGGAAACATCCAGGATAATATTCAGGAAATGAGAAAGAGAAAGGACACATTGCGAATGGAATTGTGCAGGCAGGCAAATGGCGGCTGGCTGTTTTCTTCTTCAAATGTATGGCAGCAATTAGCCGAAGCAGGTGGTTAGCCGACTTCTGTTGACTTCCACCAAAAACACTGATAAATAACCCTAGTCTAATTAAAAAAGAAATTCAAGTGCTATACTTTGTCTTCAAACACCAACCGTGAATTATGCTATGTGATTTCGTGAAACATAAATAGCAACTATTGTTTTTATCAACTATTTGTAGAAGTACTGAGTTGAACTCTGCCTGACTTCAAGGATTTATGGAAATTACAATAGTTTTATCCTCTATTCACAAAATTATAACAAACAATTGGTTCAACATTTTTGTGATATTCAAGAATCAAGTCAAACATTCGATGTTGTTTGATTCTTTGATTGATTTGATTCGTGAAATAACATAAACTTTGAAAAGAAGGATCAGCAATTCACGACTAAATTATAATTTATCCTCAACAATTATTAGGACATGAAGCTGGCATAGCTGTGTCATGAACTGAACTTGTACTGGCACTTGTATTTTGTCATGATGATCGAACTTCAAGTCGCTGTAGAACATTATAAGAAGTTTGTGAGTGGCAAGGAACAAGGAACGGAGGAACTAGGAACTTTATTTTATATAAAGCTGATCCTCAGAAATGTGCATAGTGATTGAAATTTGACGAAGAAGATAGGAAATCTGAATATTTGACAGTAATATTAGGAGGAAATCAAATAGTCCTCTTGATGGTTAATCGCGATCCTCCACTTGCAATAGTATTGTCACTTTTTATTATTGTATTGTATTCCGAATTCTTTGATAAGCATCCAGTTTGCAGTTTAAGAAACTTTTATGAGAATGTAAATTACAAGGGAAATAAAAAAGCTCTGGATACTAGTTACCAATCACTTGACACATGCTAGAATTCAATAATTATCCTATTTATCTCTTTCCTGTATAGCGCTACTTGTAATATAAATATAAAGAAAATAAAAATCACAGTACCCTTTTTTTTAAATATTTTATCACAACATGTTTCGGTCATTTATGCTCAAGTGATCACTTGAAAATGGCATAAATGACCGAACATGTTGTGATAAAATATTTTAAAAAAAGCGTACTGAGATTTTTATTTTCTTTATATTTAATAATTATCTTCTTCATTCATTTTGAGTCCGTAATACCGAAAGAAATACAGGATTTCCTGAAGCAAAGGCAGATTAGAACGGATAAATCAAACTTTGTCAACCGTGTACAATTAGTTACACGGTGTTCTTTGAATGATCGTCACAAACCAAATTGCCAGTAATCCATCATTTGGACGAATTAAATGTGGTAAAAAAACGAGTTCTCGAATGTGAAAAGCAGTGATTCAGTGAAGCCTGGACAATACACTTGTACAGCAAGACCTGAACCAAATCTCCGATACAGGTGGCAATGCATTAATATTCATCGTCGTGGGAATAGGCCTACTCAATTAACTGAAAAAATCAAGTACTCAATTATGCCATGAGCTTGAGAATTGAACGCTGCAGCCAGGCGCCGTGACGCGAGTGAAATGTTGTTTGCGAGAGATTAATGATGCGATAGGAAGAAGAGAAGAATGGAGGAAGAGAAAAGTATGCGGATCGGTCCGGGCATTTTTATTATTCTTTTGCGCTGTAGCGTATCGACATGAAGTGGTGTAGGGGGGAACAGTCTGCTCAAATTTCAATAAATTACCACCTCGTTGTTGACGAGGATGTAGCCAGTGTAGGAGTGGGTGAGGGGTTGGTTTCGCACACCACAAGTGGGGAGCTCTTTCACAACAACCGATTGACTTGTCACTTTTCAGAGAAAGACGGCATCGAAAAGGAGAGCATGCTTGATATTCACGCTTAATTGATTGAAGCAAGTTTCAGTTTCCACACGGAAGATTTCAGACATTGAGTTGTTGAAAGTCTGAAGATTTTCTTCACAATCAGCTCATGTTGATGTTGATTCTTCAATAACACTACACTTTAAATTATAGGGGTGACAGATTAATTCAGACGAGAAATCCATGGATAGTTGAGCTCATTGTTTACAGATATAGAAAAACTAGTCTAATCTTGGATGAGGCAGTAGAATCTGTAGAAGTACAAGAAGACCTTGAAAGAAAGAGCGAAAGTTCTGTTGCCGTCGATTCCTTGACAAGAGCTAGTAAAAATTGCGAAGCCCCATGGTTCACAATGAAAAATGTCTTTCTTATTTGACAAAAACAAAGATCAACTATAAATGATCGATGACTATGTAGATTCAACATATACAATAAATCTCAATGTTGCAACAACAATTATTATTCAATTCTTATGATATGATGACACCTGAGATCATGATTAAACTTGTAAATTAAAATTATTTTGAAGAATCATCATGTAATATACTCACACCAGTGAAATCATCACCTATACCTTAATTTTTTAACATCAAGTGACTTCATTTCTACTTTGTACTTTCTGTCATTGACACAATCACTATTGTCGGCTCCTTCTAGAATCTTAAATTAAATTTTATTGCCAAATACAAGAAATATTTTTACAAATAAAAATAATCATAAAATACAATAGCTTTTGGCGTAACTGGAAAATAATAGAGGTTTTGTGGTAAAGAGTGAAGTTGATAATTCGATATATGAATATCTCATATCGATTCAAATACAATTTTTTGACCCTGTTCGCTGAATCCCTCATTTATACTGCATATCTCCTCATAGAGTAAGGGCACAACTTAGCAGTCTTAAAATCATCTACGAACAGGAGTCACAAGAAAATCAAACCTGCTACGTTGGGGTTACTTCCAGGACAATGCTGCCTGTGACTGCTCAGGACAAAACTGCATACACTCACTTATTGCAGTGTGAGTTGCTTGACACAAACTGCTCTCATGACGACCTCCTCAAATGAAATCACAAAGCCCTTCGGGTGGCTAAATTTTGGGAGGAAAATATATAAAATAATAGCATAATGGTGATCATGGACACGGAAAGTAAGTAAGAGTAAGGGCAAAGCCACACAAGGCATTTCAAGCATTTTTTGATGAGTCGGCAGGGCAGGAAGCTCTCCGAATTGCTGATTGGGTTAGCGTTCGGGAAGAAGCTGATAATCAGTCAATCGCTACCAATTTTGGGAGGGGAATGTATAGAATAATAGCATAATGGTGATCATGTACACGGGAAGTAAGTAAGAGTAAGAGCAAAGCCACACAAGGCATTTAAGGCATTTTTTGACGAGTTGGCAGGGCAGGAAGCTCTCCGATTGCCTGACTGAGTTAGTGTTCGGGAATAAGCTGATAATCAGTCAACGGAGAGCTTCTTGTCCTGCCGACTTGTCTGAAAACGCCTGAAAAAACGCTCTTGGGCGAGGTCAGCCCTTGAGCGAGGAAAAAATTATATTGTATGGGTATAGAAATAATCATCTGTAATTGAATTTGAGAAAATAAGAACCACTATATTTTTGGAAGAGGTATTTTTGAAATGCTTAGATCACATCTCAAGAACCGAAGAGCTCGTCTCACATTGTACCTGATCGCGTGTATCATTAATATTATGGAAAGTGCTTACCTAGTAGAAAATCCTTCCCACTCCTTCCCACCTTCCCACTCAATCGGCTGGATCGGTGGTGTTATTTTTGCATAGAATATGGAGTGTGGTCAGAGAGAGGAGGGGTGATTGCAACGACTTGATTGATGAACCATCTCCACGACCCACATTTACGCGTGTGGCGGCGATAGTAGCGTAGCGATTGCACCCCTCCCATCCACTGCACAAGGGTATGTAGCATGCCAATTAATAACTACTTGAATCTCCTCCCCACTTGTAACTCTCCGGGCAGCGATTGAGTAGCGAAAATGTATGCATACCCGACGCGTCGATTGATGTGACATCAGCGATTGATGGAAAAATTCTAGACACCAATCTTCTTTACTCTTTCCGTCTCGCATACATGGGTAGAAAATTTTTAATAGAGTTGCCATTCTATCTACAGTAGCCTACGTTGTAAATTCACCTTGAAATCTATTTTACTTATAAAAATGTTAGTAAGACTGTCCCAATAAGCAACCAATAATGAACAAGGACATTTTCTTTCAGCCAGACTAAATAGCAGACAATGTACTAGGTTCAGCTACATACTAATGAGCTGCAGTTACTACTCAGTGTGAACAACCAACGAGGACATATTATATTACGTGAAGAGGATCATAGTGAATTCCATCACTTGGAACAAAATCTCAAAATATTTCGTAACAACAAGTTTGATGCTCCAATCCTATAAATAGGAGCAAAATTATTATTAAATAATGGGAACAGGACCATAAGATTATTTCAGACTCTTAGATGGTATGTTATTAACTCTATCAGTAACAAGCACTGAATTCCATGATAAGTTACTCAGAAATCCATTATTATCACTCAAGCTTGCTCATCTTCAGCGTTGTTGTTAATCGCGCTACAGTAGATCTAAATAGCAACATGACGTTAAATAGTAAGAGAGTTCATTAAAACCAACACAGGTAGAGTTACCTCATGGGAAGACTGAATACAGTGCATATTACTCACAGTGTTGGACTGTTTAGATTACATCAGAAGTGCATCAGACTCAGCAAGGAAATTGTGATTTTGTTGATAATTAATTGATAGTGTAGTGCATATTCATTCTATCAACTGCACATGTTGAGTTAATATTAAATATGGTCGATTTGATTATGACAGACACTCGTGATGGCAATATATTAGAGGTGGAATTTGCGTCACTGATGATTAATGTACCCGAAATAGTAAATTGAGCATTCACTGTCACTTACTGTTCTACCGCAACTACTCTGCACAACGAGCAGGCACAGTTTGTACTTTCTGAATACCTGAATATCTCCCACAACTTGACAGTCCTCTCCAGAATAATTCTGTTTGACCAATAAACTATGACAGAAAATGATCAACTTGGACCGTGAATACAGTTTAATTATACAGAACTGAATTCATATCAGCTTGATTGAGACAGAAAATTCTCAAGGAAGAGAATTCATGAGAAGAGTATGATTGCTTCATTTCCTTAATTAAGTAAAAAATGAATCACCATTTCCACAACGCCTATTCATATTACTGTGGATGTACCATATGGGACAAAACCTTTTCACCTTACTTTCTTCTATCAATGACTGTTGATGTGTTGAATTCTATAAGTGTAATTAATAAGTATAATTTAGTGCTCCGACGCTATAAGCGCTAAATCAGTCAGACCCTATGAATGTTCAACAATACAATGAATAGATTCTACTGATAAGGACTCAGGAAAAAATTCCATATGTCGCAGAAATCAGGAGTGATTAGTTTTTTAAACTGTATGATAACAGTTTAAAGCTTGCAGAATATAAATAGATCAAACAATTGGTCCAAAGTGAATTAAACAATAAAGAAAGACATATTCTCTTTTGCTGTATAATGAATTATTCCATTTCAAGAAAATCACTTCCCAATTACTTTTAATAACTCAAAGCTTGGCTATCTTTTCCGAAGATTATTCATTGGAAGATTGATCTAAGATGACGTGACATTGTTATTAAGTCTTCGCTATTATTTCGAATTCATTATATTGTAGCTGATCCATTTGGAAAGAATCTTGTAGTTTGAAAATTATTTTTTGTCATTATCGTAGATACGTAAACTGGAATGCACGTGACAAAACTTTGAAGAGAGATGCATTGAGTTACTGAACTGCACGCTCATTTTCGGTCAAGTCATTCTTGAATAGGGAAATGAATTTGAAAGTGAGATAATGTAAATTGTTGCCTCATTCTTGAACCATCATTGAGTTGGTAGAATAAGAGCTCTTATCCTGTCTCCTCCCACTCTCCTACAAGTAGATTCCCAGTATTTTATAAGAGAATACGGCGAAAAAGATGGAAATGAATTATGATATTAGAGAGTTCGACAGGATCAGCTAGCAACTTTTCACAGTAGCATTTCCGAAGTTTGAGCAAGCTCTAAACTCTCAGATAGGAAAAGTTGGTGGGCAGGTACCATCAAGAAAACACAAAAAACTCCTCTTATTACACAGATAAAGAGTTACAAGTCTACTCACAGCCGTTGCACCACAAGGAGCTTTACACATAGGAAACAAATTCAAAACTCCCTTGTACACAGACACACACCGACACAAACTTTTGTTCGGCAAAGATTGTCTCTTTGTGTGCCAGTGTTTGTTAAACACCACTTTGCAGTTTGGACAAAAGCCAACCTATTATTTTTTGGGGCAACTAAAGCGAGTAGGGTACCTAGCATCCCCTCTCCCCCGCCCACATCGTCTCGTCTCCCGACGCGCATGCATTTTTATTTTATATCTTCTTATTCCTCACTATTTCTTTCTTCTCTTCATCGTCCGCGTTTCTTTTTCAGGGCTCTTCTTGGAGCGAGCGTCCGTCTATCCCTCTTCTCGTTTGCAATAGCTATTCATGTATAGAAAGAGACTGCCAGAAAAGTGATCCAACTAACCCCTTTTCAAAAGCTTCCTTCCGGATTCCAGAGCAGGTGTCCCGAATACATTAGCGTGGTTCCCTTTCCAATATTCTATGAAATAAATTACACAGGATTTTCTTGCCCATCTTGTTCACCTTCAATTGACGTACATGGAAAAATATTATTCACTTACGGAAGTACCATCACTGTAATTGTTCTAGTACACATTATATATTTATGAAAATGTTTATTATCATTCATATATCTCTATCATCAAGCTCCCATAGAGAGCCAAATTGGGACTGTTCTCAAGAAATGGGGGACGGATAAACCGAGCTAATAAGACACAGCATAAAGTATTCAAACCAAATACATTTATGTATTTTGTGTTGAATTGAATAAAATTATTGATTGATTGAAACACTCTTGAAAAGATAAATTCAACACAAAAAACAGTATAATATTTTACAGTGGAGAAACATACTGCTCTAATTTCATAACCGTCTTGTGAAGAATCATTGTTAAAATCTATTTATCTGGTAGTTCACTAATCCGCAATGATCATGGTCCCGTCAAAACTGGATAAACAAGGTTTCACTGTACAGTATCAACAAACCCGCTAGAGAATTGAGAAATGCGACAGGAAATCTGATGAAATAATGAAAATTTTGTGAATTAGATTGTATAAGATATAGACATAGTATAGACATCAGTATAGAATTTTACATGAAAAGAATACTCCAAAATATGAAAGTAACGCTGCCTTTACACCAAAGTTATTAACAAAATCTCTAGTTTTCCGTCCTTATATAGATTCTGTTAGATTGAACGGAACTTTGACAAACACATATGCTCATCATGTGTATGATAAGTTAAGTTATGTCCAATCTAATAGAATCTATAAGGACGGAGAAATGAACATTTCGTTCATAACTTTGGTGTAAACGCGGCTTTAGGAAACTGTTTTCACACAAGAATTTGATTAAAATTTTTATGAAATGGTGAATCTGGAACCACCAGATGTGGTTCCAATAATTATAAGAGCAAGCATCAGATTGAAGCGACCTCAATAGGGCAAATGAATATTTCATACCACAATGAATAAATTATTCATTAAATACTTTTTATAACATAATCATCATTTTCTAAATATTTACATGATTGACCGAAAGTAACATTTTTCATACCAGAGCATCACAGCAAGAACTCGTAATTCTCATCAATGAGGAGTGAAGTTTGATAACAATTGCTGTGAAAGAACACAGTGGTAGCTGTTATGTGTGTTTTTGCAGGTTTTCAGCCACCGTTGCCATACTAGACCTAAGCAAGTCGGATCACGTCCACCACGTTAGAGTGGAGTTCTGCAGTTGCAGCAATCCAACATTGAATCGATACTTTATAAAATA
Organism: Nilaparvata lugens; assembly: GCF_014356525.2. Lineage (NCBI taxonomy): Eukaryota > Metazoa > Arthropoda > Insecta > Hemiptera > Delphacidae > Nilaparvata > Nilaparvata lugens. The sequence continues at coordinate 15,748,216 of NC_052504.1, forward strand.
ACGACAACATGACTGTGTACGCTATTTGTTTCTGAAAATGTTCCAGATGTAAACCTTACAATAAGCTTGACCTGAGGATAGATTAAACTTATATTGGAGCGTAAAATTTCATTTGGTAAAATTGGTTTTGTGTCAGATCAAATTCGGAGACAGTGATGAATATTTCGATGTCCTGGAGGCTTGGCCGTTTTTACTCGCATAATTTCGATTTTACGAGAATCTAATGTTTGGAATTTACATTATCCAGCATTTTCCAGGCATTCTTCCATCATCAGCGGCTATATTTTTATTGGGGAGATAGGCAAGTTTCTTTCCATACAATACCACCTATCAACCCACATCAACTTTCTTTCTCTCATCAAATATGATCTACGCATAATATAATACTAGAGAGTCAACTATTCATCTGGTTATCAGAATAGAAAAGTATTAAACTATTAGCTTGTAATTTATCATGCACTATATTAGCAACGTTATAGTAGACATCTGTCTTTTAACATTGCTATATTAGATACCTGGCAGAGTTTTTTTTTGTGTGTAACCATCTCAAGATGAAATATTATTATTTTTTGACTCATAACGCTTGATATTCTAATTTTCAATGAGGAATGGGTTGTAACTTGGATCCCGATGATTATCATGACTGTTCTTTTGAAAAAATGTGGAAAAATAATTTCAATCAACTTCTTCTTTGTTCCAGATGGTGACACTCTCCGGCTCAAAAGTAGTGGAGTCAACTTTCTATTCGATGATTTCAACTTAGGTGAGAAAATCAAGTTATAATAGTGTAGCATGTTAATTGCAGATCACACTTAATCTAAAACTGCTTCTTCGTATGCTGTTTTCTCTTGTTCAGTTATTGCTATTCTTCAACAATTCATAAAATGGATTTTTACTTGGAAAAATAATATAAAATGAACGTATTATTAAAAAATTAATTCGATTCAATTTATGTAGACAAAATATTATTAGTTATACTCTATATGAGTTTCACTTTATGAGCTATACTCTATTCAATTATACTTATTTTTTAATTTTCTTACAATTAGGGAAACAAGATAATAGTGTCCTAATCGCTAAAAACCCTTCCACCAATAATCATACTGAAATTTGCGCCCCAACTTTGTATTCTATATTGAACATAAGAGAGTAAACTCTAATAATGAATTTGCATCCCAGCATACAGGATCTTATGAAATCACGTACAATGAAGTCGTATCACACTTGAGTGGAAATTCATATCTTCTTTGGAGCGTTACTCTAAAACTAATTTTCGCATTTTCCATAATCCCCCAGAGTTGAATATTGAAGCTTGACTAGATCCGCTCGGCAGTCCTCTTATCATAATCTACAACTTGATAATGCCTGAATCTGGAGTCTATCTTGAGCATATTCCGATGATGCAATCAAATAATCCTGGGCCAATTAAAAGGTAGAAGAGAAGTGAGCAGCAAAAGCAGCAGAAACTCCATTAGCAGCACTTTCCTCTTAGATCGAGAGGGAGATCTTTTCTTCTTTCCATTCAGTTTCCCAGTCTCCGATAATTCATCAATTCATAATTAAAAAATAATTTTCTTCTAATTGGTGCGCCGCGAAAGAGTTGGTTGGATTTGTGCCAATCTCTTTTCCAAATCCCTTACTCTCCGCACAATTGTCAAGTAAAGGCTTAGCTGCCGGCTATAAATATTGTAATTGAAAGAGCCTCAACTTTTCCCTATGGAGAATATTTTATTGTGTTCTATTTTCTTTTCCATTGGATTTTCAAAAACTCTGCATCACCACTAAGTTTTCAAATTATATTGAGCTAATAGTGAATTACTGTGTAAATCATCGAGCTTGAAATTATAAAATTTGTTAATTATTTTCCAATTTTTAATGCATTCTCAAGCAGAGAATGTGTGTGGGGGGAAAATGAGATGAGGCTACTGTGCATTATTTTCTGGTGTATTCCCAATTATAAAATTATGAAATTACGGCGTGTTAGGCTCTTGACTCAAATAGCTGGCGAAAACTCAGCTATGATGAAATGTTTCAGCTATGCATAGAAGCACAGATAAAATAAGTAATAAGTCCCAAGTACTCTCTGATAGAAGTGTCTTGATGCTTGGTAGGGGTAAATCGGTCCAAGAATCAAGTTATGAGTCCGTGATTCAGCTTTCTCTTCCATTATTAGTGTAAATAGTACAGGTTTCCAAATTCTGAAATTTGTAATAGTTCATTGATGTAATTGATAAATTTTAATGTTTATGTTGCCTTGTACACTGCGATATCAATTTCAATTTTGAGTTTAACCAATTACTAGAATTTCAGACGCACGAAAATTTCAACTTTTCTCAACAATTTCATTCACCAATATTACTATTCACATTGACCTTACGCTGAACGGAATCGAGACTCTTCACTCAAAAAGTAAACCTGACTTGTGATAATACACTTCAAATCAGTGTTCAGCGTTGAACGATTGCAAAAAATATAATAAATGGATCAACAGTATCGTAATCATCTATTAGTTTGGAAATTTCACAAGTCATTTTACTGTCTGTTTCCCTCATGTACGAGTGAGTATACCTCTGGTATTGGATGTTTGTTTCGCTTTTATACAATAAAGCCATAGTTGGTACTGATGCCAATGCACATCTGATCTACGGAGTGAAAGAGAGTGCAACAACCAAGAAGTCAGAGGAAGAAAAGAATGACATTTGCCATAAAATTGACGTCATCCCAGCTTCTTATCGACAAAAAGTATTGTTTTCTTTCCATCTTGAGATATTAATGCGCTGGAGCAAAGAGTGAGCCACCTTCCCCCTCTCACCGGTCATTTATGACGATAATAAAACGCTACAATTATTATTGACACTCTCCGGAACGTCGAAGAAGTGTTTGGACTGATGTCTACTGTTTTATGACCTGGCCATTGCTGCGCTCTCGATGCTTTCCCAATAAAAATGTTGTTTAGCCGCAGTATTGATCCCTCAAATATTCTGTCGTTTGCTTTCTAATCAAGAGAAAATCTTGGTGTTAATGTCGCTAGTGACATATGCAAAATAGAGACCTGATTGTTGAAGCTCTTGATAGGTGATCTTCAAAGAATCAAAAGAAACAGAAAATGAAAACGCCTTTAAGAGATCCAGCATTGATTTTTTTTACCATAACAAACTGAAGAAGGTTATGCCTATCCTCTTTCAATCCAAGGAAACAATATTATCATGTTCTGAGTACTCAATTAAAACTCTATTCAGATCAATCCATCTATATGATTATCAATTTTTGATACAATAAAATATTACTTGCCGAAAACTTCTATTCTAAATACAATCTTTATGAAAAAATATTTTTGATAAATGATTTTTCCACTTGAATTCTTGAAAAACTTCTCTTGTTGCTTGGCACGAGCGAATGATGGATCGTATTCAATTCATTTTTGGGCCGAGTTCATTAAATTGATTAAACTCTGAGGTTGATTCGAATCAGTGAGAATACAACGAAGAATCTATAATCATCAATTTAAAAGAATTATATCTAATTAGAGTAACTGTTTTTGTTTCTTGGTTGGAAGAGTCAGTCAACTAGAAATTCACATGCGAGGGAACGTACCAGATACACATTCCTAACAGTATAAGTGAAAACCTTGTAGTCGTATTGTTTTATTCATACCTCAAAGTTGATTAATCAATTATTCAAACGTCGAAAGGGTACGCCTATTCTTTCGACGATATCTCCCAATGCTCAGCTTCCTCCAGTCACAATCGTATTTGCGGCGACGAGATCAAATACCTCAAAAATCTCAGCCACCACTCTCACTCCTTCATTGACGAATCTTCAAGTGGAGCCTAATATCTTTTGTCTTGAGTGAAGGGCGGACGTAAACAGAGGTAAGCCGCCCAAAGCTGCCTACTATACTATTCACTCACATTCATCCAGTGCTCGTTCATTCATTCATTTATACTCGCAAAGACTGTTGTTGAGAGAGTGGTGAAGGCATTAGGGTGTTTGCTTTGCGGGATGAGCCGATGTTTTATTCATGTTAGATGCGCTCCTTAGCTTCGACCCCCTCCCCCTCCTCATCCTCACCCACCAAACCGACACCATCAACCACATACACAGACACCAGCATCCGCCGCAGACGAATTGTCTTCATCACGACTCATTGTCTCTCCCTTTTCGCGGCTGCCTCTAGACTTGTGCACACTCTGCAGCCGAAAGCTGGCTTTTACGACAATCATCGAGTAGAAGGTGCCTGCTTCAGATCTAGTACCATACTAAATATATTCGCACATCTTCAAAAGGTATCAAGCGCAGGTGTGATACGATCATGCGATACTGGTGAGTGAATGCGTATGAATAAATTATGTTTTAGATGTTCTCTTCCCCATTCAATACAGTATTCAACCTTCTTATAACAACTGAATAGAGAGAGAACTACTCCAAGATATTAAGATCTTCCTCTTTTCAAATTCTTCAATAGAAACGGGGAGACTAGTATGACACATGACGGACAACCGTTTCTGGCTTCTCGTGAATTGATTCAGTTACTTCTCCTCACTTGAGGTACGAACAGAACGTGTTAGTCGCGGCAATATAGATTTTAGATATATGTAGATGGTCGATAGCTAGCTGGAATCTACAAAATCGACCTGACCGTTCTCTTCGTACTCCAACTGTAGTCTGCATTCGCGAAATTGAGGGAGTTTATTAGAAAACTTGGAAAGTATTATTGGATCAGAAAAATCATGGAATGCTTTCCATTTGCAGGTATTATTTAATGATGAATTAAATTATAGTCGTTACAACGGCAATTTATGCTGAGAGCGGTGAGTGCTCAAAACGAAATAAAAGTTGCTCAAATCAGCTCAAAATGAGCTCAAAACGATGGCGTGTTAAGTTTTCGACTTCGAAAAGTGGAGAGCTGGCATCAAGTTGGCTCTTCAATTTTTGAGACGTCATATCTCGAAAACAGTGGGTGCTCAGAACGAAATAAAAGTTGCTCAATTCAGCTCAAAACGATAGCGTGTTTAGTTTTATGGTTTTGAAAAGTGGAGAGTTGGCATTGAGTTTGCTCTCCAATTTTTGAGACGTCTCGAAAACGGTGAGTGCTCAAAACGGATTAGGCTGCTCAAATTAGCTCAAAAGGAGCTCAAAACGAGAGTGTTCAGTTTTCGATTTTGAAAAGTGGAGAGCTGGCATTAAGTTGGCCCTCCATTTCTTTAGACGTCATATCTTGAAATCGATCGGTGCTCAGAACTAAATAAAAGTTGCTCAAATCAGCTCAAAACGATAGCGTTGTGAGATTTCAAAAATATTTTAGTGGAGAGCCAACTTAATGTTGATCGTTTCAACCTTTGATTAACTGCTGCCGTGACAATAGAGGAATCTGATCCTGTCAAGCTCTTGGTGTTACATTCTATCTCATCACCAAGCTTAATTAGAGCTCAAATGTCCTCCACCTAGAAAAATATGTGATTCTATCATTTTTCATTATTTTTCAACACATATACTTGTTACTATTCCAACCATTTCATTTTCATCCAACTCTTTATTGGATACATCATTTTCTAGTTGATATTATTCTACTTTCTTCTTTTAGCATCCCAAGAATCTAATTACTCACCCTTTGACGGGTGTGATACTAGTTTCAGACATCACCCAATGACAATCGTCCAATTTGTGGATAATGTCGTGATTTAGTGAACGAGAGCACGGCTGAATTTAATTTGAATTTTCTTAACTACTTGTAAATTGTATCATACTATAGAACTTATTACTAGTACCTTTCTCATTCTATTTCAGACACCACCGCTTTCGGGTATTAATCCCATTATCAGGTGTCTAATTAAATTATTATGTTGGAGTACAATACTTGGTTGTGTCATGTTTTAAATTTATTTCTATAGGGCTACTTGATTTCAATTATTTGCAATGGAAGCGTGAGTATCACCAATCACTAATTAGCTTCTACTGACGTTTGACAGGTTATGACTCAATATCAGGCACCATCTGATCAAATTTGCTTTTCTCAATCATTTTTAGATAAAATGCGGAACCTATCAAAGAGTTCTAGCTCATTTATCTCCATAATCCTTCACAAAACGCTACAATCTTCCTGGGAACTATACATCAAAAAACATTTTCTCATTTTGAAGCTAGTTCATAAAGTCAGTCATTGGATCAATATGAATATTCCATAAAAAACAGATCTACAGCTTGATAATAATTATATTTATTGGAAATCTATGATCAAACAAAAATCGATCAGAGGTCATTCCATCTTCGATGTCTAGATCGATAAAAAATGACATCATTTCTGCACGAGTTTGTGGCTTTGATTCAGAGCACATATATAACTGGGAAATCTCATTTCTCCATGAAGATAGCAATGTGATGCTCTTTGAAGAGAACACATCAAACCCCACCGAGTTGCAATAGGAATTTCTCCCTCATGTCCTTCAAAAACAGATTTGAAAGGTTTTTCTTGCCGGACGCACCAATGCTTCCCTGCGACAAAAAAGTACTTCTGATTAATCGAAAGAAAATAGAGTATTTCAAAAAGCAAGCAAACTTGGGGAATGGTAAAATCCTTCTCAATAATGTTTGAATATTCACGAATATTGATATTTAGACTAGCTCTAGTCTAAATAGTATCACATATATATAGTATCAGATATAGTATCACATATATATGAGAATTGGAAAACTGAAATTATTTTTTTGTGGATAATGCCCACAAGAGCTTTTAATCAGAGTTAACATACATCATTCAATACAAATATTTGAGATATTCCACATGTTGTAAGAATATGATAATAATTACAATAACAATCTTGATCATGAAAATGAAGGAAAACTACAATTGATGAATAAAGCTTTACTTTGATTCATGTTGATGCCAATAAGTGAGAAGTAATCTTCACATTTCTCAATGAGGAGACTCATGATTAATTATCATGGTAAATCATATTCAATTGATATTTTTGTGTTGAACTCAGTTCAATCATTGTTCTTGAACTTTATTTTCGATAATATTCTTTGTCAATATGAATTAATTTTCATACATATTTTTTGCTTGAGGTTTCATTACTGGCAGCACGGAGTAGAGAACACTAAACACTGGTTTCCTTCTTCCGTGCTAGTACTAGCACGGAAGTCCTAGCACATTGTAGTAGGCTACATTAGTTTCAGGCGCAGTTAGGCAACCCGCTCATCAAATCTTTATATGATCTTTAAACATGTACCCACTATGCTTTTGTAGTTAATCCAGGCGCTGGCTTACATTGAGCATACATGAGAGAGGCAGAGAATTTGACTTCGGATTATTGTTAGGGGGTCTTTAGTGTATATGAAACTCGATGTCGTCAAGTCCCAGGGTGGTCGACAGCTTGGGGGGAGGGGGTAGGTTGTAAAAAACGCTCGCTTATAAAATCGCCTGTCCTGCAGTACTATTCATAGTACAGCTTTTAATTTTTCTCAATATTATGTACACATAGCTGGCTTTCAATGTGGTCCTCTACATTTTTGCGATAAACCGCATAGTTTATCCGTAAAAAATAAAATATCTCGAAAAATGTATTTTTTTTATTATGGACTTTTTTTATTTCTCGAATATTCAAGTAATTAGCTGACAATTATTAATGCTTGAGAGTTGAAAAATCGTTTTCAGCGACCGAAAATACATAAGATAGCGTTCCTGAAATACATAATTTGAATGCATAGACTAGTAGGAGCGATGGGATAGACAAGCATTAATCATGGGGGAGGACCGCGCCTCAGCGTAACAGTGCTACTTATCCCCCTCCCACTGCCGCATCTATGATCGTAACCCCCAAACTATATATATCATTGGATTCAGGAAGAAACGGCCTACAACGTTTATTGGGAGCCTTTTCCTCTAAGTCAGCTAATTACTTGAATATTCGAGAAATAACAAAAAGTCCATAATAAAAAAATACATTTTTCGAGATATTTTATTTTTTTACGGATAATCTATGCGGTTTATCGCAAAAATGTAGAGGACCACATTGAAAGCCAGTTATGTGTACATAATATTGAGAGAAAATTAAAAGCTGTACTATAAATAGTAACTGCAGGACAGGCGATTTTATAAGCGCGCGTTTTTTACAACTTACCCCCCTCCCCCCAAGCTGTCGACCACCCTGAGACGTGACGAAATCGAGTTTCATATACACTAAAGACCCCCTAACAATAATCCGGAGTCAAATTCTCTGCCTCTCTCATGTATGCTCAATGTAAGCCAGCGCCTGGACTAAGTGGACTTTAATTTTTCTTTTTTCTATTATAAATTGCAAAGGAAACTATTGGAAACAAAGGGAACTACTAAAAACAAAGTATGAAGTTGAACAAATAATATTGAACAAATCAACAAATTGTTTTGAGTGAGAAAATTCTAAACTTCTTAATTTTATTCATTTCTCATAGCTTTATTGAAATCATAAATCATTTTTCCAAGACAGTCAGTCAAGAATGAACCTTGTTTTGATTGAAATTGATCGCCTCCTGTCTACTTATTTGGAATAATAGTGATCAGTCATGATCGTCATATTGATCATTGAGTCCCCTGTATAAGTTGATGATTTTGTCCAATCAATCGAAAAATAAACACTTAAATCGAGTTTTCTCCAACTTATTTCATTGAATTTTTCTTGTGTTTGATTAATCATCCTTCTCCCTCCTGCTTTACTACCTTAATCTCTCCATTTAGTTCAATTGAAGGTGGGAAAAGTTGAGCAGAAAATAACTCAATGAAATTATTGTTGTGATCTCAGCTTCCTTGTTTATCAGCTTCGCTGCCCATACATCATTCTTCTATTATAGCCGACCCCTCCATTTCGTGTAGAAAATTCGTAACATAAAGTGTAACATACAGACGCCTTTCAGGTGATTGTTTTGCTCACCGAATTCAGTTTCGCACTTTCTCTTCTAAATCTCGTTATCTATTTTCACTTGCGACGGGAATCGTCTTTCTTGAGGAAAGAAAAGAGAAAGAAAGTGTAAATGGAAGATGGCGGGGAACGAGAGACGATAGCAATCCATTTTGCAGCAACTAAAGTGATTACAAGTGATATCATAACGTCCGGCTGTCACGCAAGCCATTACAGTATGAGCTCGTCACACACAGCCAACTCTTTTCTGCTAGCAGTTCACCGTAATGCGATTATTTAGACTGTTTCAAAGAAGATTGAAGCTGATCGCTGTTCTAGAACACTTGAGAGATACATAACAATATCGTTTTGAACGTTATGAGTGTCCTGAAAGACGTCCTACTCATAGACTTTTTATCAAAAGACAGAATTGAAGACTTCTTGTTTTTCAAGTAGAGCTTTGTTGTAAGTACAGTGGAGGTGATCTTCATGTTTTTTTTTTCATTTTATTTTATTTATTTATTCATTGTACAAAACACTATAATCATGATAGTTATCACTATGATAGTTATTGGAGGAAAAACTAGACTGAGCCTGTACTATTTCTCTCCAAAAATTTTGATAGAATGTTAATGTTATACAAAGTTCAAGTTTATGAAATCACACACTGCCTCGTTACTTTTGTGAATCAATTCGATTTCATTATTAATTCAGAGACTATACTTGGGATACAAAATGATGAAAAACTGAATGGAGATATCAGGTGGCTTTCCACTAAGATGATGGAGAATGATGTTGTGTGAAACTGACCACAATCTAGGAGAGTTTTTACGAATCTGAATATTTATATTTTGAAAGATTTAGATGAAGAATTGTCGTACTAATAGTTTTCAAATCATCTTCAATAATTTTGCAATAAAAATATTTCAAGACAAATTCATATCGATTACTTCAGAAACAAGCTCTTAAAATGATTTGAAAAATCCAAATTAATTGTGGTAGAAGTATCTATGGTCTCGAAAGATAACAATAGCTTAAAACAACGCTTTTTAATTGCTAATGAAAATCTTCAGCTGGATTCCCACATCTACCAGTATCAGTGAGAGAGACCGGCACATTGGAAATATAATCTCCATGATCTCTGATTCAGATATTCCCACTCAGCATGGTCGAGCGAGTATGTATTGTCCCATTTGAACTTATAGGAATGAAACTCTCACTTTACCGGTCACTTCCACTGACACTGATGTGTGGGAATCCAGCTTAATCCGGTGCCAATTTTATTCTCTTCCTATTTGAGTTAACATTCGCTGAAGAAAGAGATAAAGTAGGTAGTGTAAAATTGGTTTATCGCGTGAGTCATTGAGGCAGCTATAAAGTGGTGCGATTCTAGTAAACCGTAACAAACGATGTTTCTTTTAAAACAAGGAAAGCCACTTGAATACTTGAGTAGACGCTTCAAGCACTCAAGTATTTAATAAGTTTTTGAAAATGAAGTTTGGAATGGAAAAGGATTAGCTTGAGAGCTTACGCTTTCTTGAGTTGAGTGCTACAAGTCTTTCTTTTATCATTTTCCTACGGTAATTCCGTATCTGAATATTTATTGATAATAAATTGTTCAAAATATTCTATTTAAATCATAAATTCACACTGTATTAAATTTAGACAATCTGAAATGTATTCCTATAATTAATTATAACTTACGGCATATAAACAGGAACCAGAAATTCGTGAAAAGATTACAAATTAACATAAAACCTGTTTAATACATCTTGCCTTACATTAGTATGAACTTCAATACAATGTTATTCGATGAGATAGTACGATTGATATATAGTAATTTTTGTTTGAGAAGTTTTATTACTATTCTACTCTCAACGTTAGAGAGTTAGGAAGTAGACTGTATCAACTTACTGTATATATATATTCACTGTTTTAAGCTGAACAAGCTAAAAATCTATGAAAATTAAAATAAACCAATATTGTGAAAAATAAATAATATAAACTTCAATACAATGTTATTCGATGAGATAGTTCGATTGGTATATGGTAATTTTTGTTTTTTAAAAAGTTTTATTGGTGATACATTTTATTATTATTCGTCTCTTAACGTTAGGAAGTAGACGTCTTATATTATATACTTAGCCTGTATCAACTTCCTGTAAATACTCACTGTATCAAGCTGAAAAAGCCAAAAATAATTAAAATTAGTATTCTCAATCAATATCAATGACCTCAGTACATTTTTGTTAAAGAAGTAGAACGCTTTTTATTTTGTTTTTAAATTTCTGCTCTATGTGTTTTGAATCCTAATAATAATATTATTATTATTATTGGTTTGATAAATATGATTATTGACCGTTATATTAATATTATTGAATATTCATTATAAACCATCATATCACGTTCATCATAAAAGATCATTGATCAATAATCCCCATCAATCTTCCCCAATAATAATATTGATGTGCAAAATTGTTATTCCATCAAAATTGAATTACTAGCTCATTATTGAACTAATTATCAGAAATCGATTGAGCCAATATCCATGATGGAGACTTATTCTGTTTCCAAATCCATGCAAAAAGAGCTCACCATTATTCGAGTAGAGAATGAGAGAAATGGAATCACCTCACCCCCGTCGCACATGCAAAACAACTGTTACTCTTTCCAATTGTCTTCACTCCCTCTCTTGAATCATGACAGAGCTCAGCTTGTTTCCTTTCCCAGTACATACGCACACACTCTCTCACACCCCCTCTCAAAATGGAAACTGATTCGTTTCGTTTATTTTGGAGCCGTCACAGAACGCATGTAGCGCCGTCTCCCCTCACAAACCAACCTGTTACAGTTACAATCCCCGACTCAGTCGCTATGGGGATTTTAAAGATCGAGTTTTGTTGAATTGATTCAGAAATAATCTGTCGCTACACAAAGACTTCCCCCTACTGCTATCAATCTACGCAACATGCCTTTTCCATGCTTCAATTTTCGAGGAATCAGGATTTATGTAATAAGTTCCAGCGATGATTGAGAAAAAACGAAGAGAACTAAAACAAAGTTGTCACAGGGAGTATTCGCCGTCACTGGGGATATGCAATTAGCTTTGCTCTTTCGAGAAAGTTCTTTATGTCTGTATTTTTTCGAAGCTCCACCTTCACACCAATTCCCATGCGTAGAAATGCTATTGGATTCCATCAAGCTTTAATGGAAATTCTCCGATTCTTACTTCTGTCTCCATTTCATACACTAATCCAAATAATATGATATTTCGCCAACGTGTAACTATCCAGTTTTGAAACTTTTCATCAATGCTTTCTAATGGAAACTAAGAAGTTTTCCATGAATCTAATACTTTTCTAAGGGTAACCGAAATTAGATTGTATCTGTGCTCATGTAAACTGCATCACCTTCAGTATAATACACAGTAGGTTTGGAGGAATTGCAAGCACTACTATCTTATTCATTGTATAGAGAGGAGGAATGTTATTGAATGAGCTGAGCTTATTCCAGTTTAGAGATGATTGATTACTCTCCATGTTTTACTCTAACTGACAAAAGCTGGAACTTGGACCAATCGACTCCAAATCTTGAAGATTTATTTTTGGATCCATTCTTCAGATAAAGTTCGTTGGCAAACCCAATTGAATCACTCCCACGTCCGTTTCGAAGACGCAACATTATGTAATTGAAAGTTCATAGGAACGTGTATTCATTCACCAAGAGATTGATAAGATATTTGAATAATGTTTAGAATATTCGAATTCAATGATACAGCTATTGAATGAATCAATAGCAATCATCAGGATTAGAAATCGATAGATGTGTGCTGTGATTCCTCATTGAAAAATTGAAGCAATGATCAGAAAACCTTGGAGAGAAATGAATTGTGGAGCCGATCATCTTTGGATGTAGACTGTATTATTATGCTTAAATATGGTATAACATTCTTAAATGGTAAATTTCCTTGAGTTTTGGAGTGGGAATTGAATCCATGATACATTATTCATTATTTATTCAATCCCAGAATGTAACTTTCTATCAATAGAGTTATACTCCAATGAGTTCAACTCACTTCGTGTTGGAATGAAGAGGAAACGATGTTCACGAGGAAACGAAATCAGTAATTTCGCGTAGGGAGTAGTATATATAACCTACAAGACCATGATACTTATTGACATTTTGTATTCGCATCTTATCCGTAGCAAATGCAATGAACCGAAGCGGGTTACTTGTTGGTTCAAAGCGGAGTCCGCACTGTTCAATGAAATCAACGATTTGGTGAACATGGATGCAATACCATGAGAATCCATTCATCAACATTTTGTATTCGAATGTTATCTGTTCAAAATCCTGTGTTCAATCTGTTGCTGCTTTATTTGATCAACAAACGCGACTCAGAATGTGTAGTCTGTACTCTCGGATTGGAATTCAATTTGATGGGGAGGCCGTTGGACACGGCCAAGCCGTATTTCTTGCAATAACCTACATCGAGGCAGTGGAGGGTCTATCTCTGCCCTCCGAAAGGTGATAGCCGGAACGTGACCATCTCACTCGTCTCAGGCACCATCTGCACTCCTTATATATGGCGCAATATTTTAGCAAAGATAATTTTTAGTATTGAGAGCGCGTGGGTAAGATATCTCGCAGTTCCCCTGCTTCACAGAATCGAATCAATCACTAGACAATGTGAAAGCCGCTATTCAATATCGGAACTCCTCTCTGGTATGACTCTTCCTTGCATACTGAGCTTCAACTTCACACGTTTTTCATCCACTATAGTCCAATCCCCGTTTCTCTCTGATAACTGGAGATAAAACTCGCTACATTTTAAATCTGATCTATAGGAAAAAATAATAGCATTATTTCCAACAAGTAGTTTCATAATTATGGTTATTCGATCTCTGCAGAAGCATGGGGAGTCAGTGATAACATTATGAATGATTGATTTCATGAATAATGATGTAGAATATTCAACAATTGAGTGTTGAGGACCGATACTCAAATTCTAATATTGACAAAATCATAACTCCATGTACAGCTAAGTGATTCTTCTTCAATCAGCTCAGCATGCTAATCAAATCTTATCATTCTAACATTGTGTTATCACCAAAACTTGAATGCTTTCACAGGCTAAACAGAAAACAACTAATATTATTCACCTTCTCAAAATGTTGTACTGTTCAACAAATATCCACTCATCTCTCGTATAAATAACTAATCATTGAATTTAAGATCATTCCTATGTAATCTTCAATTATCACCCCTTGCTAAAATCAAATTTCCCCTTATTGGAACCGGAAAATTTATAGTGAAATTCCAATAGGGGTTGGCTGTACATAAATCACAAAATGAAGTTATCCATGGATTGTGAACAGGATAAATACCAAATTCATGAACCTATCTGGTAGGTTAGCTTGCATTCCGATATGGTGTTCAATCCTATGGCGGGAATCAAATCATATTCACTGTAATGCCACGAGAAATTCTCCAATTTGAATTAGAATATTATTGAATGTGGATTATTTCAATAGCTGATCAACGACAGTTGCCATTTCATTTCGAATGTGGTTTTCACGAATTTTGCAAATTCATTCTATTCTGACAAATTCACAACTCACTGATTTAAAGGATTCATACTGTACAAAGTATTTACGAACAAATTGTCCAGCTTCATGGCCTGCAATACAATAAGTTTATACAACGCTCTGTTAATATTCGTTCTGGTTTTATTAATCAAGAAGTGAATATCATTTGCGATAATGTGCATTCAATTCACCACAATAATTTATCTGAAAAGTTATCACAAACCATGCATTGTACATTTGTTTTGATGTGAGTATTCAAACATGAATTATTTATAATAAATAAAATTCTACTATTCTGCTCCTAAGCTGTTCATTGGATTTCAATATGTTTTGAAATAATAATCTATCATTGAGAATTCTATCATTTCCAAACTATGAATGAAACGTATACAGTAATCTATATAATAAGAGAGAGTAGGGTTGTGTTTGTTCGTGTGTTCGTTTTTTTGCATCAAAACATGTCAACTTGTGGATTGCATACCGGAAAAACGGGAATGATTTAGATCTCCAAATTTTGAACATAGATTCTAAAAATATCAATCTCGTGCACCTGGAAGCCCAAATTTCAATTTTCCTTCTAGATTTTTCAGAATTAGTGTTCAAACTTCATTAATCTATACTTCTAAAATTCTTATCTCACTGACTCACTGATCACGATTTCTGGAAAACTACTGGATGGATTTCAACAAACTTGGAATATAGCTTCCTTAAACGTCCTAGGAGCTCACTAAGAGATTTTTAACGATATTTCAACTCTGAGGGTGGTTTTTAAGGGTTTAAAGTTCGTCTTTTAGCATGTACAGTATATTCTTCTACTCTCAATCTCCTTATTATAATAGAAATGTCCATATAATATGTTATTATAGATCTATAATCTAGAGAGAGTACCTCTTCGAAACAGTTCTTAACTGGCAACTTAATTAATAATTTTGACTGGTTGGCATTAAGTTGAGATGACTCCAATTATTGGTTGGCACCAAGTAGAAGAACGAATCAAAATGCATTTATCGAGAACAAATTGGGCACTGCTGCTTCAATCGCAGCTATTCCTGGGAGATAGTTTTTATTTTACGTGAAACAAACTTTTATGACGGGAGTTGCTTCTATCAAGTGATCCTATTCTATCAAGACTAATTTAATTTTGTTTGTATATCCGATCGCGATAACTGCTTAAACAATTTTGATGAAATTATAATAATTCAGTATGATATATGGAGGGTATTTTCAAAACTTCAGAAGTGTCCGTTGTGGAATCTGTTTGCATCTGTTTAGAGGTTTTGTTTACCCACATCACAGACTAAGCCTGCTGGAGAGTGGCCCGTTTTATATGGGAATGAAAATATTTAATTCAATCCCATCTCACATAAGAGAAATTGATGGCTCGAAGGAGTTCAAAAAAACACTCAGGGAATTCCTTATTGTATTGTGTCCGTACAGGTTAGCAGACTTCCTTGTTGAATAGTGTTCGATTGATGAATGTTATGTGGGATCTGTTGTGTTGAAATGGGAGGGATGGTAGATATTAGATTAAACTTTGACGTGTCATATACTGCGGGATCGTTGCTCCCTTAATGCAGTTCAGTAGTTGTGACGAACAAGAAAAGTAAAGTAAAGTAAAGAATGAGGAAATTCGGCCAAAATTTAACTTGGCGGAAGAAAGAAAGGGGTCATTCATTAAAATGGCCAAATAGCTGTTGTTCCTTTTCCCAATATTCTACAAAATTCGCTGCAATTGGACTACTATTCTACAGAGCACTTCCAACACATCAATGATTAATCGAATGATTTGACTCAATAGTTTTCAAGTTGTGGCCTAATCTCAAAAACGATTATAACAATGTTGTTAGAATTTAGATAATAAATGGTTCACAAAAATAATCTTATCTTCTAATTCCCGAAGCGAAGCACGGGTGCCCTGCAAATAGATAATAATATCTTAATTGGCTTATTTATAATAGGCTTATTCCATATAACTGGATCACGTAGAAAATTACATTCGAGTAGAGGAGCTGAATTTTATATTAGAACTGAAAATATGATATGAATTTATATAACACAATACTCATAACTAGGAAAATCCATAGAATTTTATTCTTGGCACAGAATACATCATGTATACGAAAACCGTGAAAGAGATTTTCAAAGCTGATGTGGCCGGGTAAATGAAAACGAACATAAAATAAGACAACCTGGATATGAGTTTCATATTCTATTGTTATTAGATTCAATCAGTTTTGGAAGAAATGATGTATACACAAGAGATTATGAGAATAAAACGTAGCATAAGCATAATTATGGCATATGCTTCGTCTATTATTAATAGTTAGGTGACTTTACCTCGAGGATTCTAGTCATTAACATCCATCAGTCCTAAACAAGACAATTGTTTTCTACTGAGTAGTTGATAATGGAGTGAAATATGCTTTCGATTTATGCTGTTGATTTTTTCTGGGTATTCACAAGGAACTATAAAAAGAATACAGTGAATGTTATCATCCACTCTTGGCAAGGAACGAACCAATTTGTCACAAAAAAAAGAATCATGAAAAAGACAGCCGTTTAGCTGGAGGCTCAATTAGACTTAGTGCTCTCAAGTGGTTGGATGGTTACAGCAGAATGTTAATTTGCACAGACCTGGCTGGAGGGCTTGCAGTGCATTGCTGAGTGCTCATGTTGGGCCAAATAAAGAAAATGCTCGAAGAATGAGATGATGGTAGAGTTAGCACTTAATGAATGTGAGAATTATCGGAATGAGATTACGGAATGGGGCTGTGATCCCTAGAGTTGACTCTTGGAGAGAGAGAGAGAGAGAGAGAGAGAGAGAGAGAGAGAGAGAGAGAGTGAGTGAGAGAGGATGTTGGATTGGCGAAGGGTACGAGAGAGACAGAGAGTGTGAGAGAGCAACTGGATTGGGAAAGGAGCGCTACTACAGATCAGTATGCGCAAGGCGAAAGCCGCGATAGACAACGCGACTGAAATTGTTAATTTCCTAAGAAGAGTGAGAGAAAAGGGATGAAGAGGGTGTGAAATGTTGTCACAAGGGACAAGAGAGAGACGGGGATGAGGAGGGGTGAAGTTGAGTGACGATTCCCACACCCTGGTGCGGCTGGGGGAGGCTCTATTAGCTCCTTAGATTGAGCATGAAACATTATGACAGCTCGTTGAACAGCTTGTCAACACCTTTTTCACAGTATGATAATGCTTCGTACCAAAACAGCTTGTTTTCCTCAAACTCTATAATGATTTTGAAACGTGTTCCTTCTCATGTAGATAGTGAGACAGATGACTAATAGATACGTGAGTTCATGTGGAGTAAGACGTTGATATTGATCACTGTAGTTTTAAGTTGTTATTAGAGCCGAGGATGGGACTTCATCTAAAACTAATTGGATTTGAAGATTGGATAACATTAAAGAAGAAACATTTCAGTTTCAGAAAAATAATGAGAATATTTTTGAATAATTTGCAGGCTACCAAATTATCTATTATGAATGGGCTGCTTAAATTCTACAAGATAATATACATATTCCATATTCTACAAGATTATTGCATGAAATTTTATAGAGTGGAGGAAACAAACATAACTTATAAGTAGTAACTTTGAGTAGTTGAGTCTTCCTGGATTCGAACTCAACTTAAGTAAAGTATTTTGAAAGTGAATGTTTCATATTCTACAAGATTATTGAACAAAATTCCATGGAATGGAGGAAACATAACCTACTTCCTGGAGTAGTTGATAAATTAATAATTCCTTAACTAACTGGACTGATTCGAACTCAATTTGAGTTAGGTATTATTATTCTTAGCTGATTCAACATTTGATTATGTATCAGCAGAGATATGGGAATTACTAACTCCTCTCTGGTATCAGCATAGAGGATAAGAGAATAAAAATGGGAAATAACATTTAAAAGAATAAACATGAAAAATTAGAGAATAAATTTATTTAATTTGGTATTACAGAGAGATGTACAGTAAAATATCTGATATAATATTTCATGGACAGAAAGTCACCAACATGCATGTTGTTTGATACTGCCTTGAAAAAAGTTAATCGGGGGAAGACATTAGAAATATAACGGAGAACCCTGAAGCAAAATCTAAGAAAGACGTTGACAGAATAAACGAATCCGAATAATGGAGGAAGCGACAAATCTCGGTTAGACTAGCAATCAATCGAGTGAACAGTTTGGCCGTGAGCTCACTACATCCAACCAACCACCGACCCAAGTCTTCATTAGGAAACGCTCTGTCAATCTCTTTTCCTCCTCTCGCACCAGCCTTCTGTCCACGAAAAGACAATCGCGAAAGAAAGTGAACCGCTCTCTTTTGTGAAGAGGAAGGGAGACAGAGAGAGTTGAACGACAGATGTATAAAGCGACGGGAGCTCGTTTAATACGCCAATGGGCTTGAATTCTGTCTGCCAGGTCTCTAAATCCGTGGAAACTCTGCTCAACTCGTGCTGTCTTGCTGACTTTTCTCTGCTATAAAGACTTCTCACTTCCTCCCCCAACTCTGTTATACTCTCTCTCTCTCTCTCATTCTATCTCTCATGGTCCATCTTTCTCTCTCTCTGAGAGTGACTACTGTCAGTGGTGTCTCTGTGACGAGCTGAGCGTTCTTTCGGCCGCCTGTTATGAGCTAGGAACGTGTCCGGCATTCAGACAGCTTATGCGCTTCATTACCCAAATACACGCATTTACACTAAGGCCGCCATTTCGTGCGTACATCACCTTTTCAACGCGCTCTTTACACCACTCACCGTGTGTATCCTCACTCATTTCCCTGACCCTCTAACGCTTGTCCAAGGCTAGGTTGACAGCACTGAGATCTTTGAAGTGCTGAAGATGAGACATGGTCTCGTTTCATCTTCAGCACTTCAACAAGTGATTGGGCAAAGCCAATGTTATCCTTGAGAGTAATAATAATAAATTATCAATTTATTGGTATTATGAGCTCTCCCTTTACTTTTCTTCGATATTTATGTTTTTCAACTCAAGTATATAGTATTGAGTTCTGAATTGATGTCACCACTTGCATCATCATCAGTGAAAAACTTCAATGTGAGCTGTTTTTTCACATACTTTGTAATATAAAATAGGTAAAAGTACAAATTGATGACAATGGGGTGTTGTTATGGATTTACAAGAAAGAGTTGACTTGTTAGTTTCACATAAGATTTTGATCTTTCTTAATGAGAAATTGCAAAGAGTCAGACGATTGAATGTGTTATAATTATCACATACTCTCAAAATTATCGCCGTACTCAACACTTCCAGAGAAAAAACGATTAATTCCATACATTACATAATATATTTCCTGATAAAAACTCAAGGTATTTTCAAATTCGATTAACATACTAGATTGTTCTTAATTATTGACCGAACGTAGTGGGGTCTATGTTTTAGCTTTACGCGTTGATAGAATTAGATGAGATTTGGCAGGAATATTCCTTTTTCAACTGCGCGTCGATGTATTTACAAGATTTTTTGAAATTTTGCATTTTAAGGATAATATGGAGAGAAAAGGAATTCTTCCATACTCTAATATTATTATATAAATATCGGGGCACCGAGCTTCGCTCGTTATTTATTTATTGATAAACAGAACTCAATTCTTTAAAATGATTGGAGAAGGACTAACAGGCACAGCCCAAAACTGTTCCTTCCCCGAATTTTGATCTATACACTATAAATATTCCAAAAAGTAGGTTATGTTCCATACGCTTGAATTCAGGTCAAATTTTCAGTCCAAATATTTGAAAACATAAAAGTTCTAATTTAGATTGTTTACAAACCAAATTGAATAACAAAATAACACTCACTTATTACTTAGAACTGTAAAATAATGATTAACTTTGAATATTATGATATACCATTTCATGTCAACAAATCAGATTATTTTGATCGAGTCAATTAAAATTTCTATATTTCTCGCGAGATATGGTAAGCTGATTGATTACACAGCTGATCTCCCACACAGGCACACGCATCTTCTGTTATCGACAGACGACAAAATTATCATCTGTTTTTCCAAGAATGAATTATCCTTTTCATGCCCTTAAGCGAGTTTTCCCAGGGATGAGACCTAGTGCAATCGAATTTTTAAATCATAAACTCACTGTGTTCCAAATTTCGTGAAAATCGTTAGAGCCGTTTTCGAGAGCCGTTGAACATAAATAACCAGATAACCAGATAAAAGAATATAAACAGATACACAGAAACTTCTCTCTCAATATAATAGGATATCTAATCATCTACTTTGAAGATAGGATCAATCAGACTATAGAATTATTCATAATCAATAAGCTGATAAGTGGATTATTCATTGCATGCATTACACAGATGTCTGGCCGTGTCTATTTCTATAAGGTAGGGTTTCAATATTTTCTATGATGCGTGCTCATCAGTATCAATATTCTCACATTAAAAAAACAAATTTAATAGGTGATTGAAAATAAAATAAAAAATGATCAAATGAATTAAATAATGCTAAAGAAATTATAATATTCTTGATTGAAAAAAATTAATTTTAAAATAGTTGAGGAATATTTTTATCAGATGGAAAGATTATCACGGAACTGGATAAATAATTATCATTAGACTGAGTCTATTAACATAAGTGAGTTTTTGATCTTGGAGAAAATAAAAATACCAGTTTTCAAGTATTATTTTGAATTGTGATTCAACTGAACCAACTGGAACAGGTGACATCAGATACTTGTGGATGAAAAAACTGCATGAGGTCTACGGCTCACAGAACTACTAGTAATTAGGCACTCGTTACTTATTTTTTTATTGCTGATGGTGCTCAAACGAGCTTTTTGCTTGTACATGGACAATGTTATTCCAGATTTTATGCAAAATAATATAACATTCGAATTAGTTTGGATATGATGTAGGGATGTCAATCCCGGGATCCCGGGATCCCGAATCCCGGGATCCCGGTCCATTTTTGATACCTAACAATCCCGGGATTTTTCAGCGTCAATCCCGGGATTTTCGGGATTGGAAACCTGATATTGTGAAACACATTTTTCCAAAAACAATCCAATATGGTGATGAATATGAGTTTCTACAACTAATTTATTATTCTAAGTGTTTGGCCAATTTATTTTACAGGCACAGTCTACAGTTGCATATACATAATAATGATTGTATACTGTAGCCTACTCTTTACTGGCTTAATAGAATTTGCATTATCAGTTCCCATAATTGGTAGAATGGTTGTTGATTGGTTGTTATGCCTCTACGTTTGTTTCTGTTTACACAGCACCACAATTACCAGTCTAGACGGCGCAATATTTGCAATAGTGCTGATGGCATTTCCTTGATATGCATTCCGAACTTTGAAAAGACTTCAGAAATCAGAAATAAAAAAGCACGATTCACTCTCTGTCTAATTATTCCTCTCCTCTTCTCTTTCTCTATCATAAGTAGAATATCTAGTTGAAGTAAATATTATAGTTGCTCTACGAAATTTCATTTAGTATAGTGTAGTGGTTCAGCTTTCGCAGTGGTTTGGTCGGTATGGCATTACGGTCTTACAAAAAGTATTCTATTTTATTATAATTATTATTAATTCAAGTGATATCAATTCACTTTAAAGTATTTGACGTAATTAAAGTGTGAGCTCTATCCCGTCCTGATGTAGGATAGAAATGCTTTTGTCTACATAAAAAAGACTCTGATGAGTTATCTTGCTTTTCTCAGTTCTCACTATCATCTAGGATACAGCAAATTTAAGGTAGGACATGAAATAAAACAGTTACTCCCATAATCTTGAAAACATTCATAGAAATAGAATGTTCAATTTTAATATTATTCCCAAGTATATATTTTTATTTTAATAATAGCCTCTCCCTCTTTAATGGGCCCTTTTTCCTCTACACACACTGTTACTGAACATGTAATTGAGAAGGAACAATTGGTTAAAAATGCATTAATCTGATTTTTGCCAATCCCGGGATCAGTCCCGGGATCCCGGGATTGATATTGGATAATCCCGAAATACCGGGATTGGGAATCAGTCCCGGAATTGACATCCCTAATATGATGTCAATCCGACGTATAAAACGTTGTCTAAATTTCCAATGCAGTAAATTTGAATGTCATGAGCGATAGTGTGATAATAGTTATTGATGATATTGATAAGTTGTGGGAGTTTGTTGAGGCGGAGAGGTGGCAGCATCCAAGGCCCAAGAAAAACCATTAAGCGGAGCCTCACCCTCGTTAAAAAAGGCGTGCAACGAATATTCATGAGATACTTCCTAATTACACGTTCCGGGTTCAGTTACACGGTGTTTGTCCCACCCTGCATACTGGCCAGTGTGACGGTCGGCCACATTAACGAACTTACGCCAGAAAATAACAATACTTGCAATCCCTTTCTCACTTCTTCCTCCTTCTATTCTCGTTTTTTCATTAACTGAATGGCTGAACAGCACGAGAAACACAGAATGCGATAGTGAAGAAAATAAATGCCGCACAAAACAAACCTGACACTGTAAAGACTAGCTGGATTTTTAAGCTCTCCGCCTCGATTCAAATATTCGTTTGTTCTAGCGAATGCATACCCATAGCAGCACACTCCGAAATATTCTTTTGAGATTTATTCTGTTCGCACTCGATTAGAATATTACACAGCCAGTCCTTGATTAAATTGTACAGTGTGATGAATTTATCGCTTATTATCTCCAAAAGAAATTAAGATGGAATTAAAAGGATTAAACAGACGAGAGCTGTCTTGTTGGAAGTTTTTGAAAAATAAAAATTATGTTTAGAGGGAAATTACTCTTTCGGGAAGTTCCCGAAATGTTCTACCTCTCTGATGAAGCCTTCATCACAGATCGAACTGAAATTGGCAATATCATTGATATAATTTTATGGTGGAGCTCGATCATATAAATCAAACTCACAGCATCATTGAAAAACATCTAAAGCATCATTGATCGTCCCCAGTGAAATTGAAGTGAAATCTCTGGTGATTTTGAAGGATTCTCACTGTCATGTTGAATTTGAAAATTCTATTTTCATTGAGCTCCATGTAGACAACAGTTGTGTAAATTCTCGAGGAGAATGATATAATATTGGTAGTTTTTTTTTTTGTTATAAGAATACTAGTTACATATTTAGATGGGAAATAATTGCAATTTTTATAATTTTTCCTACAGATACCTTGAAAAGTGACCATTTCTGCACTGATTGCAGGCTGCAAAGAATCACTTTTCCGCTCTAGTGCGCAAAGTATTACTTTGCGTACTCCAGATTTGCAGCATGACAACGCAAAATAGTTAGTAGGTTATATGGAGCACCAGTGTAGGATAATAATAATTAAGTTGGTAACAATGTCTGTGGTTAGATAAGAATCATCAATGGCTGTATGGCTACATATTTATGATAAAATCCCAACCTAGAAATCCAAAACAATAATAATGTTTATCTGAATCATAATTAAATAATAACTTCTCATCATTTAATAATAAATAATGTTTCTTTTCCATTGACAGTAATAATTATTTCAACTCCAAGCAATGAGAAATGTAGCAAACACACATTATGAAATTCGAATTTTCAGGTTAAATAATTACCGTTTGAAATCCATGTCAATAAAATTAATAAAATAACATTAGAATATACTACAATAAAATATTTTCTGTTGTCTATGTATGTTATTTTATAAATATTTTTTAGTTTACTTATAGTATTTTTTGGTAATTTTAGTTAACCATAAGTCTAAATATCTCAATACTGTTTTTAGCTGGATGAAACGAAGTTAGGTACGATTCTTCCCGCTTCGCGCGCTTGTCGGTTCAGCCATCTTGCAGCCATCCTAATCAGCTGTTGACGTGTGTTTTGAATGCGAATTTTTGTTTTATCTGTATTTTTTCTGATTCTTGAATGAATAAAAATGTGAACTTTGGCTGAGAATATTCAACTTCAATTGGATTATTAATTTTTGAATGAATTAAGGTTGTTATTAATAACTGCATCACACACACAAACATTTGATGGATTTCAGACATCATTTTACCCATAATTACCCACTTTTCATATTCAATGGTAACTGTAGGAAAAATTTAATGTGAAATACGTGAGCAAAGTTCCTCTGTTGCACTCAAGAAGCCATTCCGCCCTCGCCTACGACTCGGGCGTAAACGTTTCTTTCGGTGCAGCAAACTGTCACTTTGCGCACTAGTTGCACAAATAACTATTACGTCCGATTTTGAAGAAAGTGTAGATAATGTAATTCATTACAGTAGTCTATTTATCACAGTTCACAAGAATCGTGAGTGAAGTTAAGCTGCTATAAGCCAGCTCTTCAAACATCCTTCAGTGCGAGGAATCGGGGAAAAAAATATTCTCGAGGAATCATAATGAAATACTCGTTCAACTGTTGAAAAAAGTTCAACTGCGTACAAAAAATAAGAGGGAAAAATGAATTATGGTTGAAGGTCTTAATGAAGATTTGATTGGGAACACATCATTCTTAAGCTATTCTTTAGTCAATTTACGATGTAATGGAGGCAGAGTATGAATCAGTTACTGACATGATTATCCTCAATAAGACTCTACAATATTTTCCAATAAGAAACGGAATGGGTGATATACATATCCGATTGAAAACTAACGATAACGTCTTCATCTTGGGAAAATCATTATTCAAATAGAAGAATATTTGACCAAGCGAAGTGAGGTCTAAGATTCAAGTCGACGGTTTGGCATTTCTCTTAATGTTTAAATGTTTGAATGTTTAAATGTTTAAATGTTTAATGTTTATATGTTTATATGTTGCGCATTTACGGCGAAGCGCGGTAATAGATTTTCATTAAATTTGACAGGTATGTTTCTTTTTTAATTGTGCGTCGACGTATATACAAGGTTTTTGGAAATTTTGCATTTCAAGGATAATATAAAAGGAAAAAGGAGCCTCCTTCATACGCCAATATTAGAGTAAAAATCAGACTATAGAATAATATTATTCATCATAAATCAGCTGACAAGTGATTGATTACACAGATGTGTGGAGAAGCCAGTCTATTGCTGTATTTCCATAAGGTCTATAGTTTCAATCAGGTACTTGTGGATGAGAATACTGCGTGAGGTCTACTGTTCACAGAACTACTAGTATTCTACTATACTTGAATGTACTTACAGCATGTACAGTATGAGTTCATGGTTGGACGTTCATTGCACTTGGATAGGTTTCCAAGTTCGTTAGTTCGTTTGTTGTCCGGCAGAGCGCTGTAGCAGGCCAAAGGATTTACTCGTACCGCAAAGGACTTGTTAATGGAGTTTGCAAACTGCTGTTATTCTCCATATATACAACAAATTAATAAAATTTCATCCCCCAGTCGCCACCGGATACTATCACTAGCAGGAAGGATTAAAACAATATTAACTGGTGTGGTAACTGGTCCGACCCTTGCCACTCGGCTCAGCCTCCGCTTGCCCGCACCCGCACCCAACAGGCCACTTCTAAAGACTGACGAGGCAACAGCGGATGAGTATGATGAGTAATCGACCCAACGCAGACGAGGTGGAATCTCAAAAATAATTGGACACCTTCAAATACAATAACATCCCTTCCAGTCTTCTCATCACCATAGAGAGACTATACAAACAGTGAATAGTTATTTTTCTCTATATTCATCAACATAAATACATGTATAACTCATATACATGATAACATAATATAGCGCACTATGCAAAGCTGATTGTAATTGATTTTTAATTTTTCTGAATCTAGAAAATGAGGAAAACCAGGAATTGACTTTCAAGTGAAATTACTCATAACTCTTCTACAACACTGTTCAGTTTGACAAGCGTGTTGCTATCCAATAGCTTGTCCATGAAGATAATGGAGAGATGATGTGCCTTTTTAAAATAATTCTTGCAACATCTGTCATAAACACCAGACACCAGTGGCATATATCCTACAGACGAATTGTAGGGAGGTTTATGACTAGCAACAGGTTTCTGAGTTTTCTGGGAATCAAATTCTAAAAATAACATTCTCAAATAGGCCTAATCTCATGGAGTATTCGAGACCATAATTCATATATTTTCTAATACTTTTTCAGGGAGACAAATAATGTTCATATTAGTTATGAATGCCCTGATAGTTTTTCCAATTCTATCATTCTAGATCTTTGGTAACAAACGCTATATTTCTACAGTTTAATATTTGTTTTTCATATTTCTTGTATTGTATTATTGAAAAATATGAAGAGTTGAATTTTTATCTTCATTTTACAGCTTCACAAGCCAGCTCTAGGGAAAAATTCTCATCGTGAAAAATATCGATTGAAAATAGAATTTCAAGGAAATGTTCAAAAAGAGATTACCGTCATGTTTGCACTGGAATCTAATCGCAAAATAGGTTATGAACAGCATTTCTGTCGGACGATTGAGGTTCAACTACACTGAACATAACTCATCAGTTTGAAAATATCACTTCGTTATTCGTAACCACCCTAATAAAGATAAGTATGAATGGTATAATTGCTATTCAACCATACATGATAATCCATATACACTATCATGGCAACACATATAGTTACTATATTATTACAACAAGAGACAATTCTTAATTACAGTATAAAACGGTTTTTAAGTACCGTTATTGATAATATACGAAGATAGTACAAATGTATATTATGATCTAGCCTTGGATGTATTCGGAGAAGGTTCATTATTGTTTCAATACTTCAGATCATTCATATTGTGACCACATTGTACTAATGATGCAGCCATAAGGAAAATACACCACAAACTGCAAGTTCATTTACCGATTCATTCGTGGATGTGAAAGACTTCAAAGTGACAGATGAGAGAAATAGACTGAAGATTCTCCATTCAAGAGAAAATCTTAGCAGGAAAGCTTTGTCAGTTGGTCTTTGATTCTCTGCGTTCTAAACCGCAAGCCAACCTCTCGCCACAAGCTTCTTCCAAGAATTTATAATAGTAGAAGGGGGTATCATTATTTGTGAGTTGTTCAAACGTACTGATTCAAAATGCTAATAATACTCTCCAGAGTGAATGTCACATTCCTAAACCTATGGCCATAGAATAAAAATAGAGAGTACCGGTATTAGTGCATGAAGTTTTTTCTGAAATATCACCTTCTAGTTTCAAATTGTATTTTTTATATCCTACTTGATGACATTAATGGTGAAAACTAACATTATAATGTTAATACAAGCATTATTGGGACTATTTTTATAACATTACTAGGCAATAGCTTCATTAATTCAAAATTTTCAGTTCATATTTCAAGTAGGCAGATTCTCTACTTTTGGAATGTTTGTGAGGAGATAAAAGATATCATACATTCATTTTGTACAAACTCATAGTTTAGAAATAAGATAATATGATATCAAGATTTTGAGAAATATTTATGGGTGAGTCTGTTGTTGATCATATTTATTGGAGTGATCGTAGTCGAGTGATGTGTCGTCCGATGAGCGATTCGGGAAAAAATAGTCCACTGAGCGATCCATTGTTCAGAATATCAATAAGGATAGGCAGACGCTAAGAATGGGATGACTTGGGTGTCATTAATCATCAGGGACTGTGACAGAGGAAGGCTTAATAGGTAGTGTCGTGTGTATACTCGCAATACGATATATTGATGATAATGATTGAATCAGAACTTCAGAACCCATCACCTTCCATTAAAACGAATCATTTGTTAAATAATATTTTATCCAATGAACAATGTTATTTACAAACTGCTCTCAAAAGCAAACTGTGCAACTGGCTAACATTTTACTGGTGATATTAAAAAAAAATCGATTTGGGTACTATTACTGGTGATAGTAAAAAGACTCCTCAAGGTGTAAATTTTTGAAAAAGCTATTTCATTTTCCAAAAATGACTGAATAACTAAATTCCAGTTATTCATTGACAATTGAGAAACTTTATCAAAAATTGATATTTTGAGAAAATTTTCCTTATTTAATCAACAATACCGTGAAGAATGTATCCTCAGAGTTTTATGAGTTACCGAATTTGAAATGATTTGTTTCAAAAATGGGTAGGTTCAATCATCATCATCAATATAATATCGTATTGCGAGTATATACAAACACATACGCTTGTGGCCTTCCTCTGTCACTGTCATCCCTGATGAATAATGACACCCAAGTCTTCCCATTCATAGCGTCTGCCTATCGTTATTGTTATTCTGAACAATGGATCGCTCAGCTGACTGCTAACCCCCAAAATCGCTCATCGGACGTAACCGTCGAGTGATATGGACGCTGGCTTTGTCGACCAGAGGTCCCGGGTTCGAACCTCGGCGAGGCCAGATATTTTTCTGGGGCAACTCCCGTGTTTCGGATAGACACGTTACAGTCATTAATTCCTGCTCTCTGAATAGTAGCCGATGAGTCATGTCAGATGCCCTGAAATTGATCTAGTGCGACCTGAAAACTCTGACTCCAGACCTGAGCAAACCAGATCACTTGGCATTTATTTAACATGTTTATTTCCAAAGTAGGGCCGGTATAATAGGATTACATGCTCCTCAGCAAAGAATAAAACAATCGTAAAGCTTTCTCTGTTTCTTACTTGGAAGGTCTACATCAATATTGAATTATTAGTAGATTTATCAAATGAAGTACGGTTTTTAGTTTTTTATGTAAAATTATTTTAGCTACGTACCTGAATTACAATCATTTCAGAACATAATTTACAGTGTTTTTGATCGTCTAATGCATGACTACATTAAATGCGTTGATAGAGCCTCGATAACTGACAGATGTGGGACAAGCTTTAGATAGAGCGGCAGCAATCAGGCCAGAGTAAGACCCAGCAGAGAGTTTCGAATAAATTGAATATTGTTGTGGAATTTTTGCTGGCAGTAGGAGCGGCTCAAAGCTGGAGCTGGAGCTTCACTCGATAACAACTCACATCCCTCGCAGCGAAGTTGGCCGAACAAATTATTGCAATCCCGAGTAATCTCAATCGCCCAGACAATCTGTGCGATAACAATTCCAAACCAATTACGATTTATTAACGCTCATGAGTGCCAGCTCTCCACACTCTATTTCTCCATTCCCCTCAAACTTCAACATTTCCTGATCAATGTACTAAATATTGATTGAATCGAATTGGAAAAATAGACTACCTGCAACCTTCCCAAGCGTGATTTCAAAAAATTCATCACCCTACAACTGGCATCATTTCCAGTTTTTGAATTTATTGACATGAAATAAAATTCAATAACAATCATTCCGATGTTCAGTATTTCCAAGTACTTCGATAGGTATGAAAGAAGTGTTAACACTAAAGAAACTCTGAAATTGAAAACTATTTATGTAAATTGTGAAACCAGACAGATTAATTGATCAAGAACAGGAGACTGACAAGGAATAACTCTGTTGAAAGATGACTTTGTGAGAGGAAAAATGAAAATTTCTGAAATTCTGAATAATAATAATAATTGTTTGAATCATACGTACTAAGCTAGCAGTCTTGTCCATTGTAGATTCAAACCTTATAATCCAGTCAATAATATTTCAATAAAATCTTGGAATTCATGAAAGGTGTGGTTAAAAACTAATTTAAGTGCAAGGAATAGCGTTTCTATCTCCTATTAAAACTATGCATTCGGTTGAAAGTCTTGGAGAATTGGATTCAATATGCCCTATTTTTCCAACCGTGTTCTCATCTTTAACTCATGATTCCGGCCAGTATTCCGTGAGTGAAATTTTTCTGGACACCATAAAAATGACCATGACCATGGCTATGTCAATGTTGAAACAAGGAACAAGACTGAAAACAATACAAGTATCCTATGCTTATCAAACGAAGAAAATGGAGGTGAACAGCATTGCCTTAATGCAAAGTTTAATCTCCAATTTGAAAGAATTCGTCTTCATTACTGTACACCATATTACAGTCGCCTATTTATTTGTTTTATTTATTTACTTATCATTGAATAATATACAAACCATATTTCAAGTCATACAATAATAAGAATGATTGCAACAACAGTTATCTTTCAACCTATCACTTATATTCCGTTTAGTTTCTATTATCTATTGAATGTGTTTGTTACAGTAACGGAGGCGATGTTGCCGAGATTTGCAGAGCCTATTCCGAATGTAACAGTGACGGTCGGCCGAGATGCCCTTCTGGCTTGTGTCGTCGACAATCTGCGCAGTTACAAGGTCAGCCGGCAATTTCAATTTTATCCTTTTCACGCTCTTGTGATCATAATGTGCATGATTTTCTCTGTAGATGGTCTAATTTACCACGTCGTGCATGGTCCATCAACACTTCTATCCAAAAAGAAGTATTCCATCAATAGGATGATACTATTGGGCGTACAAGGGAAATGCACTAGTCCAATTTTTCCAAACTTCAATTTCTCATTAGTTTTTAACTAATTCTATAAACTATGAATGTTTAATAATTAATTATTATCAAACAAATTAAGAATATTTAATTTCTTGCATTATGAAATTATTTTGTGAAAAACCACTAAGAGGAAATTATGATTGATGTTAGAAATTGATTCTCTGAAAAATTTACTTTTATGGACTTACTGGATTTTCCTTGTATGTTCACGTTAATATAGATCGCGTTTAAACTGCTTGGAGTCAGTTTTAGTTTCAGTTGTCGGAGACTCCATAAGATGTTATGGTATTCTTTCCAAGGCTATTGAGATTGGTTTTCTTATAGCTTTTTGAATCAGGATAATCAATTATCTGAATTACAAGATTCCTCACGAAACACTTTTTGAGTTTGAACATATTCTCTCATTTTCTTCAGATTTCAAGTCACCTTAAACATTATCCCTCGACTTGAAAAAGGCATTAGTGTCCGAAACATGTTATGACAAAATAATTAAAAAGGGTACTAAGATTTATATTTTTATTTATATTAAAAGTAGCCCTAAAGAAAACAGACAATAAATTATTATATCCCTCCTTTTTTTCCTTTCAAACATCAGTTACTAGCTCCCTGCTGCTTCTAGTTCGAACAATGAAATAGTTTTGTCTGTACCTTCCCTGTTGCTGCTGTAAAGTAGCAAGAATCCATCCAATTATTCATTTGCATTCCTTTCGAGGTCAGGAGCATCTTGGCAAGGAGCGGCAGGGCAATGCATTATTATTTATATGGAGGGCGATAAGACGGCTCTTGCAGCAGAGCAGACTGAGATTATCATTAGATGTGAGAGAGGTGGGGGTTGGTGCAAAATAAGGAAGCGAGAGGAATGCTCAGTGCTTCCTGTTGCCCTCTTAGTCTCAGCAGTGGATCCGGAACAGAGAACATGAAAGAGGATGGGTGCTGTGCAGCACACGAAGTACAGGATTATTCTGTTCCGCGCCTCACAATCCACGTCTTTCAGGTTAAAGGGCAGTAGTCATCTTAAAAGGGGCCGGTGTACTCGGTTGTAAGTAAACGATAGGGCCGTCATAAATTACCTTTCCCCTTCTCTCCTAGGAGGAGCGTACGTGTTTGTGTGCTACAGAAACAAGAGCTGCTCTGTCGGAAGGGCTAAGCCAATTTTGGACACTTGAACAGAAAATACTGCTACACAGAGCTGGCTGGCTGCGGCCCTCACCCCGCACAACAATCTCAGTCAGAGCCTTGGCAGCACCTTCTCCCCGTTACTGATTCATTTCTCTTGCACTAACTCAGGACTCCCCGATTCTAATCTAGTTATTAAAACGCTGCTGTAATATAGAATTTAGATAGACAGGAACAATCGAATTAGTAGAACTAGTTCCAGAGGATGCAAAAACTCCTATAGCGTTTTGAATAATTGACTAGTTTTATTGATTGGAGATTCTATGCTAGTGGTTGCAAGTTGATGTAGACCGACGGCGATTTTCATGATAAATAGATAAATAATCCTTCCTCGAAAACATATATCATTAAATCCATGAGTAGAATTATAGTACTCTTTGAAATTAATAGAAATACAAATTATAACTACTAGTTTCGGTGATCACACCATCGTCATGTTATAAAGGTTATACCAGGTTTCATAACCTGACGATGGTGTGATCACAGAAACTAGTAGTTATAATTTGTATTTTCATCCTCTTATTTTATTAATTTCAAAAGGTACTATAATTCTATTTTATATATAAAAGAAAGTAGCCCTGAATTCATACATCAATACATCTATTATTCCTATAATTTACACCTATTATTAAAACTATCCACATCGTATTGGCTTATTGTAAGTTCACTATAATAAACTTAAACTTGAGCAATGAATACAGTGAAATTTTCCAGAAAGCTCTTGTATCGTGGTAATAAATAACTTCTCATTCTTTCTCAAATCGGACAACGTTTGTCATCATGGATTAACTCACTTTGGCCTACTATAGGCTTAAATAGCTTATAAACAAATTATCATAAAATTCCATTTAGAAACAAAGTTTTCTACACGCTGGCTTTCATATTGTGTGTGTCTCTTGAAAACGACGTATTTTTAGAATTTTCTGCCACAGAACGACGGAGGTACGTTATTCTTCCAGTTATTTCACTAACAGTGGGATAGGAACATGTGAAATCCATCTACATGAAAGTACTAAATTTGGATCACATCGTGTATAGTTTATGAAAACTCTGTTCATGAAAATCCTGTTTGAAGAGAGTGTAATTTCTGTTGCAGCTAACCAATTATAAATATAAATTTCAGCCGAATCATTCACCCATTAATGGTGGTTATTGTCAACAACCTATCATTTTCATTCTGGACGTCTTTCTTAAAATTGTATAATATTGATATAATTACTTTTGGAATTTGTTTCATCAATATTGTGGTAATGTAAGGAAAAAAACTGCATATTCCCAATATATTGAATAATTATGAATTGAGAATGGATATAATTATGAAATTCAACACTACAACACATCACTCCTCCTGAAACTTTTATGTTTACAAGAAATAGTGATGTTTCCAAGAAATGAATCAATTTATTTTCTTCGGTAGTGCTTCTCCAATTCTGAGCAATTGAATGTTGATCAGTTCATCAATTTATTGCTCCCAGCGCATATCAATTGCATAAGATGAGTAAGTAAGGTTCAAGAAAATAAGTGAGTGAATTTCAACGTCAATATTCTGGTATAAAGTCTGAATTAAAGGTAACGTACTTGTATTATCCTTTTCTGAATATTTTTATCATATAGCCTTGTTATCAATTCATCGGTAACGATAAAAATTATATAACAGGGATCACCCCATTTTCTCATTAGTATTAGAATAATAATTGCAATATCTATTTTGAACAGTTTGTTCAATATACGAGAGAATAGCAATGAAATTTCAGATTACCTTCGTGAACGTAGTTGTAGTATTTCCTTACTTTGAAGCAATCACAAAACCGGATAAGGAAGGGCGAGAATGTTGAGAAGTTAGTGACGGTAAACAGGGGAACAGCAGTTGGTAGTTGGCAAGAGAAAATAGTTTGCTGCTCTGTCGTCTTGTGTGTTGTCATCCTACAGAGCACAGCAAGCAGTCAAGAATATGGAAAATGAGTCGTAGGGAGTCCATATCACGTTGTGTAAGCATTTTCCGACTGGAGAACAATCGCCATCACTAGGCGACGCACGTCGCCGGCTCCTAATAAGGGCCGGGATTCTTCTCACGCAGAGGACCAGCCAGCCGCGGGTTCCCCCCTCCCTCCCTCACTTGGTCAGAAGGCCCTTGTCGCCTTCGCCACAGCCTAATGCGATCAATTTCAATAACAAGTCCTTTCCCGGATGGCAAGACCTTCCCTCCCTTCCCCATGCCTCTGAGTTTTCCAGCCGCGGGCACAAACCGCTGCGTTAAACATGCACTGTCGCCTCAACCCTCCCCCAACACCTCATCATCACACCTTGCCAGACCCCACAAAGGCGACGAAACGTTCTCCCCCACTTCCCACTTCATTACTACTGACACTCTCAAATCGCCCCAGCACTCCCCCTGCTTACCAACTTGTCCTCGGCTTAAACTTCGTTCAGCTGCCTGTCTGTTTTCAAAAGAGCAAGAAGTGCCAATTTTTTGTCTAATGGAGGATTTAAATGATAACTGGCATGGATTTTTCTGGTAAAAGACTACAAGCTAGCAATGAGTATTCAAAATCGAATTAGCTTGTTTTATTATTTGTTGTATGTGCGATGTATATCGACATTAATTTGTTACTTAATTGGTCTGTCAACTACATTTATAAGATAAAAAGTCTAAATTTTCATAATACCTATATAAGTATTTGGTTAGTGCTATCCTTTTCTATCTTAATATCTTTCTAAGGAATACTTCTTCATTATAAGTACTGTATTGCTTTGTATTGACTCCTACTCTGAACATGAACTACTTCCATACTAGAGGAGTAATTTTCAGGGAAATTAGTTGTATGTAGCTCACTCCTCTTTCTGAAATAAAATTAATAAATGAATTGAATTAACTGACCCTACAGTCTGTAGTCGGTAGATTACGACCTATACGGACTAATTAGCTAGTTTTCTCATAGCGCCTTGAATTTACCACTATCTGGCATTATTGACAGTAGCTCATGTTCTTTGTTAAAGTTCATCTGATGAGGATTCTTTATTTATTGATTGATTCATACAGTAAGTACATCATCAAAATAATAGGGAGAGAAAAAATAAGGTAACCTTCCTTTCCCCTAATTTAGATAAGGTTACACATAGTCTGAAATAGGTTAAGTCTTGTAGTTGTTCACTTCACAAAATTTTCAGTCCTTAATTATTTTCACAAAGTAGATTTTTAGATTTAAATGCTTCAAAACCAAACATAGAAGAAATATTTCACATTATCATCACCAGTTGGTTAAGGAATTTCAACCATAATCTCAAGTCTCTTCTTAGTGTGTTTATAAGTATTTTCTTTTTTCATAGAAGGAAAAAGGTTGTTATTTGAATTTCTAAAATTTGACGATTTTTACGGGGGAGAAACAACCATTCACCAATTTTCTTCTTTTCAAGAATATTGATAGAAAATCTCCATCCTGAAGGGTTGATTACATCAATCCTTTGATGACTGAGCTAAATCAATGGAGATATTTGGTATTCCAAATCAAAATATAATATTGATATCATGATTAGCAAGAAAAGCAATTTTCGGAAGAAATATACAAGCGAATTTGAAAAAAAAACAAGAATAAAACAATATACAAACAGTGGAAAATATCATCTGGAAGTGATGAATTCCAAAAAAAATAGGTCTATTGTGAGGTCCACGTTATAATGGCAGTGTTTGATTGCAATTATAGCAATGGTATTGTTTGATAGCAATGGTATTGCTATCCTTGTCTATAATTCAACAAAGCGGATAGCGCTATTTCTTTCTCGCATTCCTCTGTTGCCAAATCGTCTTTCAACAATGTAGAATTAATAGCTAGCAATGGTATTGATATCCTTGTCTATCATTGATCAAAGCGGATAGCGCTACCTCTTTCTCGCTTTGCTTTGTTATCAGATCGTCCTTGAACAATGTAGAATTAATAATTAATTAAAAAAATATCTATCTTAATTATGAGAAATTATCATGAAATTATTGAAAAATATAATTTATTGTCCAATAAAATCACAATATAAACGTTCAAAATTAATCGGAAACGTTTTTCTTCTATCTTCCTCGACTGCTATTATAACGTGGACTTCACTTTAGATATTGTTCAATGAGAAATTTTACAAATCATTTGCATTGCTTTCGTTAGTGAAATTGTCACTTAAAATAAACATTCAACTACTGATTTGGGTAATGATGTTGGCTTTGGTTTTGGCAGGTGGCTTGGGTGCGGGTAGACACGCAGACGATTCTGTCGATTCACCACAACGTGATCACACAGAATCCTCGCGTGTCACTCTCGTTCAACGATCATCGCTCCTGGTATCTGCACATAAAAAACGTTCAGGAGGTCGACCGCGGCTGGTACATGTGTCAGGTCAACACAGACCCTATGCGCAGTCGCCAAGGCTATCTGCAAGTCGTTGGTGAGTCTATCGATGATATTCTTCTACTTGATGATATTATAATGTTAAGTAAAAACGACTAAAGCCACATTCAAACAAATCGATTAAAATCACATTCACAACAACAACACAAAATGTAGGTAAATCATTTTTATTCAAGTTGATAATTATCATGAACTCATATTATTATATCCATTATCCATATTATAACATTTAAATTGCAATTAAAAGGCACAGATTTGTATCTCTTAGAATAGTAAAGAAGTGAAACTACAATTAATTATATTTGAGGTGGCTACTACTACACTTGTAGTGTAGATGATTTGTAGATGTATTGTTGATGATTTATTAATTTATTTATTCATGAAGACAACAGGTAGAACCCCATTTTGCCTCATTCATACAATACAATAACTTCCAACATAATACAATTTTCAATAGAAAGAAGATAAAAAATGTGGAAAAAGGAATATAAAGCTGATAATAAAATGAAGAATAGTGGAGAAATGAAAAAGAATAAAATTACAGTGGCTGAATTCAATACGAAAAATACACAAAAATAATCTGTATAATAATTAGTAGTATTTGTTTACAAAAAATGTAAACACAAATCACAAAATGATGGACCACATACTACTCGGCCAAATCATATGAAATCCTTCGGATTTTGGAAGGGTAGAACCAGAAGATGATATCAACTTATTTAGTATTCATTGAATATATTGCTGTTTTTCTCTATTATTTATAACAAGAAACAAAGTATTTTCTGGATGAGAGAATTGACTGAATTCAAGCTACATATTAAACCCTTACTACTTCTCATGCTATAATTTGTGTTCTCTGTATGGCAATATTCACTCATCAAGTAGAACATGTTCAGAACTTTAAAAACGGGAGGGTTTTGGATGGGCACAATTTTCTCAGATGGCAATTCAACGGAAAAGAGCTTTCTCTCAATTTCTAATGCAAAATTAATCTAATAAGGTGATTGTGTTATTCGCGATCTGTCTGTATGTGTTTTGAATATCCCGCACCCCAACACATCAATCGATCGTAAATCGTGGATGAATGGTACAGCGTTTTCTTGAACGATTGTTCACCGTTAGTTCTGATGATGAACTGAATAGAATAAATCATAATATAAGGGAAAAATCTTCTTATTTTTAAAGCGTTTAATGCTACCAAACTCACCGCAGATTTGAATTTGAATCGTTGAAGTGAGAATTTCAGAATTTAGCAAGTAGCTTCTGGAAGCAGTTTTAGGGAGTGGTAAAGGGTAAAGCGATAAGGTGAAGGGGCGGATAATGCAAGCAAACATCCAGAAAGCGTAAGTGGATTGGTGACAGTACCAACGAGTGGGGAATTTGGCTACCAAGATCTTATCATTTGACAGTCAATTTATTTGCTCTTTCAAAAGACTCCTTTCCCAAGTACGTGCACACGATTACACGATTAAGATTGTGTGAATAAATTCTCCAGCCCAACCTTACTATATTTCTCTTGGCACAAGTCGCATTATAGAGATACACTGCCAATGATCTACTGCTCTGGATCTACTGCTCTGGATCTACTGCTCCACCTACAACACCTGCTACAGTACAACAACTCCAAACTTTACAGATTCTTGGCAAGAAACAATATTGTCTAGAGAAATAAATTACTTTTGTTGGGAGAGTGATAAGCTGTACGTTTCACAAAAATGGTTCGATTGAGATGCTTTCACAATTCCATTACCACCAAACCCTAAATGTCATTCATACTTCCAAAACATGACGTCTAATTTAATACAGAATCTTGGAAAAGTCATTGTGCTCCTTATTGTCATAGTTACTTGCACATTAAACAGACCTGAATTTTCATGTGTTGATCCTATTCTGTCTATTCATAGGGATCATCAGAATGACACTACACTGTAAAAGTGGCAATGTCTGAGAAATTTCTCTCAGAAACTAGGGAGTTTCCTATACTCTTTTTATCTGTTCGAAGGCATAATAGATAACCTGTTATTTCCTCACACATTACGCACATGTACTGACTTATTGACGTTCTACAATAATTAAGGTAGCCGAAAATTATTAACGGTGAACTAGTTGTTGATAATTTGGTGAACATCTTTGCATCTTTATCAGTATGAGTTGCAATGTTATATAAAATTAATTGGTGAATCGGTTTCTTTACAAGTCTTCATGAGAAAAATGATCATCAATATAATTTTAAATAACTCTGAATTTGAAAGACAATATTCTTCAAATATTACGTCTTTCCTCTATAGGCAATTTCAGGTAATTTTGATTTTGCATGAGCTGTTTCGAAATGAATAGGTTTCAATAATATTCAAGTCAGTTTTTTCTTCAAGTTATAACAGAAAAGGCTCTGCTGTATTACAAAAATGGTCACGCCTCTGAGCTGAAACATTCTGAAGTACATGGTATTAAATATTGAGAGAACACATATAGATTTTGTATGCACTGAATAAGTCCAGTATGAACTATTCAATCATTCAAGAAAACTCCAGAATGTATATCTTAATGTCACCTGTAATGATATTCATTTAAGAAAACTCCAGTAACTTATGAATATCTTAATGTCAAATGTAGTTAATATTTTGTGAAATTGTTTGATAAAAATATAAAATACTGCACAATACAAATTCAGAAACTTTTTCATTGAACAAAGTAAGAAGAATTTTCATGATGATAGCCAACCTCCGCAATGGACAAAATACCTAAAAGGAACAGAAACTCTGAGACGTAATTTGATGGGATATTAATTTTGTTTGTGCAGTTCCTCCGCGGATCTTGGAGGAGGAGACAAGTGGTGACCTGGTGGTGCGAGAGGCGACCAACGTGAGCCTGCACTGCCGGGCCGTCGGCTACCCGGAGCCGTACGTCATGTGGCGGCGGGAGGATGGTGAGGACATCAACTACAATGGCGAGATAGGTCAGTAAATGGCACGCCTGAGTCCATCTGTATCATTCCTTATACCAGGAATATGAGTTATGATTGTACACTCCCTCACCTGAATTTTCTTCCTGAAGACACTCCCCCACCTGAATTTGTGTAACTAAGAGAGTAGAAAGCTTTATCAAAGGAGCAGTTTCTTTTCATGATGGCATTTTCACGAATTATTATTTTGTTTGAAGGCATAATAGATAACCTGTTATTTTCTCACACATTACGCACATGTACTGACTTACTGACGTTCTACAATAATTAAGGTAGCCGAAAATTATTAACGGTGAACTAGTTGTTGATAATTTGGTGAACATCTTTGCATCTTTATCAGTATGAGTTGCAATGTTATATAAAATTAATTGGTGAATCGGTTTCTTTACAAGTCTTCATGAGAAAAATGATCATCAATATAATTTTAAAT
Source organism: Nilaparvata lugens (assembly GCF_014356525.2). NCBI lineage: Eukaryota > Metazoa > Arthropoda > Insecta > Hemiptera > Delphacidae > Nilaparvata > Nilaparvata lugens. The sequence goes on from NC_052504.1 coordinate 15,788,000, forward strand.
AACTCTGAATTTGAAAGACAATATTCTTCAAATATTACGTCTTTCCTCTATAGGCAATTTCAGGTAATTTTGATTTTGCATGAGCTGTTTCGAAATGAATAGGTTTCAATAATATTCAAGTCAGTTTTTTCTTCAAGTTATAACAGAAAAGGCTCTGCTGTATTACAAAAATGGTCACGCCTCTGAGCTGAAACATTCTGAAGTACATGGTATTAAATATTGAGAGAACACATATAGATTTTGTATGCACTGAATTAAGTCCAGTATGAACTATTCAATCATTCAAGAAAACTCCAGAATGTATATCTTAATGTCACCTGTAATGATATTCATTTAAGAAAACTCCAGTAACTTATGAATATCTTAATGTCAAATGTAGTTAATATTTTGTGAAATTGTGTAATAAAAATATAAAATACTGCACAATACAAATTCAGAAACTTTTTCATTGAACAAAGTAAGAAGAATTTTCATGATGATAGCCAACCTCCGCAATGGACAAAATACCTAAAAGGAACAGAAACTCTGAGACGTAATTTGATGGGATATTAATTTTGTTTGTGCAGTTCCTCCGCGGATCTTGGAGGAGGAGACAAGTGGTGACCTGGTGGTGCGAGAGGCGACCAACGTGAGCCTGCACTGCCGGGCCGTCGGCTACCCGGAGCCGTACGTCATGTGGCGGCGGGAGGATGGTGAGGACATCAACTACAATGGCGAGATAGGTCAGTAAATGGCACGCCTGAGTCCATCTGTATCATTCCTTATACCAGGAATATGAGTTATGATTGTACACTCCCTCACCTGAATTTTCTTCCTGAAGACACTCCCCCACCTGAATTTGTGTAACTAAGAGAGTAGAAAGCTTTATCAAAGGAGCAGTTTCTTTTCATGATGGCATTTTCACGAATTATTATTTTGTTTGAAGTTGCGTTAACATCAAATTTGTCAACAAAATTCTGTCTGGAAATAGTATGTGAATGGTATAGGGATTTGAGGAAAACTCAGTTGGGAACTTTGGTGTAAACGCGTCTTAAGATTTTCAAAGATTGCGTTTTCCTCACGATATTTTCACTTGGGAATAACCCCTTCAAATACAAAGTTCAGGAATTACTTAATAATAACAGATTTACTCTCTAAAACTTCCAAATTTCAATAATTATTCTGTTTGTTCAGAGCTTCATTAATTAATTTTTTTAATTTTCATATTATTCAACTATTCTGCAACATAAATATTTCTGGTATTCGAACGAATTTTACATTTTTGCTAATTGATCTAGAGAATGAAAATGAAAATGAAGGTCCGGTTGCACGAAAGCTTGTTGAATTTTAATCATGATTAAAAGCCACAAAAACCAATAAGAGAATACTTTTTCGAGAAAAACGTTTCTCTGCGATTGGTTCTCGTGGTTACAGATAGAATTTAACAGGTGTTTGAGCAATTTGTAGATGATTATGTCGTGTTTACAAATCAAATCACGCAAATTGGAAATGGAACTGATATATTTTTCTCTTTACAGTGAATGTTGTGGACGGAGAGCTACTGCAAATTTCTCGAGTCAGCAGATTGCATATGGGAATCTACCTGTGTATCGCCTCCAACGGAGTCCCACCATCCATCAGTAAACGGCTCATGCTTCGAGTACAATGTGAGCTTATATAAATTTTTCCGGCTAAAGATCATTTTTAAGTAGCTTGAACATTTTCCTAGGCTCTAGGCTGGGGTTAGACCAAACGATCGAATAATTGTTCTGAACAAGGGTTGATATAAAGCTCTAAAGCCATGGAAACTAAAATTGGATTTATACACTTTTGGAGACATATAGTATCATGCTTCACATATACCAGGCTGTTTCTATGGCCCGGTTGCTCAAAATCCTATTTATTTCTCACCATCATTGAATGCCACGAGAACCAATCAGAGGATGGCTTCTTTTGGCTGAGCAACTAGGCTTAGGTGTTTCATGCTCGAGGACTCGTGCTCTAGCTCTATGCTTTGGTCTAATCCCAACCGGTTTTCTCTATATGCAGCTTTAATATAAGATTGCATGTTTACACATACTATTTTCATTTTGTGAGTAGAAGTGTTTTTGCAAATCTGTATAATATAGTATTAATGTACACAATCTTATTGGATGGATCTCAATTTTTAGTACACAATTTGTAATTATCGACTGCTGGCTATGCAGAGCATTGCCACAATTTTTAAAGTATTACGATAAAATTCTCTAATTAAATAGCCAAGCATCATCTTCTAATTCAATAAAGGAGTTTCATTAAGGTAAAATTAGTTCATAGTTATGAAGTACTGCTCATTCAGCGAATATGCAAAATCATACGACAATTTCAGAGCCGTTAATTGTTTCATTCAATTCAATTCAATTCAAAAATTCTTTATTCCTCATAAAAAACGAAACAATATGATTTACAATCTGCTGTCAGTTCTACATACTCTTACAAGAACTCATACATAAGAATAATATTTTTGTACAACAAAAAATTAAAATTAAATCAAATGGAAAGTGGTTCTCAAAAAATCCACATCCTAGTATTTTAATCATGATTGAGATTCATAACTTATCAGGGAAGAGTCGTGAACCGATAGTGCTTTAATTCAGGAATGATCTTCACATGGACCTGAGGTCTGTGTGTGAAGACTAGTTCTTCGGCTTGCCAATACGTTTGGAAGATTCCGAGGAATGATTCAGATTTTTATAAACATTAACGTTAATAAGGATTGACTTTTTTCAAATAGATAATATGGTAAATTGATAATATTATACTAGATATTACAAAAGCAACAGTTACAATTATCTGTTGGTGATTGTGTTTAAAGCACTATGTCATAGGGTATTGGTACGCAGACCTGTTGTCTGGATGACGATGACTAATCCACAAGAAACAGGCGCGGGCCCCAACAGATTAACCAATTTGCGATATTGTAATGGTCTCAAGTTGTAGAATAATAATAATAATAATAATAATAATAATAATAATAATAATAATAATAATATAATAATAATAAAAGGTGAGTTTAATGTTAAGAATGAGTAATTAAAAAAAAATATGTAGTAAAATGTGAAAAATATAATGTAAAAAATTTATAAATCACGTAGATTTGGAGGATGAGCCAGAGGGTGTCCTCAGAACCATGCGCGGGCTCTCCTTCATCAGGTTAAAAGAAATAATTTAAAGAAAATTTATCAGAGCGCGAATATATTACAATTAGCTAGATAGATATTGAAAATGAAATTAATAGATATTGAAAAAAAATGTCAATGAGATAAATTAATTCCAGGTTTCAATCATTTTTTTGTTCAGTTCAGTTACCTATATTGTGGAATAGGACTTTTGGATGTTTTGTGAATAGCGAGTATTATGTTGATGTGTGATTGTGGAGAAAATAGTGTTTTGATTTTTATATATATATGAGTAAGGAGTGTTTTTATGAATAGTTGCCTAATTGTAAGGATAGCTGTTTCCTGATAAAGTGCAATAGATGGATTGATGATTGATTGTGTATTAATTTTCTCAAAGCAGTCTACGAATTCTCTTTCGGCCGGTGTCACCATATAAGGCATAACGGGTCAGCAGTAGCTAAAATTGGGATTAATACAATACATTCTTAAATGCTAAGGAGCTTGTTTCATATTTAATATAAAATACCTTAATTGTAACCACATATATTACAGCAATATTCTCAATCATTGACTTATTAATCATAATATTAGTACAAAGTCTAAATGAAATGAATGAAACAATATGAAGGCAAGCACTGCCTTCAACTTTCTGTTTTCTGTCCATCAAGCAATGTTCATCAGCCCCCATTACCCACATTATTGTCGCAATAATCAGGGCCTACACAACTCTTCCATTTCTCTTCCTGAATTCCTAATGAGAGTATATTACAGGCAAGAATGGATTTTCACGTCTGGTATTGTGGTTTGATATTTCGAATTCGTCACCCATGATGCACAACAATACTCCACTTCAGATGAAAAATTCAGCATAAGGGGAGTGAACATCTTTAGGAAGCTACATATTTAGGAACCATTTAGCGTACGTGGAGGGTGAATCTGAAAAAGGTGCAGAGGATTCCAACAACCCAAGTTGGAATGTTGTGAACGATTCCAAAAAATTACAACAGCACACTTATGATTCCTATGGTTGCGAAAAGTGTTGACTTCGTTCACATTATACACAAACATAAAACTCTTGAGTTTGACGACGTCTTGAATGATTATAATATAAGATCATAACCACATACCAATGTGGATTATATTCTTGAAATGAATACAAAGTAGACTAACCCATATTGAAAATATAGTAAAACTTATTTGCATTCCAAAAGGTAGTCATATCGATACTAATGCATTATACAATGTGTACGTTAATTTCCATAAGAATCAAACCATAAAAATCCATTGCCAGAGCCATTCCTTATCACTCTATCCAAAAACTCACGTGAATTCAAAATGTTATGTTATTTACTACTGCATTTGATAAATAGTGAATACAGTTCAATCCAATCACTTCTCCAAGAGTGAAGATTGGATCAGAACAGGAAAAGTCGCTTAGAAATTTTTACTCGAAGATTCTTTAAAACGAAAAATATATTCGGGAATGCACTTTTCATGATAAGCTTTCACTGTCGTCTTTACTTTGCATGAAGCAATGTAATAGAAATATGACGCAATGATAAGAAAGCTACCCAATGTGGGAAGTCTACCAAGTATTGTAGAAAATACTGTATTTAAACTCTTTTGTGCCAATATACATTATTTTGCTGAAGCTGTGTGTGGATAATGAAACTGGCGATGAGAGATGAATGCACGTAATAGCTTTAGGTGGGCTCCGAACCACCTGAGACCGATTTTCGAACTCATAAATGATAAATGATATTCAGAGGAGTTCAGCTCTAATAATAGCAAAGCAATAAACTAAGAATTAGACTGATTAGCAAATTTTGTTGAAAAATAAATTGAAAGGTTCTCCCTTAGAATGCCAATATTGTCATAGTATTATTCGATAGGGCATATGTATTGCTAAATTGTAATATACGTTTACGTAATAGCACAGATCTAACCATGTTGACTTAGATCTAATAGCACAGACTAACTATGTTTAGTTAGTCTATAGTAATAGTTTTCACTTGGATATCGTCTTGAAATAGCACTCACTGTTTACCCTACATGTATACAGTGGTTTCTCTTGCATTCTCAGAGGTTCATGTTCGTTTACTCCTATTCGTTTCTTGAATATTTTACTGTAACTCACTCACAGTGAATTTAATTGATATCAATTACATTACATTGTGTACAAATTCTTAGCCTGAGGAAAGGCACATTAACAGGCTCAAATCCAAAACTGTTCCTTTTCCAATTTTTATAGCATCCACAGTCCAAAGGAAATTGTAGGTAATTTTCACTTTTCAAAAGAAAAATTCACATTAGCTCATAAAAATAAGCAAGTTTTCCATTTTAAGTAAATATTATAAATCTCTCAGAACTAACAAAATCTAAACCCAAAAAAGTGTAAACTTTAAATGAGAAGCTTCAAGATTTTGAACCAGAAACTACAAGCAAAATTGACGGATCAGATTGCCTCAAGGCCCAGAATACCATAGAAATCAAAAAGGGTACGATTGATTGTGTCTACAGTCCCGCCTATGCTGACCATACCGAATCAGCTGGAAGGCGCCTACCCAGGTCAGGACGTCGCTCTCGAGTGCCATACAGAGGCCTACCCGACGTCCATCAACTACTGGACCACTGAGGATGGTGATATGATTGTTTCAGGTACAGGTACAGTATATTTTTGAATTTCAATCTGTGTGTGCGTAGTATAATAGAGTTGCAATCTTCGTATACTGTATACTGTAGTGCCTTATGTATTATTGCTATAATAGTATATAGTAAAACACTTATTGACATGGGCTGCTTTAAATTAATAAAACAAAATAAATCTTATAGCACCCTTTATTCTTTAAAAAAACTTAAAAATAGTTGAACAACTAGTTTCGGTTTACACCATCTTCAGGTTCTAAAATAAAATCTATTTTATTAAAATTTATTTTTAAACCTGAAGATGGTGTAAACCGAAACTAGTTGTTCAACTATTTTAAAGTTTTTTAAAGAATAAAGGGTGCTATAGGATTTATTTTGTTTTATTAGTATATAGTAATATAGTATAAATATGCTATATTGTAGGGCCAACAGTGTTAGGATAGGTAACGCTGTAGAGCTTGTAGTATCCTGCACTGTTCGTAACTACATATTATAGTCTACTCAGATTCGTATAACTCCCTAATTGGCGGGGAGGGGCATACTAAAGTTGAAGTGAGATGGAGGAACAGTTTGGCCAATAACAAGCAGGAAAGCGTCAAATACTCTAGTGTTACTAAAAAGTATCTCTAGTGACAGAGACAAATAATCTAGTACTAAACGGTATCTTAACTCTGATAGCGTCCATCTGATTCGGAAGTTATAAAAATCAGAATATATAGTAAAAACTTTTTTGTTATTTGAGAAGTTGGAATTGTGGTAATTATTCAAATAAAATAAAAAGACTAAGAAATTGTCGAAAACCACAGATTTATTGATAGTTATAAACTATTTCTTATAGAAACTAGTGTTTTTATTTAATATAGTAAAATGCAATGTCCGGTAGTACCTTTTTTCTTCCCAGTGAGATTAATGTTACAAAATTATTCGAAATAATGGAAAACATTCACAATAGGAGCTTCGAGTAGGTATATCTTACACATTTTTAAAAATAATGTCGATCATAAGGATAGAAAAGGATAGAAATATTCAATAAGCTCTATATAAATATGCTGTGATCATTTTAAATACTCTTATTATGGAGCTGTTAGTGCTGTGCTCACGGTAGAGTATCCATAGGACTCCCTATGATTTACTCCCAGTTCCATGAATTCCGTTTTGAAGAGTGCTTCATCCTCGTCAACAGCAAGGTGGTAGGTAATTTATTGAAATTTGAGCAGACTGATCCCCCCTCTCCACACGTTGTTGTTGATATGCTACAGTGCAAAATAATAAAAATGCCCAGAGCGATCCGGACAGTTCCATGAATTCCGTTTTGAAGAGAATGTACCAACTCTTGAATATTGTAATTATTTGAAATTTGGCCGAATTCCAATGATATTCAATTTCCATCAGCTTATAATTTGAATTCATATTAAAATAGTTTATTTTTCAGTGTTAAACTGAGTTCAAACTAGCTTCACTCATATGAAAATGTAGCACTCGAATCAAAAGCCTACTTTTGTGACAAATGTAGGAGTACAATACCAACAAACGATCTTCACAAATAATGTTATGCTTGAACAGAACAGAGCTACATGAAACAGAACAGAGTTGGCTTGTTAATTAACAAACGAACAAGTATCCGCGATTCAAGTTCATTCAGGATGCAGTCCAATAAATGATAAGCTGACAATAAAGCCAGCCCACGCCACTTGGCTTTAATTAATACGTGATAAATTGATGCCACTGCTTGGGTTAACTGCAGCCGTTTATTACACCGATTTCCGTCGACACAGCATTTTCCGGAAGCGAATAGTGAATGGCTGTTGCTTGCTTGCTGGGTAGCACCGGCTTGATAACATGCATCTAGTAGTGTTTCAATGCAGTGGTTTAAAACTATCACTTGTATTTGCTTCCAACAGGAAATTCCACTCCAACACCCAATTGTATGTTAACGTCTGTTCGAATAGTCGCTAATAAAACTTTGAATTTTCTGCTGATGAGAAACATACTTCAGGACGAGAAACGCAAATGTGTTAATCATGGGTCATTACAGGGTCTAGAAGGGATCAAATTGATGTCTTACAGATAGATGGGAAGCTACCAGTTGAATATTGAAAGTTAATGGTTGATCATAGTTTCCAATATATCCCTGAAGGAAATTTATGGAATATTAAATCATATTTTAGAATTTGATGAGCTTGATGTCTCATACTGTAATATTCATATTGTTTATTGATCTTATGAGAGATAAATGGAGATCTCTCAATTGAATATTGAAAAATGAATGCGTGATCACAGCATGAATGTCCCCAGCATTATTTCTAGAGAAAAATTTTGAAGATATGATATAATATTCAAGAATTCATGGAACTTCATGTCTCGTGCTATATAAGTATAATTGTTTATTGATCTTTTGAGCTCTTACAATAACACTATATTGTAATATAATAATATGAAAGTTGGAAGAGTGTAGTACAGTAGGTTATCACATCTTCAATGAATTTTGCTCTCAGAAATTAAAGTATTCAAAATGGAGGACCAAGTTTTTTATTTGTTTAGTAGAGTAGGCAGACAATTATTAATGGAGCAGCTAAGCAATTCAGCTTGAAATTATAGTCTTTTTTTGGACATTAGAAGGTCAAACCAATAAATTGGATGAGGAAATACAATAAAATTGAAATCTATCATTCTGCACATTTATCTAGATCAGCGGTTTCCAAAAAGTGATCCGCGAAAGCGAGGAGCCCGAGGGAAGGAAAATTGATGTTTTAAGCGTTATTAGTGTTATTTAAATGAACTTTATTGGTCTATATTAAAGTATAATCAATTTCCCTTCGAAAATGTTATAACAAACTCATCAGAAGTTCAAAATATGTTCCCAATCGGTAAAAGAAGTGATAAGTTCCAAATTTCCAATGCAATAAGATAGAACTTTAAAGTTTGTTTGGAATCTTAATGGCGGATTTGTACCACGTGACAGTCAATGGCCATACTGTGGGTAATATAGTTACTGTAGTCTCGACCTATAACAGTAGAGCTCAACCTTCATTAGTCTACAGCTAAGGGCCAATCGTGGAGCTTCACACATACTACATTCTGCTGCTCAATGTGTGAAATTTAAGTTTCCTAGAGATTCATGATGGTGTATGAACCGTAACTAGTTATTTTTAAAATTAATGGTTATGATATCAATTCGTATTTATTATATATGGATATATACCACAACATCACCTTCATAACAATACAGAAATATATCAATTTACTACATTAAGATAGTATTTTCAGTCTACTTGTAAACTACACCTTTTCCAATTGCATTGAATGAAGAAGTATCAATATTTTAATTGAGACTGGTCATTTAAATATGAAAAAAAGGCCGATGTAAATTGGAAAAGTCATAGAATGAAAAATGTTTTATTCAATTTGAGAATATATTAATGAATGTTTTTGAGAATAGTCATTTGTAATTGAAAAAGCATCTTAAACTTAAATGAGAACAGTTAATCTCATTTGAGAAGTTGTCACATGTAATTGAGATAGTGAATTGTATTTATGAGAGTATCATTTGAATTTGAGATAATAACACTCTTGTAATTGTAAGAATGTCAGAATGTAATTGGAAAATAGAATGAAAAACTCTTGTTCACGAATAGAAATCCAGAATGTAGGATCGCTTTCTGCTAAGACAAATCCTGAAGAGAGTAGAAGAATATGACGAGAGTAGAATGGATTAATCACTATTTTCGATAGATAACTTCTTATTCACATATGATATTACTGTTTCTCAATAATTACAAGTGACTATTATCAAATAAATAATAAATTATCGATATCTTCTCAAATTTAATTGATACTTTCTCAAATACAATTGGAAAAGGTTTAAACATGTTCAGCTGCATGTAACCTATACAATTATGTACGCCTACAGTGAATTCTCTTTTCTTAACAAGCTTGAAAGAAAGAAAATCACAGTATAATCTTTCTTCTTGTGAATTTTTGTTCGCATGCTTTGTATTCATGTGTTTAATTTAGTTAATAATTTAATTCCAGCCGTTTTTTGGTAAACTGCTTGCTATCCATCGTGATACATTGGTACATTGGATCGATGTATAATCGATGATAACATTCAAGCAAGGAGACCAAGCCTTTTATCGAGCTTTAGAATGGTCATAAGATATGAGAGGTTTAGATTGCGACAAGTCAGGAGCCACCTACCTTTTCACGGAGGGCTTCCAGCCTTTTGATGATAAGGCCCGCCTTCCCTCCCCACCCCCTCCCATGGCTCCCAAGCAGTTGCAGTGGACATCGCTTCTGCCAAGTTGAATTGATGAAAAACGAGTTTCTCTGGAACTTTGCCCAAGAGCCGCTTTATCAATGCAAACATGGAACTTGTGATTCTCATGGGAATCATGCTGACGCGGAATGAAATTTATTGCAACAGTTGAAAAAACCTTTATTGACTGGGCTATTTCTTTCTCAGAGGTTCATGCTCGTTTCCTCCTATTCGTTTCTTGATATTTTACTTTAACTCACTCACAGTAAATTTAATTGATATTAATTCCATTATATTGTGTACAAATTTTTAGCCTGAGGAAAGGCACATTAACAAGCTCAAATCCAAAACTGTTCCTTTTCCAATTTTTATAGCATCCACAGTCCAAAGGAAATTGTACGTAATTTTCACTTTTCAAAAGAAAAATTACATTAGCTCATAAAAATAAGCAAATTTTCCATTTTAAGTAAATATTATAAATTTCTTAGAACTAACAAAATCTAAACCCAAGAAGTGTAAACTTTAAATGAGAAGCTTCAAGATTTTGAACCAAAAACTACACGCAAAAAAAATTGACAGATCAGATTGCCTCAAGGCCCAGAATATCATAGAAATCAAAAAGGGTACGATTGATTGTGTCTACAGTCCCGCCTATGCTGACCATACCGAATCAGCTGGAAGGCGCCTACCCAGGTCAGGACGTCGCTCTCGAGTGCCATACAGAGGCCTACCCGCGTCCATCAACTACTGGACCACTGAGGATGGTGATATGATTGTTTCAGGTACAGGTACAGTATATTTTTGAATTTCAATCTGCGTAGTATAATATAGAGTTGCAATCTTCGTATACTGTATACTGTAGTGCCTTATGTATATTGCTATAATAGTATATAGTAAAAACACTTATTGACATGGGCTGCTTTAAATTAATAACAAAATAAATCTTTATGCACCCTTTATTCTTTAAAAAAACTTAAAAATAGTTGAACAACTAGTCTCGTTTACACCATCTTCAGGTTCTAAATAAAATCTATTTTAAACCTGAAGATGGTGTAAACCGAAACTAGTTGTTCAACTATTTAAAGTTTTTTAAAGAATAAGGGTGCTATAAGATTTTTTTGTTTTATTAGTATATAGTAAATAGTTATAATATGCTATATTGTAGGGCCTACGGTGTTAGGATAGGTAACGCAGTAGAGCTTGTAGTATCCTGCACTGTTCATACTACATATTATAGTCTACTCAGATTCGTATTTGGCGGTTCTCAGACTCCCTAATTGACGGGGAGGGCATACAGCATACTAAAGTTGAAGTGAGATGGAGGAACAGTTTGGCCAATAACAAGGAGGAAAATGTCAAATACTCTATAGTGAGGTCCACGTTATAATGGCAGTGTACGATTGACAATACTGTTGCTGTCCTTTTCTGTCATACACACAACAGATAGCGCTATTTCTCTCTAGCTTTGCAATGTTGTCTGTTTTCAGAATATTCTGTTTCTTCTGCTTTTGACAGTGACTGTACAAAAGTAAACAACCAATTCTCAGCCGCCATTTTTGTTCTTCATTCTATCAAAATACTTTAGTACACAAGTCGTATAATTGATTTAAAATGTATTTTTGAAACAATGAAATGATTTTTAGTCATTACAGTATAAGAAACACAATTAAAATACCTGAATGACATTTTAAAAGTTGATAACTAATCATCCATGCTTCTTAGCCTACACTTGTGGGTTAGACGTAATCGTACCGGTATAATTGATATTAAAAGGTTATTTCAAAATTATTTTCATTGAAATTACTCATTTTAAATAGGATTTCTATTTTTCTATTATTTTTAAAAGAAATTGGATAGAATACCAACCCAATAACTCAATTTCTGTTGTTTTGAATTCAGATTGGTGTATCATAGCTTTTTGAATTAGCCGCCATTTCAGGTTTGCATAAAAATAAAAATCTGATCTCAGTTATGAAAGAAAATTTCTGAATCAAATTATGAAAAAATATATTTTAAAGTTTTTTAAAGAATAAAGGGTGCTATAGGATTTATTTTGTTTTATTAGTATATAGTAATATAGTATAAATATGCTATATTGTAGGGCCAACAGTGTTAGGATAGGTAACGCTGTAGAGCTTGTAGTATCCTGCACTGTTCGTAACTACATATTATAGTCTACTCAGATTCGTATAACTCCCTAATTGGCGGGGAGGGGCATACTAAAGTTGAAGTGAGATGGAGGAACAGTTTGGCCAATAACAAGCAGGAAAGCGTCAAATACTCTAGTGTTACTAAAAAGTATCTCTAGTGACAGAGACAAATAATCTAGTACTAAACGGTATCTTAACTCTGATAGCGTCCATCTGATTCGGAAGTTATAAAAATCAGAATATATAGTAAAAACTTTTTTGTTTATTTGAGAAGTTGGAATTGTGGTAATTATTCAAATAAAATAAAAAGACTAAGAAATTGTCGAAAACCACAGATTTATTGATAGTTATAAACTATTTCTTATAGAAACTAGTGTTTTTATTTAATATAGTAAAATGCAATGTCCGGTAGTACCTTTTTTCTTCCCAGTGAGATTAATGTTACAAAATTATTCGAAATAATGGAAAACATTCACAATAGGAGCTTCGAGTAGGTATATCTTACACATTTTTAAAAATAATGTCGATCATAAGGATAGAAAAGGATAGAAATATTCAATAAGCTCTATATAAATATGCTGTGATCATTTTAAATACTCTTATTATGGAGCTGTTAGTGCTGTGCTCACGGTAGAGTATCCATAGGACTCCCTATGATTTACTCCCAGTTCCATGAATTCCGTTTTGAAGAGTGCTTCATCCTCGTCAACAGCAAGGTGGTAGGTAATTTATTGAAATTTGAGCAGACTGATCCCCCCTCTCCACACGTTGTTGTTGATATGCTACAGTGCAAAATAATAAAAATGCCCGGACCGATCCGGACAGTTCCATGAATTCCGTTTTGAAGAGAATGTACCAACTCTTGAATATTGTAATTGATTGAAATTTGGCCGAATTCCAATGATATTTCAATTTCCATCAGCTTATAATTTGAATTTATATTAAAATAGTTTATTCTCCAGTGTGAAACTGAGTTCAAACTAGCTTCACTCATATGAAAATGTAGCACTCGAATCAAAAGCCTACTCTTGTGATAAAATGTAGGAGTACAATACTAACAAACGATCTTCACAAATAATGTTATGCTTGAACAGAACAGAGCTACATGAAACAGAACAGAGTTGGCTTGTTAATTAACAAACGAACAAGTATCCGCGATTCAAGTTCATTCAGGATGCAGTCCAATAAATGATAAGCTGACAATAAAGCCAGCCCACGCCACTTGGCTTTAATTAATACGTGATAAATTGATGCCACTGCTTGGGTTAACTGCAGCCGTTTATTACACCGATTTCCGTCGACACAGCATTTTCCGGAAGCGAATAGTGAATGGCTGTTGCTTGCTTGCTGGGTAGCACCGGCTTGATAACATGCATCTAGTAGTGTTTCAATGCAGTGGTTTAAAACTATCACTTGTATTTGCTTCCAACAGGAAATTCCACTCCAACACCCAATTGTATGTTAACGTCTGTTCGAATAGTCGCTAATAAAACTTTGAATTTTCTGCTGATGAGAAACATACTTCAGGACGAGAAACGCAAATGTGTTAATCATGGGTCATTACAGGGTCTAGAAGGGATCAAATTGATGTCTTACAGATAGATGGGAAGCTACCAGTTGAATATTGAAAGTTAAATGGTTGATCATAGTTTCCAATATATCCCTGAAGGAAATTTATGGAATATTAAATCATATTTTAGAATTTGATGAGCTTGATGTCTCATACTGTAATATTCATATTGTTTATTGATCTTATGAGAGATAAATGGAGATCTCTCAATTGAATATTGAAAAATGAATGCGTGATCACAGCATGAATGTCCCCAGCATTATTTCTAGAGAAAAATTTTGAAGATATGATATAATATTCAAGAATTCATGGAACTTCATGTCTCGTGCTATATAAGTATTGTTTATTGATCATTTGAGCTCTTATAATAACACTATATTGTAATATAATAATATGAAAGTTGAAAGAGTGTAGTACAGTAGGTTATCACATCTTCAATGAATTTTGCTCTCAGAAATTAAAGTATTCAAAATGGAGGACCAAGTTTTTTATTTGTTTAGTAGAGTAGGCAGACAATTATTAATGGAGCAGCTAAGCAATTCAGCTTGAAATTATAGTCTTTTTTTGGACATTAGAAGGTCAAACCAATAAATTGGATGAGGAAATACAATAAAATTGAAATCTATCATTCTGCACATTTATCTAGATCAGCGGTTTCCAAAAAGTGATCCGCGAAAGCGAGGAGCCCGAGGGAAGGAAAATTGATGTTTTAAGCGTTATTAGTGTTATTTAAATGAACTTTATTGGTCTATATTAAAGTATAATCAATTTCCCTTCGAAAATGTTATAACAAACTCATCAGAAGTTCAAAATATGTTCCCAATCGGTAAAAGAAGTGATAAGTTCCAAATTTCCAATGCAATAAGATAGAACTTTAAAGTTTGTTTGGAATCTTAATGGCGGATTTGTACCACGTGACAGTCAATGGCCATACTGTGGGTAATATAGTTACTGTAGTCTCGACCTATAACAGTAGAGCTCAACCTTCATTAGTCTACAGCTAAGGGCCAATCGTGGAGCTTCACACATACTACATTCTGCTGCTCAATGTGTGAAATTTAAGTTTCCTAGAGATTCATGATGGTGTATGAACCGTAACTAGTTATTTTTAAAAATTAATGGTTATGATATCAATTCGTATTTATTATATATGGATATATACCACAACATCACCTTCATAACAATACAGAAAATATATCAATTTACTACATTAAGATAGTATTTTCAGTCTACTTGTAAACTACACCTTTTCCAATTGCATTGAATGAAGAAGTATCAATATTTTAATTGAGACTGGTCATTTAAATATGAAAAAAAGGCCGATGTAAATTGGAAAAGTCATAGAATGAAAAATGTTTTATTCAATTTGAGAATATATTAATGAATGTTTTTGAGAATAGTCATTTGTAATTGAAAAAGCATCTTAAACTTAAATGAGAACAGTTAATCTCATTTGAGAAGTTGTCACATGTAATTGAGATAGTGAATTGTATTTATGAGAGTATCATTTGAATTTGAGATAATAACACTTGTAATTGTGAGAATGTCAGAATGTAATTGAAAATAGGATGAAAAACTCTTGTTCAAGAATAGAAATCCAGAATGTAGGATCGCTTCCTGCTAAGATAAATCCTGAAGAGAGTAGAAGAATATGACGAGAGTAGAATGGATTAATCACTATTTTCGATAGATAACTTCTTATTCACATATGATATTACTGTTTCTCAATAATTACAAGTGACTATTATCAAATAAATAATAAATTATCGATATCTTCTCAAATTTAATTGATACTTTCTCAAATACAATTGGAAAAGGTTTAAACATGTTCAGCTGCATGTAGACTATACAATTATGTACGCCTACAGTGAATTCTCTTTTCTTAACAAGCTTGAAAGAAAGAAAATCACAGTATAATCTTTCTTCTTGTGAATTTTTGTTCGCATGCTTTGTATTCATGTGTTTAATTTAGTTAATAATTTAATTCCAGCCGTTTTTTGGTAAACTGCTATCCATCGTGATACATTGGTACATTGGATCGATGTATAATCGATGATAACATTCAAGCAAGGAGACCAAGCCTTTTATCGAGCTTTAGAATGGTCATAAGATATGAGAGGTTTAGATTGCGACAAGTCAGGAGCCACCTACCTTTTCACGGAGGGCTTCCAGCCTTTTGATGATAAGGCCCGCCTTCCCCCCCACCCCCTTCCATGGCTCCCAAGCAGTTGCAGTGGACATCGCTTCTGCCAAGTTGAATTGATGAAAAACGAGTTTCTCTGGAACTTTGCCCAAGAGTCGCTTTATCAATGCAAACATGAACTGTATATTCTCAAGGGATCAGCTTGACGCGGAATTTGAATTTATTGCAACATTTTGTAAACACTGCGTTGGATGCAACATTGCTGAAATCAAATGCGAGAATTAACGAACAATGCTGTTCACTATTGTTCAAACCGTTGAAATATGGCGTAAATGTATGATAAGATTATGAATAAATTATAAAATCCCTTTTACAATAATGGGTACAATACAATTTCCCTCAATGTAATTGCATTCAACAATAATACAAAATATCTTGATGTTGCTTTCCATGACGAAACACTATATAATAACTTTGTTGTGGTTCAGACACAACTGGTAACACACATTACTAGTAACACAGTGTCTGAACCACAACAAAGTTACAAAATATCTAGTATGGGTTGATGTTTATAGATACAAATTGTACTTTGTAATCATCCCCATATTAGAATTCCTTATTATTTGTAAGGCTTATAATATATTCTCAGATTTATTCGAAATGAAGCTGCTTGTGAGAGAATGTAGGACTGTGCCCAGAGACGGAGAGTTCTGGCGACTCGGTCAAGCTACGAACCTCCCATAGTCTGGAGCCTTCACCCAGCCGTACTGCCTACTTATCATAACTGCATACAAGCATTGAAAGCTCACGTTTTTGTTTGATTGTCAATGTTATAACTTCAGTATAGCAGGAATGCCCACAGGGTGAGGGAGTTAGGAGGCATTGGAATTCTTGGCGTGGGGGAAGGGACTGAAAACTCGGTTTTGCGAATTTTCCTATTCATGTGGGGGCAGGAGCTAAATTTTTCTTAATTTTTGGGGGTGGCTCATTGGGTTTAAGGAAGGGGCTGATCGCCCTTGGTATAGGGTTTATAAAAAAACATAAGTAGATTGATAACATCAATTTGAAGATTTGAATGATATTACTCAATTCTCATAATATCATTCACTTTTGAAGATGATAACGTAATGCTATTTCAATTGTGCAGCAGCATACTTTCTGATATATATTTTACAGGTGAAAAGTATGAAGCAGTATCCATGGATAATGGCTACAGCAAATACATGCTGCTGAAAATCAGACAAGTGAGCAGTGAAGACTTCGGCTCTTATAGATGTGTAGCTAAAAATTCTCTGGGAGAAACAGATGGACTCATCAAGCTGGATGGTTGGTTGAAGCAAATCAAGTAATTATTTTCACCTGAGGATCTGGCTTTGATTTTCATCATTGTAGTTTATGATTGGATGTAACCCTGCCAGATTCTCACTTCTTACTTCCTTCACGTATCTTCTACTAGCATTGACATTATCTTCTACAAGAATAATGGAGCAATATTATCTATTCCTTTGGAAATATAATATGAACAACATAAGCTCTATGTATGCTACCTTTATCATTATATTGAACTTGAAATCTTCATTTGAAGTGTATATTTCAAATGATTTTTCATTCAATAATCACATTGAATGATCAATTTAATTGAGTCAATATTATTAGATATATTTTCGTGAAAGAAATTAGGTTAATGAATAGCTTCATGAACAGTAATAATTGTTTCCTGGGCAAAACATACGCACTCATATTACTGTCAGAATCCCTTTCATCAAACATGCATTACATTTTTTTTTATTATTCGCTCTTAGAAACCTAATTATAGTTAGAAATGAACAACTGAGAACTGAGAATGTTTGCTCTGTACGAATTAGGTTGGATATAATGAAGAACTACTGTGAATTGCAATATTTGTTGATGTATCACATTGAACTTGCAAAATAATCGACATGATTATTAATTTATTATTTTCCAGAGATTCCAGCGCCTGTCACAAAAATTGCCAGCATTATACAGACAAATACAAATATGAGTGACTCATTAGAAAAAGGTAAACAACTACTCTTATTTCTTCTGCTTCTTAATATGTTTATTGTAATATTCCTCGTTGGATTACTAGACAACTCTCAAGAAATTTTGAGACTTCAGAGATGACATTATAAGGGGATTCAAATACCATTTTGAATATAATATATACATACTAAATTTGTAATGAGCTATTCCCACTCGTATTGGACTTGGTAGAAGTATACAAGGATATAGTAACAATAGCTATCTTGATGTTCAGCAACTCCCAGTAGAATAGCAATAAATAATTAATCAATACTTCAGACAACATAAAATAAAATATACGACTGATCATATCCCCAGCTTTTATAGCAGGAGGTATTGGAACAGAGAGTTACTGTTATGTACTAGCTTCGAAGAATAGTATTGAAGAGAATAATACTCGTATATTTCTCTCAAGGATGCAGGAGAAAGAAATAGAAGTAAAGACTATTGTATTGATCTGATGATTGTTATGTGTTTTTTGAAACGTTAACTAAAAATGGTTTTCCTCCAACTGTTAATTACATTGGAATGTTTTTACGTCACAATTTTATAATCTTGATACTTATCCGGAATGTGAAAAATTATGGGAGTTAATCTGAATCTTGACAATTGCTATTAATTTAACTCCACATCACTATATAAGATTAGTCTATTAAAGTTTATAAAACACTTATATTCATACATTCATAAAGTTTTTATCTCGAATTGGGAATGGATAGAAGGAATGCATCGAACTAAAGGCGATTAAAATACCAATCAGATTTACTAGATAATCGTCCATCTATCTCATCCTTATCTAACTGTATATTCCTATTGATCCATATTCTGTCATAGCCAGTATTACTCGATATCTTCCATGCTTATCTTAGTCAATGTTTACAGATTATACACATATTTACGTATTGTATGCTGTCAATTCCGTTTGATTATTCGAAATGTCGGTTTAAAGCCCATTCATGAATCTTGGATTGTTCAGAAGGTTTGTATTTACAGATGGCAGACAAAGGTTATCAGGCAATGCGGTTAGTGATTATCAATGGCAGGACTCAGGTAAGTGAATGAGAATATTGGAGAAATGCATAGAATTTGATTATCAACTAACAATAAAAAATGGGAAATTACAAAGGAAGTACTCTATTATACTGATACACGAAGGTAGTACTCGATTGTTTTGGATAGAAATACAACATGGAAAAGCGAATTCAAATTATTAATTCATCGTAGACTTGAGCAGTATGATATTGAGCATATCTGTGAAATAATCAGCAAAAATGTTCTTCCACATATCAACTATGCTGATATAGAATTGTGGAGGAATATGTTATAAATGAAATCTTGATTGAATATTAAATAGACTGGTTTCTATGACAATAAAGAGAATATAGGTAGAGCATGGGAAGATATCACAGTAGGGTTAGAACATTAGTGTTCCAAGTTTAATTGTTTGTTCAAGCCGATTATTTTCGACTATTGTTAATAATAATTACTGTCGTGGACCGGCGAGAGTTTATGAACGGCACAGTTTGCGAGACTTTCAGCATCACATCGCTCCACGTAAAGAGCTACGTGGACTATTGGCTTGAACAAGCAATGAAATTTGTAACATAACCTCATGGGATGCCTTCTTGATCTATCTTTTCTCTATCATTAGACCCAAGGTAACTTACCTAGAATACCTGGAATGCCTTGTACCTGTATTCTAGGTACATTAATTAGACCTATACATTGAATGGTCCATCAGATTCAATAATGGTCCTAGAAACCGGGTCTAATCTTCATGGGGTGGTAGAAATCGGCAGGTAATTATCAAAACTGAAAACATTTTCTCCACAGCGCGGATGTCTTGCTCACAATAAGACAACTGATAAGTGCTGTATTATGATTGCAAGCTGTTTTCATACAAATCTATTTCCGACACTCACATTCCAATTACCTTCAATTATTACTGAAGTTAGTACAAAATTTCGCATCGAAAAATCCTTTCAATTTGGAAAACAAAAGACAACATCGATTCATCCCCCGTTAGTTTGAGTAGCGAACTCATTGTTTAACGGGCAGATGCTCTGTACACGGATCTCATCCAAACTAAAACAATTTTAACTTGTTAAAAAGCTGCGAAAATGGCATCGCTGAATGGAGCGCGTCGGTTGTGGGTGGTTGTGGGGTGGGGGCGGGTTGTAGGGGAAGAGTGGGGGGAGGTGGTTGATGTACAGCGAGCGTGATGGTTTTATTGTTTGTGCCGCCGGTGGGTGATGACGGTGGGTGATGCCGGGCTGCGGCGACAGTGGCGCATTGTGTAGTTGCTATTCTCGAAAATGAACATAGAAAATGAATTTCAGTCCTTCACTGGTCGCCGGCACAATTCGACATGCATTGAAAAAATAAAGTGCTTGTAAACGCAAAGGGCCAATCGTTTTTGTAATGGCTTTGTTTCGCCACTATAAAAGGGTGGACACGTTTTAGAAAGGGATTTGGCCGGAGTAAAATATTGACTGGACAATTTACTGTATGCACAGTGGAGCACACACACACACGCGTATTCACAATCGTGAAATGGAGATTGTGTGAATGTGATTGTTTTAGATCGGTTCATGACCGGTGCTGCCATTTGAATGCTCAGTTACTCAGCCCTCAGCCACAGCATAGATCCCTCCAGTTGTTTATCAACTTATACCGGTAAACACTGCACACAGCAGTGTAGTGATACGGGCTGCATTCTGCATCATTCGAAAACGATATTCCTTCGTCAACCCTGTTAGTGCTTTTTTCAACCGAAAATCCTTTGAAATTTATAGCTGCAACATCAAACGTTGCCACGAATGGATTGTGACATCCAATGGAAGCATCACAGTTGATCTGCTTTTGGGTGTCATATCGAAAAATCAATTACTCACATTCTCAAAAACTGATGTTGTTTTATTACCTCTCTCAACTAATTAATCAAATTTCCAAATTAACTAAAACTAATGTTGTTTTATTACCTCTCTCCATTAATTGATTAATTAACTTTATTATAGTTGAGTGGAACTGAGAAGATAGAATTTTGTCTAATAATCAATTTTACCACTATTGAGTTAATTAGTTATTACTAATTAAGCTGAACAAGAAATATTCAAAAGAGACCCTATCGAATTCATCGTAGATGAAATTCATTGATTATTCTAAAGGCATTTTTAGAAGTAAACATCATGTACAGGAATAAACTGTCTTCGAGATGATAACAGACTGTCATTAAACATGGCATTACAATCTTGCAAACTCTACAATTATTGATAGTTAGAGTAATTGTATGTCATTGATTGGAACTGTATCTGATTATTTGATAGACCTCAACACGACAATCCGAACAAATCTGGACCTTGAACGGTTTGGATTTTCAAATTGTTTGGATTCAAAGTAAAAAATTCAGTTCCATTGAATTCAATGAATCCGAATAGATTGCTCTCACTTGAAAAAATTGCTCTACTGAACAATTAACACAAAATGCAGGAACTGGTGCCATACAATAACAGATAGTAATACAACTATAATATAATACAACAATATAATATAGTAACAAATCTAGCGTATCGGTACTCTATGCTAGTAAGTCAATCAGTCATAATTTGATCAGTTTTTGATCCAACCAATCGGTTCTCATGAATGTGGACTGAGTTTTGTCGGTTAACAGTTCAATAATTCCGAATGTACGACGATTGATGGATCAACAGAAGTCTGTCTGAAGATTAATGAGTTTTTAAGAAATGATACTTTGCTCATTCGGATAATCGTGAATTCATTTTTTTTTTAGTTTAGATTGTTGAATTTTATTATGTACATCCCCTTATGTGATACCAAAACGTCATCTTGAAATCACTAATTTCGTTCCATTTTGTTTTCAAAATTTTTATAAGAATAGTTTCATCTTTTACAGAGTTTGAAGAGGATTCATCAACAGGCACTGCAATTCCTCTGCTTCCAGAGACCTCCAGTGGCTCAACGCTCTCCAGGAGTTTCCTCTTTGCAGCTCTGACGTTCGCGATCAGGTGACTAACAAGTCACTTGCTACATTCATCTCCGTTACTGTATAACAATCGGCAAACATGTCGACCCTGTTGATTCTGTTGACCCTGTTGATTATCTGGCCTCATGAAACACATCTCAGGGCGGAAGAAATTCAGCATACTGAACAGAATGCTGTTGCAAAGAAGAAGCAAAGGTAACTGCAAAGAAATATTGCAAGAGCAGGAAGGATGATTATTGCAAAATATGGAATTTTAGCTAACCGGTAATAATGACACATGAATATGTATTTTCCAGTTCCCTTTCAATGTTATACATTTATGTCTAAGTTCACATTTTTTATGAATCTTCGTATATCTTATGTGATGGTATGCAACCCCAGTCGATAGGTGTTCCATGTTTACAAACATAAAATATTTTAGAGGACAGAGTGCAACACTGGATTCAAACAAAATGTTTTGAAGTGTGTAATTCCAAAGTGTTTGAATAATGAAGACATTGGATATATTTCTTCCAAAAATTATTTTGCATCATTCATGTAGGTACTCAATTTGAATGAAATATATGAATTCTTTTATATTTTTTTAGTATTGAAAATCGTGAATTTGAAATATATAAATAATATTGATCATACAAAGCCTTTTTTGCAATCCCTTTTTTCTGTATATGAGTGTGTATGAATATCCTGAAAAGACTGGATGAAATAAATTGATTGCCTATGAAAACTCATTTGAACTGTAAAAAATATCACCATCTAAGAAGAGCTCGAGTTATTGTTGTATTAATATTGTTGATAAACAGAATGTATTATTGAGAGCTTCAATGTTTGTGTATAAAATTTGTAATATAAAACGTTGATGTAAATGCTTGAATAAACGGTTGCTTGCCAAATTTTCTATAAATATGATTTCTCGTTATTATAATTCCATCAGTTGAATGTCTTCCTCATTTCTATTCTCATGAACAGACTGGATGTGTAAGATAACATTCAAAATTCAGGAATGTGGTGTATAGTGAAAGTAAGTTTTTCAGAGTAAAATATCATATCTTTATGGTATTCTCAAGTACACACAGGAAGTTCTAGAGATTCTATTAATATGCTTATTTACTAATTCGCTTATAAATTCGATTTGGAATTAATATTCAAAGTTCAAGTAGCATTGATTCCTTGCTGTAACGGAAAAGTGGAGAGATGGAACAAAGTGATAACTTCAATACAATATAACTTCGATATAATTTGGAAATATTTGGAATTCATGATATAATTTTCAACAATTATTGCATTTTTCTGAAGGTGTGGTTTTGTCCATATCAACCAATAAATAATAAATAAGTAAAATCAATTCACTTATATGTGCTACTCTTGTTCAAATTAATAAAACAATATAAAAACTTATAGTACCCTTCATTAAAAACTTTAAAATATGTTAACGTCTAGTTTCGACCATAGGTCATTTTCGAGTAAAAATGACATTCAAAGTTCAAGTAGCATTGATTCCTTGCTGTAACGGAAAAGTGGAGAGATGGTACAAAGTTATAACTTCAATACAAGTTACAAGTAACAATGACATTTTAACTTGAAAATGACCAATGGTCGAAACTAGTCGTTAAAATATTTTAAAGTTTTCAATAAAGGATACTACAAGTTTTTATATTGTTTTTATTAATAGTAATAATTATGACATCTTATCCCACGGTACACGTTATCTGAAAAACCTAGCGATGTTCCAGAATGATGTCTGGAATCTTTTCAATGTCCATTTTTCATGGAAATCACACATGACAAACAGAACTAATTAAGTTCATATGAGTCTAAATAAGATGAAATTGGAGCAATAACATAACTTTGTTGACTACAGCAAAAAATCAATATACAATATTCAACTTTCATAATATATACACGACTAAACGACTGACATTTTCCCATTCAAAGAAGTCAGGAACAAGTCGAAAACGAAAACTTCAAAATGATTTACATTGCTTCCTTCAACTTCTTTTCATTATGCATGCAACTGGTGTCGCAGCTAACTTCGTTCCGTTGTAGAAAAAGAAGCGAATGCCAGAAATTCTTCAAGGTGAAAACTCAACTCTTAAACTAACATCCCCCTCCCCCACCCAAACAGTCATCTCTAATGACAGATCAGTCTTCTATTGGATGAAGATTGATTTTTCAATAATCTTGAGAATATTTTCATTTTCGCCTCAAAATAAAATTTCTCGATACATTAAAACTGGATAAAAACGAAGAAGGATATATATAATAATATATAAATTTATTTTCTTTAAAAAAATACAATAAAGCAATTAAAACATGAAAAGCACAAAATATCTACAATACAATAGGCTTATGAAAAAATATGGAATTTAATTCTATTGGAAATTAACCTACTCAACTATGGGAAACCCATGTACTAGAGGTATAAGTTTATCAATAAGAAAAATGTTTTACTGCATGGATTCATGAGCGTAAATACGTATATGATTTACTGACGTTCAATGATTGTTAGTCATGTCTTCATTTATTATGTGTAACATCAACAATAGCCTACACAAATTACACACATAATGGTTTATTATTTTTACTTGTTGAAGTACGCAGAACGATGTGAATTATATGCAAAAAGTTACACCAGAAACACTGAGGTGGCTTCCAATTCAAGCTTTCCAGAGCAGATTAATTAATTCAAATTCTGATATATTAACATCAGTATGAAGTTTAGAATTTATTTCTAACATACCAACACATCATATCAAAAATCTCACATTCTATCATGAAAATATCATAATAACATCGTATATTATCACATTGTAGAACAAATTCAATTGGCTATGATTACAGAATACTCAATATATCATTATTTCAGCTTTCATGATCTATTTCAATTGCATATCAATTTACTTAATTTCCTAATTCAGCTTTCTCTGTTGCACACCCCTTGTCTCACTTGCACCTACGGTGACTTCTAGATCTATTGTGACGTCACTTCTGAGAACTCCACACACATTTCCACCAATATCCTATTCACATAATTTGAAAGCAGATCAGCCCTCAACACAGGATCAGTTGAGAGAGCAATGGTGGCCCATTGGTCAGCAGCACCTAGGCTTAACAGGCGGACAAAAGTGCGGAGTGAACGCGATTTACAACTCCTCCGATACCAACTAATTAAAGCCGGTTTCGTAATGGACTGGCTATTAATACAGCAGCGGGCCAGGCGTTCTCTGCCATTAATTCAGATTTACAATCACATGCGTAGGCTACACCACTGCAAATTACATCTCGATCTTCCTCCGCACAAACTTTGTTCACTTGACCCTTGAACAGAAATTCAGATGAATCTCACATTCAGATCTTATATACTAGATTTGTATGTCGTATGTTGTATGTTTGGAATTGAATTTGCTTTTAAATAGAAATGTTGCTGTAGCTTTAAGTTTTAAAAAGTTGAACGACAAGAGAGCGGTAGACAAGAGAACTAATCTTTAAACGAAACCGAGAATACAATCAATAGTTTTCATTAATATAGAATATCGGGGGGACCGAAATTCGCTCTGGAGTGAATTTATAGTTTATATTTATTTATTCATTTTCTAAGTCGTACCAATGTTTTCATTTTTACAGTTATATGAGGAGGAAAACAGGCTTATGCTCAAAACTGCCCCTTTTCTGTCAAATTTATACTACAGTCCAAATCAAAATCTAGGTTGAGCTACTATCACTCATCAAAATAACAATTTATTAAAACAAACTACACTTAATTATCTTCAATTTATTAAAACAAAAAATAACACTTCAGAAAACAAACACACATCATCAATTACAAATAGATATACTACGAATTCTATTTAGAATGATATACTATGTTTGCTACAATATTTGTTAATATACCTGCACATACTATGTTCTATTCTACACTAAAGCTGCGTTTACACCGGAGTTAATAACACAAGCTTTTAACATTTTTGTTATCAACTGATGTTAATTACAAAAGTTAATAACATCATGTTGAGTTGCGTTTACACCGGAGTTGATAACATGAGTTATCAATAAAAATTTGTCAACTTGACTGAATCGACAAAAAATTATCTTCAAAAAGTTGATAACTCGTGTTTTCAACAGAAAATTCCTTGTTATTAACAGGATTTATGTTATCCATCGAGAGTCGGTAACTTTTGTTAATAACAGGCTACTATCTTCCCCGCAACCCCCTCGCCCAACATCCCTACCCTACAACTACAGCTGTTCCCTAATAACTACAGCTGCAGACAAAACACGTAACAAAGTTATTAACTTTTGTTGATAACAAAACTAGCAGCCAAAAGAAAATGTTTTCAACTTATGTTGAAAACTTTTGTTTTAAAATCTGGTGTAAACGCTTTTTAATTTATTTACATTAGATCAGATGAAGATTATTATTCTAATGATCACACACATGTTTCAAATTTCAATTCAAATTTGAAGACAATTTTTTGCTTTTTATTCCGGCTGTTATATCATATGAATAGTCTCGTTAAATGAAATCACATGGAAGTCAATTATATTGATAACAAGATCCTGTTAATAATATCAAGGAATTTTCTGTTAGAAACATGAGTTATTAACTTTTGTCAAGAGAAATTTTTGACGATTCAGTCAAGTTAATAACTTTTTGTTAATAACTCGTGTTATTAACTCCGGTGTAAACGCAGCTTAACAGCATCTAGTTACTATTTTGGACTTTCTGAGGTAAACATGTTTTCTAAAAAAAGATAAATAAACGAAAATAAGTTTTTCATCCTGAATATTTTTCTCCTCGTGAGATCAGCTGAATAATCCCACACATGCGCACTCGTTCACTCAATTCCATTACAGTATCGACAGACGACAAAATTTCCAGCTGTTTTCCCAAGGACGTATTTATCCTTCAAATGTCCTTCAGCGAGTTATCCCAGGGTTGAGACCTAGTGCAATCGAATTTCCATATCATAAACCTACTTTTTTCCAAATTTCGTGAGAATCGTTAGAGCCGTTTTCGAGATCCGGTCACATACAGATATACATTTATATAAACATAAAAACATCTTAACAGAAATTGCTGGTTTAATAGTATAGGATAGGAATTAACAATATTCTTGATTGAAAATATGAGAATAATAATTTTTCAAATAATTATTATATTAGACAATTATTGTCTATTACTTTCTGGCCACCTATTTACCACTGGAAAATATCTTCCAAATTCTCCTCTAGTTTTGCTTTTTTCATGTCTCTAATGCACGTTTCATGTATTTCTTCTAAATTTCTCATTGACTTCCAATGAGCTTTGTTCAGTACATGAAGACAGACATAAAGACCGTGATGGAGGCATACGACTATCAAGCATTGTACTAGAATACGACAGAAGTAGGTGGCATACGGTTATTTATTTGTCTTTGCTGGAAAAATGATGGAATTTATGAGAGCAGCAGCAGCAGTTGCAGCAGTCTAGTCACTTCAAAAGATCCCTTCAAGGCTTTAGGTAACGCTAGCGAAGTTCAACCGACAATCTTCAAGTTTTCTTGAGCCGTAGATTTTCGAAAAACTTTGGATAGCCGAGAATTTATACTTATGGAGCCCGAGAGTGGCGTTAAGGGACTATCCCAGGGGTGTGTGAGCCTCCAGGCGAAGCGATCGCTTGCTCTATCCCTCTTCTTTCTCTTGGTTCTCCATTTAGCTATCTCTCTTCCACTTCACCAGCTGAAGATCCTTGAATGTACCACCCCATCCATTTCTCCTTTTCTATGAAATTTTTTTCCTTCTCTCACCAACCAACTTCTCACCTGCTTCGCCGTTCCCCTGCAGAAGAAAGATGCATATATTTCAAACTTCATTAGTCCCTCGACTGCTGCGACCTCTTACAACTTCAGACTAGTCATAAAGCTAACTTTGTTCAGGTATTTGTCAATATTCAATACAGTATGATCGATCATTTCCAATCACAATTTTTTTAACATCTTTATTGCCCATAAAAAACAAAATACAAAATAAACACTTACAAAAGAAATATTCTAGATTATAATATTATGCTATTCTACAAATAAATTAAAATTACATGGCACCACCCAGCAAGGGCAAAACCCTGACCGCTGAGTGAGAGTATCAGCTGTTTAGACAATATAAAAATTTATTTACTAATAATCAAAGCTACGAAAAATCGAAATTCATCAATAAATTCTATTGCTAGTAATTATAATATTTGACTGATGTCGAAGAAAAATTTTTGTATCACCCACAATTCATTCTCAATTACTCATTATTCCTGTAATTATTATCTACTGCTGATAAGCCATAAATAATTTCAAGCCTATGGTCATACCGATTGAGAGGAAAAGTAAATTAGAGCCATATTGAGCTAACTTAATATAAATTGATTTCCATTTGATACTGGAATATCATTACTGATGATCAGATTAGAATGGAATAGAATGACCTTTTTAAGTAGGCTGAGTTAGTAGGCTTGTTGAGGTGGACAGTAATGACCACTCTACCACTCAATCACGTATTACGATGATACAGGATGATCAATCGTTGAGTTTGGAAGATTTCTCACATCTTAAACTAAACTTCAATTCCATATTTGATACTGGATGATAATGAGTTAAAACATCGTTAAGTTTGAAAGACTTTTCACATCCTAAACTGAATTTCAAACTAATAGGTATGTAATTTATTTGGATTTCCTATTAGAAATAGGATTTCTTATAGTGCAATAGGATTTCTTATGTAAAACATATTCAAGTTACACTGTTAATTTTAATGATAATGAAATATGTTGTGACTTTTGAGCTATGTCAAATTTCTGCATGTACAGTACATTTATGCGTTGCATCAAAACAGTTTTGTATAAGACTTTGATTTTCAATTTTCATCTTGGCATTTAGGTTTCAAAATCTTGATAATATATCATAATCTAGAGTATTTCTTTCCAATTAATCTTGATTCAAGATGTTAGTTTCCGTTAGACCAGGGGACACACGAGACGGCAAAACTGCCGGACCGGCTGTTTCCCCGAATCCGGCGCCGGTTGAATACCAGAACACACTGCAACTGCCGTTCGACGGTCGCCGAACATGGCAGCAATAATAACCGAATATGTTCTTCAGAAATATATACTCAGAGGTTCTCAGTCATATTTATGGAATGGTACTGTCAATGACTAAGAAATAATTTCAAATTTAACAACAGATTTTCGTTTTGAAGATTGGTCGTAAGTCGTTTGAAAAGATCTTTGATATCAATAATCTGGGATATTATCAATACTAAGGCTGAATTGTTGAATCTGCACATGAGTAATCTCAATCTCGTGTATCAATATTGACGGAATTCGAGCGGACAATTTTTTAGTCTTTTGCTGGTTGGATTTATGTTTATAACTATGTGAATCACTGTATCTATGTGTGCGGGCCTAGAATGGAAACGGAACACAGCAGAAATCATACATAAAAAGAAATGTGGAAGGAAGATCCTAGGAAGGAATTTTTCATTTTCATTCACTTGACTTTTACAGCACGTAAAGAGATTGGAAGTGAGTTATCGTGACTCATTATCTTATTCCTGGTCGCTGGCGCTCCGAAGAGCACAGTACGACTCAGTTTAGCTGGGTGCTTGGGAGTGTGCAGTACTTTGTTTAGCTGGGCGACGCACGGCGCAGTGTAGATCGCCCGGAAAACATGCTTGCTCATCTCGACTACTCGCTGTCATACGACCAGAGAGGACAATCACGCTCGGCGTTCTCCAGAGACGAGAAATCGAATAGAAGGGCGTTTAGATTGAAAAATACTTGACTAGATTGGCGCTCTCAAGCTCAATACACTATTTCACACGCTGTCGTTGTTTTTTCTTTAAAATTCCAGCCACTTGTGAGACGCAGGGTGCGCACATTCCTGAGTTAAATGGTCCGAGACCACATTGACCATGAACGTGTGAGTGTAGTTGCGCATGCGCACTTCACTTGCACTTACTGAGTAATGGAGCAACAGTTGAATAGGAAGCCACCACATAAAAGACCTTCCTCCACCAGCAGGCAATCCTCGCTCTCTTTCAAATCTCTCTTTCGCCCTAGACAGATAAATGTTAGAAACTCTAAAAGTATTTGTTTCTTCAATGTATTATGCAATGGAAGAAAATTTATAAGAAGTGCAGAATCCAAGAAACAGTTAACCATGCATGATATGGAATACAGAGTATTATTCCACTAAGAGAATACGTAGTGTAAATGAGAGGTTGCACAATATATTCCATTCAAGTTACTCATTGAGATTATAACAGTGGACACCACATGTGTGAATAAGAAGCAATGCATCGAAAACGTTCCATGAAATAGCACAAATAATATTATTTTGATTAGTCCGCGGATTACTTTAAGAATTTCACCTACTAGAACTGCATAATAATCGTTTAAATCAGGTTTCAGGTTACCAGAAAGGTGATGAGAGTTATTTCATACTAAATTAATTCATCACAATATCCAAATAATTTTAAGGTACTTCGTGTGTAATTTTTCACGCAAACTGTATTTGTCTGGTAAAAAAATGTAAATTGAATTTTGTTTAGAATCTAACTAAAAATCAATTCGAATTATACGGTTGATTCGATGAACTCGATTCAGTATAGTCAGAGACTGATAGCATGATGGGTTAATAGTAACGAAAGACTATTTAGTGGCCCACACAAGTTTCAGATAATATGATTACATTATTTTTTCAATTGATCAGCGTTAGTCATTTATTAACTGATTTATCACCAATTACAATAAATTACCATACATGTACCAACGGGTATCTACAAGGTATTTGTAGAATACCTTGATAGTTAGTTATCACTCGTTCAACAATATAGTGCTCCCCTATATAACACAGGGACAGTGATAGATCTCCCTTAAATCTTTCAATCAATTTAACTATATTTTTATAGTTGATATATTGAAAGTTACGTCAATGTCTCTAACTATTGTAATCTCTATTTTTTATTTTTACAATATTACCATGCTCAACGCCAAAAAATAAGTTGAATAAACTTTATTCAATGCAGAATGCACTTCTCAAAACTACCAATGCAGTGGTACTCCGCCTAATAATACAATGACTACATAATACCAGAGACAAGCAATACAGCTTATGCTTATCCTTTATCTATGATAATACCAAAACTACAGTGTACGTCTAATGAAGAACATTTGCATTCAATTTTCAATGTCAATACGGGATGAAAGTTTAAAACACGGATGATGGAAAGCGTAGAGTGGTCAGCTTTCCAAGTCAAGACAAAAGCCAGCATTACATCAAATATAGCCGGTGCATTGTTTGAACAAAGGTTCATCCCCTCGAAAACTAGGTTGAGAAATGAAGACTCAACAATAAATTCAAATGCATTGTTAAGTTTGTTTTCAGTATACATCATGTGGTATTTTGTGTTATGGTCGTCGTCGTTTACTTTGCAAACTAATACGTACGTAAACTGCACTGAACCGTACATTTCAGTGTGTTGCAAATCCTTGATTTATTGCTCTTTGCTGGAATAAATTCCGTTTACTGGCTCGCGCGCGCTATTTGCACGCACTCGAGCGGATTTTCCGAGAAGTAAAAAACGTTATTAAAAGAGAACGCACGGATCGGGATCCTCGCGCTCCTCGCCAACAGAGGAGAGAGTGCACATTTCAAGACAGGGATGCTCCAGCCTTGGCCACTTAAAATGCTCACCGAGTCCTGTTATTTCAAACCACCGCTGCCACCAACCCCCCCCCCCTTACACTTCTCATCCTCTCCATCAGCGGATAACATTCAACAGCAACACCCCACGTGCTGACTGTAAATGAGTTTTTATTAGCCTCAAAAATAAAGTCACCTGAGACATCATATATGGCCATTTTCCGCTTCTACTAGATTTGGCTCCCTACTGTCGGAAATATGAAAATCTTGCATTCGCAATGGAAACTGGTGGGATTTCAGCTTAGAAAAAGCTCTTTAGAGAGCTTTTTATAAATGATATTGGTAAGGGAACAAAGTGCTCAGTTCCCCAATGATCGTTTTCATTTTAAGTCTCGTGAAATGAATTTCCAGTCTTAAATATCTAGTCTGAACATTTCTGGATTAGAGAAAAACATCGACAAACTCTTAGATATACTTTCTCTGGATTGAGTGTTTTTAAATGAGAGATACGTTGCTCAAAGGCTTTTCTACAGATCCAGATTATTATTTTATGATAAGTAAGAGAACTGCAAGGCTGTAAGTCCACTCATCCCTCATCATTCTTCCACTACTGGATACCTACTCGCTCTATCTCCACTTGGACCAGATCTCCCACTACCAGTTCTTCCTCAATCTTCATCTTATTCACCATTAGGATTATTCATCACCGAAACTCCACACATCTACATCTTATTGTGTTTAGTGAATTTTTGAACTAGTACTTTAAATAGTGAAGGGAGCCGAACTGTCAAAGCATACTGAATGCACTCGAATCAAGAGACTTTTTCATTTAGGTTAGGTTTTATCAGTTTCATCCCCATTTCCCCCGTCATGTGTCGTTCTGAGGTCGGTTCACGATTGGTCTGCTGCTTCCATGATGCCTCTCACTGACACGTCAGCTCGCTCGCCCTCAAGTAGGTATGATTATTTCAATAATAGTAATAATGACGCAGGTATGTTTCTAGCAAATAAGCTCCACTCTTTCAAAAAACTTTTCAAGGCTGCTCACCTTAACTTACAATCCCTCAGTTGCCACATTGATGAACTCAGAGCAATCTTCCGTTTTCAGGACTTCAATATAATCGGAATTTCCGAATCATTTTTGAAGCCTAGTATTTCATCAAATTTTGTTGCATTGCCTGGATATAATCTTTCCGGAATGATAGATTAAATAAAGCTTGTGGGGGTGTAGCAATTTATGTGAAAGATGGTATCAAAACAAAAGTTTTATCACATCTAAACAAGAGTATTGTTCCAGACCAGAGTTTATGCTACTTGAATTATCCTTATCTAGTAATGATAAATTACTCGTTGGTATCTGTTATCGCCCACCAAAAATAGGTCATTTCACAGATTTCGAAAATGCCTTGCTTTCTCTTATGCCTTGTTATAACCGTATACTAGTTATGGGGGATATAAACACCGACTTGAACATGACGAATCGTAACTTTGACTACTTTCAACTGACTACAATTTTCCAATGCCTAAACATGACTATTTTACCCCTCGATCCAACTCATCATACTAATGAATCAGAATCACTCATTGACCTTCTCATTGTTAGTGATCCCAATGAGGTTGTTCAAGCAGCCAAATCTCAGTCCCAGCTATTTCTAGACATGATTTGATCTACTGTGTACTTTCCCATAAGATACCCAAGCCAGAACAGAAAATATCACTTATAGAGACTTCAAAAACTTGATGAAGCCGCCTTCCTGACTGATGTGGCTCAGACTCCATGGCATCAAATTGAAGCATTACCCTCAGTTGATGACATGGTAAGACT
Organism: Nilaparvata lugens; assembly: GCF_014356525.2. Taxonomy (NCBI): domain Eukaryota; kingdom Metazoa; phylum Arthropoda; class Insecta; order Hemiptera; family Delphacidae; genus Nilaparvata; species Nilaparvata lugens. The sequence continues at coordinate 15,821,437 of NC_052504.1, forward strand.
TTCGAGAATTGGACTTTGACTTTGTATGACAAACATGCACCCTATGTGACAAGGAGGATTAATAGAAAACGACGAGTACCGTGGATGACTGAAGACATCCTTAAGATGATGGACGTAGAGACAAAGCACATAGAAAATTTAAAAAGACATTTGACTTGGACAGTTTGATAGAGTATAGGAGCCTTAGAAATAGGGTTAAACAGGAATTACGGAACTCAAAGATTAGTACTTGAATTCGTTTATTATTTATTTATTTATTTATTTATTATTTATTTATTTATTCAAGGTGAATAGACAAGACTCTAAATCACTTTGGCAGGGAATAAAAGAATTCGGGCTTGGCAAACAGAAATCGAATCCACAAATTGACTTACCATTGAATAATATAAATGACCATTCGTTTCACACTCTAACCAACGCGACGAAGTTGTCATTGCTAATCATATAGATGATCTTGAAGAGCAGGTTACAAACTTAGATTTACCAATCACTGATCAATTTCATTTCCATCCAATCTCAGAAGAAGACACTTTCAGAGCAATTCAACGTATTCATAGTAATGCTACGGGTGTAGACAAAATTCCTATTAAATTTATCAAAGATGTTATTTGCTGTTTTACCAACCATTACATACATTTTCAACAAGTCACTTGAAGAAGGCATTTTCCCTGAAAACTGGAAGTTTGCTCTGGTTCGCCTCTGAATAAAGTTCCATCACCCAATAAAGTTGAGGATTTTAGACCAATCAGTATTTTACCTGCATTGTCCAAAGTGCTAGAAAGACTCATTCATGCTCAAGTTGTAAAATTTCTAGACAACAATAGTAAGCTTCATAACTTTCAATCAGGCTTTAGAAATTCCATTCAACTGAGACAGCTCTGCTTCGTGTCACTGATGATATAGGTTAGCTATGGACCAAAGAAAATGCACCATCCTCACTCTATTTGATTTTTCTAAAGCATTCGATACTGTTGATCATACAGTCCTTCTGAATAAGTTGGCTATTCTTGGTTTCAGTCACAACTCGTTAGTTTGGTTTAAATCCTATCTATTAGGTAGGAAACAATATGTATCTGTCGGTGACAAAAAGTCAACTTGGAAAAACGTTATGCATGGAGTACCACAAGGTTCAATTTTAGGCCCTCTCCTCTTCACTTTGTATGCTAATGACCTTTCTTCCATTATCAAATTCTCCAGTTTCCATACTTATGCAGACGACCTTCAAATCTATTTAAGCTGTCCCATAACAAAAATTAATGAAACAGTTGAAATAATGAATCAGGATATCAATTCGATAGTGGAATGGACAAAGAAAAATGGCCTTAAGCTTAATCCCATCAAAACACAACCCATTATAATTGGATATTCTCGTCTTATAAACAATATTGACCTTGAATCGATTCACAAAATTAGTGTAGACGGTAATGACATTCCTTACTGTAGCTCAGTTAAAAATTTAGGCATTATTATGAATAATACTCTTGACTGGTCAGAACAAGTGAACAAAACTTGTAAAAAGGTATTCTCAGCCATGCATGCATTGAAGAAAATGCACGATATCCTCCCTAGAAACATTAAATTATTATTGGTTCAATCTCTCATTTTCCCACATTTAATGTATTGTAATTCTGTTCTTAATGATATGAAAGTCACTCTGAATGATAAACTACAGCGTTGCCAAAATTATTGTCTACGTTTCGTCTACTCTCTCCAACGCCATGATCATATCACCCCAGCCCACATTGCTAGTTCAACATTGAAGCTTCCCGATCAGAGGCTTTTTCGAATAGTCAAGCTTGTTAGAGATATCTTGAAATACGGTAATCCGAACTATTTTAAAGATGATTTCAAATTTGTCTCTGAAGATAGGAGGATAGATGCTTCACATACTAGAACCGGAGAAAGTACTTTAAGGATACCCAATCATCGAACTACTATTTTCACAAAATCCTTCTTAGTCAGTGCCTGTCGTGCATGGAACACTTCCTGTTTCTATCAGGTCTATCGAGAGCGGAGCGAGCTTCAACCTGACTTTAAAAAAACATATTTTGGAACAAATGACTGAAACTGTCCGGCCCTAGAACGATCACATGACAACCATCCCTCACCCATTCCACCAATATAAACCTTTAAACCATGTTATAGAACGAATTGTATATATATATATATATATATATATATATATATATATATATATATATTAATATATAAACTCATGTTATTTCAATTATCCACTGCATAATGCTGTATATTACTGAAATTTGATAACCCTGATCTACTTTCAGCCTACTTCATTTTATTAATCAATTATTTGATCTTATCTACCTATATAATTATTTTACTTTATCAATTTTCTGTTTTTTTTTCTCTTCAATATTCATATTGATTAAAACTTTTACAATATTTCCATTAATAAATAAATCCTTAGTTTAAATAACGAAATATACGTTTTGGTAGAGAGTTAGTGGGGAGGATATTTTTAATATTCTTCCCAAAGAATGGACATTGATATGTCCAAAGCTCCGCCAATTTATGTAGATGCATAACAATATGATGGCTCGCGCGCGCTATTTGCACGCACTCGAGCGGATTTTCCGAGAAGTAAAAAACGTTATTAAAAGAGAACGCACGGATCGGGATCCTCGCGCTCCTCGCCAACAGAGGAGAGAGTGCACATTTCAAGACAGGGATGCTCCAGCCTTGGCCACTTAAAATGCTCACCGAGTCCTGTTATTTCAAACCACCGCTGCCACCAACCCCCCCCCCCTTACACATCTCATCCTCTCCATCAGCGGATAACATTCAACAGCAACACCCCACGTGCTGACTGTAAATGAGTTTTTATTAGCCTCAAAAATAAACAGTCACCTGAAACATCATATATGGCCATTTTCCGCTGCTACTAGATTCGGCTTCCTACTGTCGGAAATATGAACTTAATATGAAAATCTTGCATTCGCAATGGAAACTGGTGGGATTTCAGCTCAGAAAAAGCTCTTTAGAGAGCTTTTTATAAATGATATTGGTGAGGGAACAAAGTGCTCAGTTCCCCAATGATCGTTTTCATTTTAAATCTCGTGAAATGAATTTCCAGTCTTAAATATCTAGTCTGAACATTTCTGGATTAGAGAAAAACATCGACAAACTCTTAGATATACTTTCTCTGAATTGAGTGTTTTTAATGAGAGATACGTTGCTCAAAAGCTCTTCTACAGATCTAGATTATTATTTTATGATAAGTAAGAGAACTGCAAGGCTGTAAGTCCACTCATCCCTCATCATTATCCGTCTCTTCACCCACGCAGAAGCCTAGAGCTCATGGGGGCATCATCCTAGGAAAAATAGGATGATGAAAAAAAAATAGAATGATGTGGAAAAATAGAATTTTCTTTAGAAAGATACGATGTAACTTAAAACATTCAAATATTCAGACACTCACTAAAATAGTGAGAAATTGCGTTTTCTTTAATTCCCTCTTCTGTTTCTGAATCTCTCCTTCAAAAATGCTCTAAAATAAAACCTCATTGTCCATATGGTGTTGAAGAAGAACCCCAAGGCCTATCATAAGGCCTTCTGCCCTTATATAAAGTATTCTATATTCCAACTTAATATTGCAAGACTATTCACAGAGAGAAGAAACAAGCCATCAGAGTGTTATTGCAATACTGGAGAACCGATCATTTTTTAGTAGTTTCTATCAGTTGCAATGACACAGAGCTCACTGTGCAATGTTAATGATATCATCTCGCTAAGCTGTGATTGTTGCTACAATGAATCTAACTTGTCCCTTACACATACTTGCATCGTTATTCACATGAATGTGTCTATGCTTTCCTTATATCAAGATGAGTTCATTCTCTCCATTAATCACTCTTCATTGTATCCGATTACAAATTACTGTCACCTATCTACAAAAGATATTCACTACCTTTAAAATGAGTTTAAGAGCTTTGAAAGGGCTTCGATCAATAGCACATTATTGATTTCAATCGAGGGAAGGTGATGCATAAGCCTAACAGCTTATCCGACAGTGTAGCCGCATGCATAGGCTGGAATTTGCCGCTTGCATCCACTCAATCTCCGAGGGACGTGCCCGGCTTGAGGAAACGAACGCATGTTGTTCAGTAAGTAGTTCAGTCCTTAGAGACATCGTCCCACATTCGTCCAAAGATTCTAGTTTCCAATGTGAGAGTTGCTGAATGTGGGTAGATGTCTCCACGGACTAAACGATGATATATCATACGAATATGTGTTATAACGTGTATTCTTGATAGTTCCATTGCAAATTTCCTACACGTTATGAAATGTTATGATAATATTCATCTCGTAATGGCCACATGATATGTACTCATAGATTGTAATAAATCCAGCTCACCAAGTCTACAAACATGGGGAGTCCGATCCCACTAGGCATCAAACCTGCATCATTGTAGAAATCAATCTGAAAAACAAATCAAAATACTTTTATAATATCGCCAACTATAGCAGGCACATTACCATAATAATATGACGTTAACAATATCAATTATTTACAGTATATCTTATTTCTGATAAATAAAAGAACTTAGTTTACTAGGGGCCATATGCACTATCTACGTTTAACGCAAAACCACGTTTACTTGTAGATATGGTTGCATTTATCATAATGAGTTTAAGCCAAAGACCTTGAAGATATATAGACCCACAATGCCTATGCCTTCCCAATGATAGCTCTTACTTGAAATTGAAGGCCGCCATTGGGGTATTTTAGCACGAGATATTATATCTATATATTTGTAATATTATAGATTACAAAGGCATTGGTATGTAATAATCTTATAGGTTGCCCCCTGATATGATAAACCATATGTTTTCGTTGTCATTGATTCATTCATAAATATCAAATGTTGTTGATCCGTTACTAGTAGAAAGTCATGTTCAATTTTATTTGATTAAAGCTCTACAAATGAAGAGTTTACTTATTTCAATTTAATCAAATAAAAATGCCGACAAAGAAAAAGACAAAAACGATTGAAAACCGTAACTACGAAGAAGATAAGATGGAATCACATATTGACAAGTTTCTCAAGCCAATGGAATTATCTATCGACCCAGATTCGCCTACGGCAGAGAGAGAGTGGAAACATTGGAAAAAGACGTTCGAAAATTTCTTAGAAGGAACGACAACCAAAAACAAAATGAAAATATTGGTAAACTTCTTATCACCTGCTTTATACGAAATTGTGGAAAGCTATACTTCATATGAAGAAACTATATCCATGTTGGAAGATATGTTCGTTAAACCGAAGAACGAAATTTATGCACGATACTGCCTTGCTAATGCAAAACAACAAATAGGTGAGTCCATTGATCACTACTATTCTGAACTAAAAAGATTAAGCTTATCATGTAACTTCACTAGAGTGTCAGCCGAAGAAAACAAAAACGAGCATATTAGAGATGCTCTTGTTTCAGGGTTATGTTCTATTGAAATTAAAGAGAAACTTTTTCAACAAGGAGATTTGAGTCTACAAGAAACCGTTTCCCAAGCACGTGTTCTTGAATCCGCAAAAACATATGCCGACTCCTTTAAAAGTACTTGTTATACAAACTCTGTTGATAAGCTTGAGTGAATCTTTCTCAGATGTTAATGCTGTAACCCAAAATCGACAGGCAATTGTAGAGAAATCCGTTCAATGCCAACGTTGCGGATATAAAAAACACTCAAATTCTCAAGAATGTCCTGCAATAGGAAAGACTTGTCATAAATGTTCCCGAATTGGACACTTTTCCCATGTGTGTAAAAGTAAAACGCTCAAAGAAAAACTAGCTACGTCAACTATTACTGCAGCTGGTATAGCCAGTAATCTTTCTAAAGCTACAATTATTGTTTCGGTGAATGGAATAAATACACCAGCTCTTATTGATACCGGAAGTGTTGCCAGTTTTATTGATGAAAAATTTGCAAAAACAAATAAATTTAAAACTGCATCAGATTCTTGTTTTATAAGATTTGCATCTGTTCAACATAACACCGCTACAAAAGCATGTGTTTATAGCAATATTGTGTACAAAGGAAATGAATACAACAATATTAAACTCTTGGTATTAAAAGAATGCTGTTGCAATGTGATACTTGGTCACGATTTTTTGATGAATCACTCTACAATAAGTTTAGCATTCAATGGTAATAAACAGCCTCTTGTAATAGATAATAATTCTACAACCACACCACCCTTGAAAGATTGCCTCTTGGTGGAGGCCATGATAAAACCATGTTCCCTTTTCAATGACTTGACTCCCGATTGCCACCCAATAACTACCCGATCCAGAAGACACCCACAAGATGACTATGAATTCATGAAGAATGAGGTCAATCGCCTCCTTACAGAAGGAATAATTGAGGAAAGCCAGTCCAGTTGGCGTGCCCATCCTTTCATTGTAACCAATGGTCAAGTAGAGCGATATAATGGAATTATATGGAAAGCAATAACACTAGCTCTAAGATCACGAGGACTTGATTCAAATCGATGGGAGGAAGTGTTGCCTGATGCACTTCACTCTATTCGATCTCTTTTGTGTACTACAACAAATTGCACCCCTCATGAACGAATGTTCCTACACATGAGATCCTCAACAAATGGACAGTCACTACCATCTTGGCTAATGAGCCCAGGACCAGTTTGGCTGAAGAAAATGAACCGAAATTCAAAGCAAGATTCATCAGTAGAAGAAGTTGAATTGATTGAGGCAAACCCAGAGTATGCTCACATTCGTCGCCCTGATGGACAAGAGTCCACTGTGTCGCTCCGTCATCTTGCCCCTAAGATAACACGAAAATCTAGCCGGGTAGAATGATATGATAAACCATATGTTTTCGTTGTCATTGATTCATTTATAAATATCAAATGTTGTTGATCCGTTACTAGTAGAAAGTCATGTTCAATTTTATTTGATTAAAGCTCTACAAATGAAGAGTTTACTTATTTCACCCCCTCAACGGCCGATTATTTCAATTCCAAGTACGACACTAGCGCTGCATGTGAGTATATGCATCTTAAGGTCTTTGGTTTAAACGGTGAGTAGTCACGGGATTTAAACGAACAACTGACATTGCTCCGTTTGAAACGAGTATCTGCAAAAGGGCCTAAGCTCATTGACTTGAAGGACGGCATAATATTCCTTGATCGTAGTGTCTTGTTTGGTATCGATTTATGATAATTATTATAAACACAGTTATTGATATTGATTGATAATCGTAATAGATCATATCAATCGATTAATCAATATGATCACTTTATGATATTTTATCAGTAATTGATATTCTGTTGAATAAGTATGTGTTTCCCTCCCACATATAGTGGTTAGAAGTCACAGAGTATCCAGAAATCCACTGAAGAGCTTTTTATTGACGAGCAGCAATTGAAAAGCCAACTTCAACACTTCAGATCGGAGGTGGCATTTATATTGACGATTGGCGGACTCTCTTTCATAATGTAATTCACAGAACATTTCGTATCTGTATTCTACCATTCTCTCTTTATCATTCAGGGTCCCCTCTCTTTCCCACTTCCCCCATCCTTCATCGTCATTTATCGGACGCAACGCAACGCAATGGGTCTTAGCCGCCGGCTATCACATGCGTTTCGAGTGTCGGCTCAGCTACGAGTATTTGAATAACTGCAGATTTTTTTTCTCCTCTGGTTCTGTTCCGTTATTCATAAGGCCTGTGGACAGTGCCCGTCTATCTATCTCTGCAGTAACTCTTCAATTCCTCTCTTCCTGTCTCTCTCTTTCTTCTCTCTCACTTATACATTCTCTTTCATCTATGCTCCTCTTCCCTTCCTTCATTTATCGTTTCCTCAACTCATCTCTCTATTACCATTTCTATCAACCCTTCTACCAAATCCAGAAATAATGCGTTCACTGAAGCTTTTAATCCTTTTGGTAACAAAGAAATATTGTCAGCACACAACATAGAATAGATCTTTCGCAATGAGGAAGGAAGGAAGCTATGATGGTTTCTCTTTTCCAACGAAGCTTAACGTTTTTTAGTCAAGTACAAACTTCTTGAACTATATTGGAGGAATAATAATAATTCTAAGAATCTCTCACAAATACAAGTTACAGTGTTGAATGGAAAAAGACTAAGAAATTGTCAAAAAACCACTGATTTATTGATAATTAGAAAGACCGGTTTCGGTTATTACACCATTGTCAATCTCTGATAAACTAAAACTAAATACAAGAGCAGCAGAAGTATAAATTCTTATTATAAATAGTATAAATCTATATCTTAGTATAAATTCGATATCAATAAATCAGTGGTTTTTTGACAATTTCTTAGTCTTTTTTCATTCAATATGAATAATTACCACAATATCAACTTCTCAACTACACAAAAAGTGAAGTTACAGTGTAGTAGCTTTAGGCCCATATGCACTAGCTCGGTTTAAACGGAGAAAGATTAGTTGTTCGTTCAAACCCGGAATGTAACACATTGGAATGAATACGACTATACCAACAAGTAATCGTGGTTTACCGTTTAACGTGATTGGTGCACATGGACCTTAGCATTCAATTTATTAATTATTATTACAGTTTATCTCATACCCTTGGCGAAGAGTTGTGATGATTGTTACTATTAACCTCCTTCCTCCTATTAATCGGCTCTCAAATTTTGATCTATAACCAGTCTTATTCTGGAATGGTGAATTCTCCATGTTGATAATCTCTCTTAAAATATAGAATTTATGTCAATTCTTTGATTTTCTCTGCTCGTAAGCTTCATGATTCAACTACTCCGAGTTCCCAACTACAAGTTCCAACTCAATGGAGCTCAAAATAGAGTAGGCTACCTGTATGGTCCTCAGAAACTTAAACAAGATGAATGTATTTTTTCAAGTCTTGAAGAAAAACTCACACAAAATTTGTGTTGAATTCTGAAACAACATACACCTTTCATAACATTCATGGCATACACTGTACAACGAACAAATCTCACAATCTCTTATCTATTATTATCTATCTAGTTATTATATTACAAATTGCTTTTTCATATCACATACAGTTCAATAATTATTTTCTATATTATGTAAATTCATCTATAATTTTGCTGTATTGTAAGCTATTGTATATAAGTGTATAAGCCAGTATATATTGTAATATACATAAATAAAGTACTCAATGAATAAATAAAATAAATAAATCTATCATTAAAATGAGAACATCATCTTTTCAGCATTATTCAGCCTATCTTAGCATTTCCAATTCCATGTAAAAACCTGGTCAAGATGGAACGTTTCAAGTGAAATGATACTTTTAGAACTTGAGAGTGGAAATTTTAAGGGCAAGATAAAAGCGGGCCAAAAGACGAGTTGGAAATGAAGGCAGGCGGGTGGAGGGTGAAGCAGATTCACATGGTAACGGCTGAAGGGATGGATGCTGGATTCAAATCGGATGGATGGATGGATGGATGAGGGCGAAGTTGGTCGGATCGCTCATTAGTTGTCCTAGACGCATCTCACAGCCGCGGGCTCACTGTCTCACTGACTCACTGTCTCAATTGTCCCTCGAAACATCCATACTCCTCCTCTCGCTCTACCATCATCCTCTCCTCTTCCCAGCGACTTGCCTACTACGTTGTAATGCACTTTTCTTGCTCCACGTCCCCGGGCGCTGATGGTCACCCCTCCCTTCCCCCCACCACTTGTGACCCATTGGTCTCAATGCTCCACTAGGGCAACCGCTGCTCTCCAATTTTATCCAATCGGAAAAGATTTGGTAAGGAGCTTGAGGTGATGATGCAAGTTGATAAGCGGAATAATGTGGAAAGCACGTTGTAGAACGTAGGTACTTGAAACTTTTGAGAAAAATGTAATTTTGAAGAGATAATTTAAAGACTTGAGCGTGCAATCTATACTTTTCTTGTCACGGTTTAAAATTGAATTGAATAGACTAAATATATAACAAATCAATACAAATTATACAATCACAAAAACAACCATCAACAATTGAAACAAAACAAATACAACAAATGAGACATAACATGAATCATTCATTCATTTATTTGGCCGACCAGGATAGCCGACTTCATTAAGGCGTTGATATAGCACCCTTCAGTCTGCTAGTTCTACCTGGTCACTCGAAGCCCGCTGAATCCCAGCGAATAGGCATGGACTAGGAATAGGAATAGGCAAGGTACCTAGAATAAAAAGTATTCTAGGTACATTGGGAATAGGTATGATTACAGTAACTATATTACCCACAGTATGGCCATTGACTGTCACGCTTCTGATTGGTTAGCTCGGTCACATGGTACAAATTAAATATAGTTACTGTAGGTATGATCATCTCTTAACTCACCCTTGTACTTCCCATTGCACTCTCTCAAGCAAAAAGCTCATGTGGGCATCATCTGTAATAAGAAAAAATGTATTCTTCTTCTTCGTAATTAATGTATCAATATTAATAATCATGAATTTATTCATTTGTTCATTTATTTAAAAAAAATAATTTTTCAACAAAATACAATAGCATTACTATACTTTTCTTGTTTATGTTGCTTATTCTTGTGCAACTGAACAGCCTTGGAATGCCTCAGTATCATGATAACTATTAGGTTAACTAAGATATAACCGAGACGACTAAGGCGTTGCACCCTTCAGTCTGCTAGCACTACTTGGTCGTGGGTTTGAATCCTGCTGTAGGCATGGACGTTTGATCATCTCATAAAATCACTCACACACTTACCATCACGCACAAGTTAAAAATTGCTTATGTGGGCATCATCCGCAATATAGAAGGCACACATTCAATATCACGTTGAAGGCTAACTTCATCAAATCTGTAGTCGGGAAATTGAATCAAGTTGTACTTGTAGTTGATAAACAATTAGTTATTTATTCTGACACCGGCGTAGGACTTGAGCCAGAAAGATCAATGAAACGTTAGCGGAAATAGCAGTTGGGAGGCTGATAACGATGCTAACTGTAATAATAATGTTAGACAATGCGACGAGGCTGGCTGGCTTTGGCAAAACTTTGCTAAGAGGGGTTGGAGGGGGCTGGGAGTGCGAGCAACGTACACTCTCCACTCCACTCACAGTGCAGTGCTGTGCAGTGCAAGCCCACAATAAATAGGAGAGTTGCGGAAACATCCAATGTTCAACTGTTAAGGAAAAGAGAGAGAGAGATAGTAAGAGATGGAGAGAAAGAAAGAGAGTGAGAGAGAAATAGTGAGTAAAAGAGGGGGGAGAGAGAAAGTGTGGGAGAGAGATAGAGGAAGTGTGATAGAGAGGATAAATGAGGTGCGTGTGAGATTGATTGATTGAGTACTTTATCTATGTAGATTACACTATAAACTGGCTTATACACTTACAGTATATACAGTAGCTTACAATACAGCAAAATTAAAGATTAATTCACATAATATAAAAAAAGAAAATTATTATTGAACTGTATTTGATAGGAAGAAAGGATTTGTAGTTTAATAACTATAGATAATACTCTATTGTTGTGCATCTACATACATTGATGAAGCTTGGTTGAGAGAGAGAGAGTAAAGGAGAAAGAGAGTGAGAGATAGATGAAAAAGAGTGTGAGAAAGAGAGAGAGGAAGGGATCGAGGATGAATGAGATTCGTATGAGAAGGAAAGGGCTGAAGAGAGAGCAAAAAGAGGCTTAGAAAAAGTAAGGAATAGGAGATGAGAAGTAAGATTAGGTAGAGAGAAGATGAGTGAATAGAGATGATGAAAGTGTGAAATAAAAGGATTAGATGAGTTAAATTAGATTTAAGATATAGGAAGAGTAAGATTAGTATAATTAAAGAGTAGAATTAGATGAGTAAAATTAAGAAGGAAATGAGCGATAGACAGATAATAGGAGGTATACGGAAGTGTCAGTAAGAGTGAGAATGAGAGAGACTCAGTAAGAGTGAGGTGGTTAAGGAGAGAGAAAACAGAGAATTGGAAATAGTTACGTATAGGGGGAGAGAGCTGAGAGAAAAATGGATAAGAAATTGTGAGTGGACATAGCAGTGATACAAACAGAAGGGAGGTAGACCGATGAAAAGGGATTGATTGATTTATTGAGTACTTTATTTATGTAGATTACAATATATACTGGCTTATACACTTATATACAATAGCTTACAATACAGCAAAATTATAGATGAATTCACATAATATAGACTAAGAAAATAATTATTGAACTGTATATGATATGAAAAAGCAATTTGTAATATAATAACTATAGATAATAATTATATTGTTATGCATCTACATAAATTGGCGGAGCTTTGGACATATCAATGTCCATCCAGGGAGGGATATATGAAACAGGGAGAAACAATGGAATATGTGAATGAGAATATAAGATAGTTTTTGAGAATGAGAGAGGTAACAGATGCTTGGAAATGGTGTGAAATAGTGAGGAAGAAAGAGGGAAGGGATGAGAATTGTTAGTGAGACAGTTATGAAGACACTGAGATAATGTGAGGATGTAAGCTATAGGCAGATAGAAGGGTTATAAATGAAAGAGTGAACGAGAGAGATTCAGAGAGAGAATAAAATAGATTGTGAATAAATAATGATGAGGAATATGTAATAGAAAAGTGAGTGAATGAGAAATATTGTAAGTGGTACAAAGGAGTGAGAGGATATGAGGAGGTGTACGGTAGACTGTTGAGAGGAGATAATATGAAAGATTGATTGACTGATTATTTGCATTAATTAGGGCGGAGTTAGGACTCCAGATCCTCTCTGCCACACAAGTCTTTACAAAAAAAAAAACAAATTAATAGAAGGGTGTTCTATTAACAAAGAAGGGCGTTCTTTACAAATTAAATAGTGAGTGAGGAAGGGCAAAAGTGAGAATGATTGGCTTGAGTGGTTACTACCACCAAAGGCTTTGTAATGGTTGGTTAGAGAAAACAGATGAGAATTGTAAGTGAAAGGAGTGAGATGATGTAAGAAAGTGAGCGATAGATTGTGGAAGGTGAAAATGGAAGGGGGAAGGGATGAAGACTTATAAGGGATATATTATGAAAGATTGAGCATATGAAACTTATAGAAAGAGATGACGTTATGAGAAAGAAGGGACAATTCGTTGTGAGGAAAATATTAGAGTAGGAAAGAAAGTGGCTTCGAAATTATTGGAAATAGTATGATGGGGGGGAGGAGGAGAGGAAAAGTAGAAAAGTAAATTCGTATAGCTTTTGTTGGTGGGGAGTCCCTTGCGGGAAGGTCCCACCGCCTGAATATATAATTTAAGCCGTCAATGGGCCTTACGACTGTCATACTTCAGCCGGGACCGACAGTTAACGTGCTTATCCGATAACACGGGAGTGATCTGGTTAAACAACCTTTGGTAATGAGAGAAAAAGTAAGAGAGGGAGAAAGAGTGTGAAAATGTGAAGATTGGTGACAAAATAGATCGTACGTATGTGTGTGCAATACGATGTAAAAGGGAAGATTACGTGGAAACTGAAGATAAAAAAAGAGAAAGAGGAATTGATTAGTAAGTGTGAAATATGATGATAACCAGTGGATCTACTACAGTATGTATCATGATATTTACCACATTGTTCAGTAGACTGAGAGATAATGAGATAGGAAGATCAATTTGAAGAGAAGTGGAAAATAAAAGCGTAGGTAGATGAGTTGAAAGCGAGAAGACTTGGGACATCGATGAGATAGTCGATGAGAAAGGAAGAAAATATAGAGTAATACATACAGAAAGATCGGTGAGAGTTAAGGGTAAGAAAGGTGATTGACAAGACTGAGTGGAAAGATGCCAGAAAGAGAGTGTTTAAGTGAGAAAGAGAGTGTTAAAGAAAGATGGTAAGCTTTAAAACCGGAGAGGGAACGGTAGAAAGAAGAGGAAGTTTGAGAGAGAAACGAAAACACTTGCGGTACTACATGAAGACTGTAAAATGGGAGAGAATAAAGTGAAACCTGTGTGTAAAAGATAGTGTGATAGCAGAACAAAATAAAGGTGGTGTGAAATAAAAGAGGAATGAGAGAAAGAAGATAGAGTATGAAAGAAGGGAGACATGTAAGCTGCACAACTTTGTACGTCTTCAGCCATAAAACGAAAGCATTGTAATTGAGTGTGTTGCGGCAGAGAGCTCGATTATTCCACTTTCAACATTATTACACTATTCGATCATCAAAAGCTGTCTCTCACTATCAATTCAAAGCAGAAACCAGCCATCAAATACGTTTTTCTATGTTAAAAGTCATGTTCAAATATCCAGTAAAGTAACGTTCAACACGACTAATCTTGAACTTCACACTGAGATATTATAGCATATTGATTCCAAATAGGACGAGGGAGGTGAAAACAGATATATAACGAAAATAAAGAACGAAATTGGCTCAAGAAATGAATAAAGATGTTTTTTTTTAATTTCTCAATCTAACAATAATAATGATTATGCTAACTAAAAATAATTACCTGTTAGATAAATAATTGAATCTTTTTATAGAAACATTGTAATAGTTTTGTTACAATAGAAAACTCTATACAGTGAGACAAATTACAAATATTGTATGTACGTTACAATAATTTTCCGTTCCGTTAATAATTCTTTCATGCATCTGTAGAGTAGTTTAAGTAATTAAAAATAATCACCTGTAAGATAAATAATTGAATCTTGTTATAGTTTCGTTACAATAGAAAAATATATAGTGAGACAAATTACAAATATTGTATGTACGGTACAATTGTCCATTTCGTTCATAATTATTTCATTCATCTGTGGAGTAGTTTAAGTAATAAAACACTGGGATGTTGTCTAGAAATATCACGAATTTATTGAAAAATTACCTACATGTTTCAACACCCATGGATAAAAATATCACTACATCTCACCAACAACAGTATCTTAGTTTTAGGTGATTTCTCTCAAGCTAGTTTATATCAACAATATACATGTCATGTACATTTAAGATAAGGAATGAATGGATGAAATACAGTAATGACATTCTTTTTCAAATCGGGCTTTACTACATTTTTTGGAGCAATCCGGAAAACGTTGAGTATGCCATAGAGTGACTGTATGATGTTTGGTGTAACCCGATGTGAGAATTTGAATGTGACAAAATGTGACAGTTGGAGGACAGATGACTTTAGTTGTCATACTCAAATGTATGGTGGCAGAAGACTGAAAACAATTCTGAAAACGTGAAAACACGTTTTTTCTTCGAACGTGAAAAACGTCTATTTTGGGTTGTCATGTTATCTAAATGGGAACAATTCTTTCAATCTGACAGAAACATTCTTGACATATTATTATTTCCAAGAAATTGAAAGCTGACCAACAAGTATTAGCTCCAAAAATAATATGATTCTTTTCTTTCAAATATTATTATCAATCTTCCTTGTGGACAGGGAGCTTAGAATGCTCTTGAGAAGAAGAGAGTTCTTCCATAATAATTATTGTTATTAAATTGATCTGGTCATAAATTGAATAAGAGATAGTTAATGTGATCCATTGTGTATAATATTTTTCCATCACTAATCTTCACCTCAAAGCGTCATTTTTCCAGATGATAAAGAATTTAATATTCTAAAAGTGGGGATTAAGTTATCTGCTCTGTTTGATTAATGACAGACAAGAATAGCAAACTAATTTTAATCAGGTGCTGACTTTACAACATGAATCCCACTATATAAAGTTAACATAAACTGCTGCTCCAACTATAAATAACTGTAACAAGTTGAAGTTCATAAAATTCGTAGAAATGTATAACATTGTCCAACAGTAACAACACCAACTGTTGAAGATCATCATAAAAAAAGTAGACAAACAAGTAGTAACAAGAAAATACTATTGCAATGACCGAAATAGTAGTTAAATTCATTGTACTGGTGGAGTAGAAAGATTTCATCATGAGTTGTGAGTCCTTCCCATTCATGAATTAACATGGACTTACATTCTGTCGCATATCGTTATTATGAGGTGTGTGGCTACGCTGTCATAGTCCATTATGGAAATGAATGTTACACGAGTCCTGTCTATTTTTGCCATTCGGCCATAGGCTATCAGTCAGTCCGCTTCCAAAGTGTCAAACCGTGGAACTCCAGTTCCGATGGCTGGAATATGTATCCTCTCGCTATTTCAAATACTGAATTAGCTTCATCTGAATGTAGTGGATTGAGCAATGCTTTTTTAATGAAAATAGAAAGAGAAATCACACTTCATCTTGATCTTTTCCTCTCAAGTATAAGATCGGTCTTTTATAATATTTTCCTATTCCATGGAGTGCTCGATGTTGAATGACGAGAAGGTGGAACAGGAGAACTTAATAATGAGCTCAGTAAGAGTCTAAGCCGGGTGAAGAGGGTGAAATGAGCGACAAAGCGAGAGAGAGATAGCCGACGAAATGGGATGAAAAGAATAAGATGGCATGAGGGACACTCGCTGCCCGGATTGCTGACTTTTCTTAATTATTCCTCTGTTTAACTAAGAGAGAAAGGCGGCACGGAAAAAAGTGAATCAGCAAGATTTTTATCCGTTTCGTTGGGTAATTTACATCTTTATATTATTCCAGGTTGGAGATGCAGCCAGACAGGCCTCATTCTTAATCCTGCCATTCGCAATTTCAGCAGCCGGCAAAACTTCACTCCTGCGAGCTGCGACTTCATGTTACAGCAAACTCCAACTTCACTTCTCTTTTAACCGAGAACTAATTCGCAGTCCATAACCAAAACGATATGTTCCGTCTTGTGGAAAACTAACAATTATTAGTTCATAAGTTGGAAAACTAACAACTATTAGTTCATAAGTTGGAAAATTAACAATTATTAGTTTAAGTTCCCTTCGAAAAATTATGCTTGGAAGCTTCAATAATACTATTTATCAAGTTATCAATAAAAAATTTACCAGAATGAAGCCTATTGCAACAAAATATTGCAGAACATAATATTATGGTATTCATAATTTCCAATTAAAATAATATGATACTTCAATAATACCAATTAATAATATGGTACTTCACCCAAGAAAATGGTATTTGACAAGGTTCTCCAAACACAAATGACTACGGACTGAGCTTCCCAGATCTACCTATTCTCAGAAGTAAAACTATTCCAAAACAGAACCACTAAAAACTGTAGCAATGATATGTGCTTTCATGGATACGGTAGGTATTGTAGACCTATAAAAAATTCCTTAGAAGTAAAGAGTGGAGTTGATTCTCTTGAAGAAAACTCAAGGTTTCTGTGAAGAGAACCTCGTATTCGTTCCTGGAGGAAAATGCAGAAGGGTGCTTTATGCTCTGATCCTCAACTCGCCAAACAGTTATTACATAATTTGTAAGTATATAAGAGAAACTTTCTTCTAGATACAGATGTCAATGGAAATATATAAATTGTTGAAATACGTACGCTTTTTTCAGAGATCGTGGTATTTTTTTATTTGAAGTTTCTCTCACACCCCCACTTGGAGTATGAAGCAATACTCATTCAAAGGAAGTTTGAAAAAACTAATTTATTCAAGTGTTTCGAGCTACATTCTCTGGAAAATGTGTTTCGAAAGCTGCAATATTCTCTTTAAAATGTAATCTCATTTTCAGTTGGCTGCTTACTTTTCTAAGTAAAGGTGAGAAGTAGATACCATACAACTCAGAAGTAGAAGATGGATGAGATAAGGTGTAAAAAAGAGGTAGAAGGAGAAACGTCCAATAAATCCGAATTTTGTGCATACACAGCGGCAGTCATAACTCTTGATTTTCCAGGAGACTCAACAGGAGAAGAGACAAAATTTGCGCCTGCTTTTTGTCTCCATAACTC
This sequence comes from Nilaparvata lugens, assembly GCF_014356525.2. Lineage (NCBI taxonomy): Eukaryota > Metazoa > Arthropoda > Insecta > Hemiptera > Delphacidae > Nilaparvata > Nilaparvata lugens. The sequence goes on from NC_052504.1 coordinate 15,839,211, forward strand.
GGCGTGGACGGAGAAGAAGAACGCAGAAGAGGGGAAGGATGATGAGGTGGAGAGCAATCAAGGTGATTGAACATCAAATAGAAATGGATAGAGGCAAACTTGAGAGACGCGACCATCGAGAGAAAGTCGATACTAAAATTGACAAGCCAATACAACTTCAAATTAGCTCCATCTCATCCGAGTCGCCGCTCCAAAGGACATGCAGATGCAGTGCTTTGATCTAGTATTTTGACATTCGACTCAATCATTCAATTATGACCAAAACTACTAAACAGCTATTCAATCTACAGTTCCATCTATTTGAATGATGTCATTGTCCACTGTTACTTTCACATGAGGATTTCAATTACTTCATGTAGTCAATATTTTCAACAGTTGACTTGTGGATTTCAAGATTAGGCATTTATGAGAAGCAGTTACATTGAAGGATAAACATTTTATATTTGGAGCTATTAAAGTTATTGAATTCACAATCCTGACATGAGAGAAAATACAATTCTTTGGTACAACAAACGTAGTATGATAATAATATATGAAGGAAAATAACATAATATAGAGAATAGAGGAAAACGATACATGACGTAGAGAGTAGATTGCAAAAAGAAGAGATAAAATTATGTTTATTAAACTTGAAAAATGGTTATGAGATCAGTATGTAGAAAACTAGCAGAATTTGCATTCATGCAATGGTTTAAAATATAATTATTCACCGTTAGAAATATAAAAAATATAGAATCAAAGACTTCAAGAGGGCTTTTCAAATGTGTCTTGAAAAAGGTACGTAGCAAAGATATTTATGTCTCCTTTAAACAACTTGCACACAGGGTCAATAGTAGCTGCTATTAGTGGCTATCATACGGGGGCATTAGCAGCGTCCGAATCTAATAGACCCTGTTAGAAGGCCGAGGTTTCAATTAGAATGTATGGTGAATTCATATTTTACAGAGATGGGTTTAAAAACGATGGATGAAAACAAGATAGGTACCTATCAAAACGATTTTTCATTTATTTAAAAACATATAAGTATAACTCACTCAATGAAGATTTTTTGTCCTTATGTGAATGTGCATCTTTTTAAAAATACTTTCAAGTAAGATCACTTATGTAAAACAGCTACTTATGGCCAGGTCTAGTAGACGCCACAATTATCTCTGTGTGTAGGAGGCTTTACTTATTTCTGTAGGCTCTAAATGTTAAACAATTTACAACAGATAGATGCGTAGCACAAGGATGCAGCGTGTTGATCTGGAGTGAATGGATGAATCTAGAATAATGGATGGATAGATGTGTGGTCCATGAAGAATGACTATAATGAAAGATAGAAATACACAGCGTTCTGGGAAAGTTGAGGGAGAGTTGAGTGAGATCGTCAACCAACTTGTCAAGGGTTGAGCGCGATGCACTGAACTCAGCCACTTCAAGTGAGTCAACTGTCAACTCAGCTCTCTCAACACTGCAAAAGTGAATCTCTGATTTATTAGGTAATTAATTGCTTTTCCCTCAAGATCAAACACTCACGGCTTCATAACAGATGCTCCACTTCTTATTGAAGTAGGGTCTTAATGCACGAACTTAATGGGTGGGTGGATACAGTACTATCTGAGATTATTGAGTACATTAATTGTATTTACTTATTATAGCAGAAAATATGGTAGGTCATCGGCCTAAAGAGCTTCTAATCTTTCCATCAATTAAAATTTAAGAATATTATGGTATGATAGCTAATAAATCAGTTTTGAATTATAGATTCTACAAATGGCAATGATTGAAGATCATTAAAGATAATTCTACTACTTATTAATTTTACCTATGAAAATGTTGAACGAAACATTAGTTTTCTAGAAATTCAACACGAATAACGGCCGAGGTTTTAAATGGAATGTATGGTGAATTCATATTTTATAGAGATGGGTTTAAAAACGATGGATGAAAACAAGATAGGTACCTATCAAAACGATTTTTCATTTATTTAAAAACATATAAGTATAACTCACTCAATGAAGATTTTTTTGTCCTTATGTAGTAAATGTGCATCTTTTTAAAAATACTTTCAAATAAGATCACTTATGTAAAAACAAATTCTTCAAAAGTTGCGACGTTATTACTTTATGCAACTAGGATATTCAATTTTTCAGACATTATGCACGTCTTGAGAGAATGAAAAGTATTTTGTTTTGAAGTAAGAAATTGATTTACGTAAGCGGCAAGATGAGGTTTCCCAGCATAACGTTAATCTAATTTGGCACCCCTTCCTTGGAACGAGCAACCTATAAGATTAGGGGCAGATCCCGATTCAACAATAGTACAGTGAAAGTCATCATGGAGTTACAAACAATTTGTAAGTATCCTCTCTCTTACTCAGAAATAATTCTATTGAAGTGTAACAATTTCTATCTTAATTATGAGAGACAATGACTAGTATCATAGTGCATCGGATTTAAGAAGAAAAGATTACTAGATTCTCTACATTCTTTTACGATACCACTGAATTCCAAATTGAAACAGATTTCATAATAATGATTACAGTAGTTATCCTTCATAACAGGAAAATTATATTTATCTTGCATTTACAGAGTGAATAGAAGTTATCAGTTTCTCATTAATAAATATATTTATTATACAATTATGAAAGTCCAATCATTCATTCCTCAATCAAATTAGTCCATGATATAATTTGATTTGATTTGATATTTTGATTTGATTTTGAATGTGTGATGCAATATTAATTTCTACTTCCAATTTCATTTGATACAAAATCAAATGTTTGACATATAAGGGTTCAATCACCGGTACCTAGAATACTGGTTTTGTTGTGTGTGAAGGAATTAGTTCCAATAGAATAATAATGAAGAAGAATAACATAATATTATTTGAAAACTTGTTTTGATCCTAGAATTGACTAAGGTAGTTTTTTATCCCTATGATACTCTTCCAAGAAATACTGTAGGCCTACCCTAATTTTGCTTTATAGAATAACATTTTTCATAGTGTTTTAATAAAATGTAGGAATATTGTGCTGTTTCCATAAATTTCCACCAACCCTGTATATTATTTCTCATTGAAATTGGGGAATGATTTTTAAATTCTATGAAATAGTTTTTGTTCAACTTCATCGATAGTATTGGGATTAAAATTCAAAACAGAAACACATTACAGAGATTGAATTCATATTTTTATTTCAATACTTCAACTAATATTGTTCCTGAAAATAATAGTTTAAGAAATAAATTTAAGAAGAATATAATACATGCAAGACATCCATTAATCTGACTGTTATCAGTTAATATAATGCACCTGAATATCAAAATACCACCAACAATTCAAATGATTAAATTTACATTTTATTTTTTTACAATCTGCCAAATGTAAACAATATTGATTATTCAATATGAAATATGCATTGCCGGTTTCACTGGAACTAGTATCATTAACACAATTCAGTCTTGAATTTTAATCCTTCATACTCTTATGAACAATATTTCTAAAGTATAACTCTATTTATTTATTTTTTTAATGTCTAGGAATCATTATTTGATTTTCATGTAAATTTATATGGACTCTAGAAATAAAATCACTTCGCTTATATGGGCTATTTGATTCAAATAAAAACAATATAAAATCTTTTAGTATCCTTTTATTAAAAACTTTAAAAAATGTTGAAGTTTTTAATAGAAGGTACTTAAAGTTTTCATATTGTTTTTATTTGGACTCCAAAAACGGATTAGAAACTTTATTCTCAATCACTTTCCACAACTTATTGAGTTGGAGCTTCATTGGATTCAAACCAGGGAAAAGAGAGTTCTCAACCCCAAATTCAAATTATTTATTCCCTTATCAACAGAAAATTGTTCAGCGAATAACATCACTACTGACCACCACATCAGACCCTAAAGCCTATTTTATACCGCCATAGCATAGCTTGAAATAAGTCTTTTCGAAAGAAGTAGCCGAAGTATCTCCTAATGTTAATCAATCTTGAGGACCGGAAATTTTGTGAATTGAAGAACTACAAGACTTAACCTATTTCGGACTATGTGTTATCTAAATTTGGGAGAGGAATAGCACAAGGTTACCTTATTTTTTCCTCTCCCTATCATTTTGATAATGTACTTATTGTATATATGAATGAATTTATAAATCTGTCAATTTCAAACCGTAGCGTAGATTTAACATTAGGAGATACGACGTTACGTCTTACAAAATACTTATTTCAAACTACAGCGGTGTGAAATCATTTTAATATCAATGAATCGGAAGGTTTTTCTCAAACAAGTGTCTACTAGAAAGCAACTATTGCCAACCACATGTAGTGAACAATGACACACTACAGTTTATTAGTTAAATTTACTGGTGCTGGGAGGCAGCTTTTCCTGTTTTGAGGAAATTGAATTTCCTGTTCCTCCAACAACAACAAACATATTAGTTCAGCTGAAGATGTGGTAGGTTTTACTATGAAACCTGGTCCTGTATTATGAATTAATTTTTGAATGAATAAAAAAGGTATTGACAATATCAACGTTTTATTCTTTCGATTATAACATACTCTATTACCAACTACAGTGACGCACATCGTCGAAGAGTGCCCAAGAACAGCATACACGGGTGAACCTGATGATTTCCTGTTAGCCACACCAGAATCAATAGCTTGTTTAAATGTATTAAATGTTTGCTTATAGTTTTAAAATCTATGACTGAGACGAATCCATTCGTTGTTGATATATGAACACATGAATGTGGTATATAATTTTACCAATCCCATTTTACTATTAGAGTTTAATTGTGTCTTTTGTCATACGCTAGATAGATAGATACCAACTACAAGTGGTGATGTTCTATAATGATGATGTTTTAGTTTAGTGTTAGTCGAATTCACAACAGCGGTTATTGATAGTTAGTTCCGTTTTATCACTGTTATTGGGAATAAGAATTGAATTTAATGTTGCAACTGTTCGCTACAGACTTGGCCGTGACAGTGGCTCTAGCTGCCATCAGCACAACCCAAGCGGCTTGTCCACCCTCTCCCTCGACTACGGCTGTGATAACTGGACTCTTTCCCATCCATTCAGACAGCGGCTGTTCAATCGCCAACATCCGAGCCCTCCAGCAAATAGCCGCCTTGAAGGCAACTGTCAACTCTATCAACTCTGAGAACAACGGATTGACTATCAGTAAGTGTTAAGTAGTAACACAAAATAGGGAAAATTGTTTACTCCAAGGTAGTATTCAACTAGATATGAATTTAGTATGAGCCTAATTTTTTTCAACGAGGACAAAGTACCTACATCATTCTGTGTTACTGTCAATCTATTATTTATTTTATATACTCACATAATTATAAAGGCTCACAGACAATACCATGAAACCCCTTTTTCACATAAATAATACTATACCATCGTGGATATAATAATCTAAAGCATAAATGTGAAGTTTCATAATCATTTTGCATTTGCTTTTCTTGTCAGAAAATCGTCCATTTGTAGTTTTTCATCATTTTGAGGATACTTGGTGATGGGGTGAGGTAAAATAAGGCTATAATCACACTGAATGCAGAAAATTGTACGATAGGCTACCCATCTTGATGCCGTCTTATGGCACAGAAGAAGGAAAGACTTTTGTCTTGTTTTTTATGGCGTTGTTTGAATTGGTTGAAATGGAAAAAGCGTTGATTAATATGTTGCAAAACACAATTCTCTTCTAGCAATTTTACAATGAATATGAGTTTTCTTATTGAAAAAATTATGATTTTAGTTTTCCGAGAGTAAACATATGAGATATCATAGTAATTCGGATCAAAGTGGCTGCAAACACTTCGTAGTAGCATAGAGGAAAGATAGCATAAGAAAATATCCCAAGGTATAGGTCGTTCATGTTCCAAATTTCAACCCATTTTTGTTGACTCAAGCAGATTGCTGTCGACTACTTTCTATTATTACTGTTTAGGCCGGGTGTGAGTGTAAGAACGGCACAATAATTATGAGAGACTACCAGCGTCACAAAACTCCACGAAAAAGAACTAAGTTACATTGACTATCGGCTTGTGTTAATAGTAAAATTTTGAACATAAACGCCCTATACCATGGTATTATCTCCTTATGCTATATTTTCTCTATAGTAGTAGTGGCTCTCATAAAGTAGTAGTAGTTGCTCTAAATTTCCTTGGTTTCTAATTAAATTATTATTGTACGTTCAACCTCTACTCCTACCATTAATTTCGTCTCATGATGTCTAATGTGGGTTCTAGAACTGTATGATTTGGAACTCAAGCCATGATTCTAATGGTTTATCCTTTTTGCAGATTTGAAGGTGCATGACACATGTTCCTCTCCAGATGAGGCAGTGAAAGCAGCTTTGAAAGCTCTTGTTGATCCAGAGCAAATGTGCCAGAATCCTCCGTTTTTCATGGGTGAGTTTTACTGGCAACAATAAATAGGCTATGCTGATTTTGTAATCTACTTGAAACCAACGACTAGAAATTATTGAACTGCAGCCTAATTTTTAAAATTGTACATAAATAAGATCTTAGACACATCTATTCTATCACTTTTTGCAATTAAAAAGAACGACTAGCAGTCAGATTTTTTCCCAATAAATGAATTAATCACTCACTGTGACATCGGGATCTTTTTGCTTTCGGGTGGTCCGCCATCTTCCAGGTTGTGACAACCAGATCTCGTTGTTACAGTGAGTAATCAATAGCAAAATGTGATTTGATAATAAGCAGTTCATGATGGAAAACAACATTGAAGACATCTATTCTATATCATATACTCGTCAAATCTGCTAAGGTAATATACTATAATAGTTATATAGTGAATATACGTTTTTATGGAATTCGCAGACCAACATTGTCAAATCCTTCAAAAGCGAAATATGCATGGATGAGCTTCATCTCCATAACTCATACGACATTGGATATGAATACACTCTTCTTCATCAGACCAGTCAATAGAATACAATATTGATGAGAAAAGTATGCTACTGTTCAAAATCTTCTATTCACGTAAAAATGGTATAATATGGATATAAAAAATACAATGAATGTTTACGCTAAAAATTTATAAATTTTATTGTTAATCTCATTGGATACAAACCATTCAAGCAATTCCACTGGGAAAATGATGAAAGTTGATAAAAATTCCCACATATTTTACTAATGATTCTAATAAAAGTTCTAACTATTAAAACAAATACGGTATATTAAAATTAATCATTGTAAAAGCATATTAATTGAATTTATAAATTATCTCCAAAACTACATTCAAATTATATATTTACCTTCTACATCAATAACAACGGTTTACGATGAATTATTGAAGAATTGCTTATCTAAAGAATAGTTCAACACAATAATGCCAATATTGACCTTCTTCAGAATCATCACTTCCATCTTAATTCAGGTACATCCATGGTTTTTAAAAAATATTTATAACTTTTCATTTTTCGTTTGATTGAGTGGCCTTCTGATCTGGTGGTCTGTTTCAGTCTGATACCTCCTAGGACAAAAATAAACATTAAAATTGATTAATGAAGTGCGCAATATTACTTATATGATTGAATAATTAAATAATTTTCAACGAGATTCGTAGCAAAAATACTGGCTGAAAAGTTTTGTTTATTGTGAAACTTGTGATTGATTTTCTTAATCATTATTTTTATTCTTATTGATTTCAGGATTCATTGGGCCCGAGAATGTGCATGTGCTGAATGCCGTGCATGAGGTTACACATGTCTTCAACACAACGCACATTGTGCCGTTCACTTTTAATGCCGCAAACCTATTCAGTGACAATTCAGTTTTCCAAGTCGCTACAAGAAAATCAGAGGAGCAAGCACAGGTGAATACTATAAATTACTTTTGAGAAAACAATTTTACATTATTCATACTAATTTACATATTCATACTAAGCATATTATGAGTTGTCATTTACAATCACAGACGCTAAAGATCTTACAGCATTGGGAAAGTAAAATATGAACAACACATTAATAAAATTGATTGAAATTATTATGATATACTTATAATCAATTCTAACCATCATAATTGCATTACTTACGTATTGATTAGATAAAATAATGTGCGGGAGCAAGAGATCTAGTGATCTATTTTGCACTTTTGACAAAAATAAAATTAAAAATCAGAAAAAAATTCATAATAAAATGAATCTTCATATTATAACAAACTTCTCCGAATTAATGTGAGCTCATGTAAACTTGAAATTGGATCAATTTTGATGCGGTTCACTTTCCTCGTGTGCCGGTTCTATTTGATTCTCGAAAAATATTTCAAATTTTCAAATGGAAAAGAAACAAGAGATAGAAGGAAAATATCAGGTAGCCAACACTACAGTAACTATATTACCCTATGGATAATATAGTTACTGTAGCCTACACTATTTTCACCATACCAACTAACATTAGTTTTGCAAAACTATTTTAATACGCCTATATTAGTTTCAAATACAAGTGATATTAAAATGTAACATGTAAAATAATAAACTTCTTGTTAATTGAAATATTTCACCTTATTCGAGTACAAAGAAGAGATAACTTTGTATTTTTTGTGGTTGAAACCAATTATTTCTGAATATGAAAATTTGATTAACAGTTGTAATGAACCTTCAAAAGTTGCCAATTACTCAAGAATAAGAATACATCGTGTTATTCTATAATGCATCAATGAAAGTGCCAAGTAATATGATAACTGTAGAGCTTTTTTGCAATTGGAAAGAAATTTCAAAAAGCAATCAAGATCAGGTAAAAAACTCTTATAATTTTTTTAAACCCATAATTCTTTTCTATTCCAGTCTATTGTTACAGTCCTCCAACAATTATTGCAATGGATTTATTCTAAATAAATCAATAATCTTTCTTTATTATTCAGTCTATTGTCATAGTCCTCCTACAATTGTTATTGCAATAGTTTTTTTGTAAATAAATCAATAATCTTTTTTTTATTATTCAGTCTATTATCACAGCCCTCCAACAACAATTGCAATAGAAATTTTCCAAATAATCGATAATTCTTTTTTTATTTCAGTCTATTGTCACAGTCCTCCAACAATTATTTCAATATTTTTTTCCAAATAGCCTAAATCAATAATTTATTTATTTCAGTTTATTGTCAGTCCTCCAACAATATTATTACAATGGAAATGTATCTAAATAAATCAATAACTCTTTCTTATTTCAGTCTATAATCACAGTCCTCCAACAAGTGCAATGGAAAAGTTTCTCATTGGCAATCGACGACTCTCACGAGAGCAACCTGCTAGCCACTGCTCTACTGCCTCTCGTCAAACAAGATGCATCCACTTGCATCAAGGGAAAGATCGCTCAACTCACAGATGATGATAGCATCAAGCTGGCTTTGGCAGGTAAAAATATTGCTTCATATGAACTATTCCAATTCCATTCAGAACAGTAACTTGATAATAATGAGTAACTTAATTGTTTCATACGAACTGTTTCAATTCAATGCTGAACAGTAACTTGATTAAAAGTAAAATTTGGCAATAATGTACAATTGAAAGACTATGAATCTCATCAACAACTTGAACTTGTACACCTAGTAACTAATATACTAGATCAGAAGATAATTAACAAAACAGAACAGCAGCCTACTATTAATAGTGAGGTCCACATTATAATGGCAGTATTTGATTAATATTGGTGCTGCTATCCTTGACTATAATTCGACAAAGCTTAATATAATGCTATCCTTTTCTAGTTCTACAACGTTGCCAGATCGTGTTTCAACAATTTAGAAATATAATTAAAATCAACAAAATATTCAATCTTAATTATGAAACTTTATGATCGGAAAATATTTTTCTTGGCGAATAAAATACAATTGATTATTTTAAACAAGAATGAATAATTTTGATATTACATCAGATATACCGGTATCACCTATCCTCTATAGAAGGCAGTGGCAAGGCAGAGAATCGGCAACACTGTTCTAATATCTTCCTCCGCTGCCATTATAACATGGACCTCACTATAGTACAAAAATGACTCACCTAAATACAAGAATACGCACGATGGGGGAAGAAATATAAGAACCAATACAATATTGATTACCTCTACTGCTCTAATCAGATTCATCAAGTTTCTTATGTACTGGTAGCCCATTTTCTTAAGACAGTTACTCACAAAATTTATCTCAATTTTTGCTGTTAGGAAACTCCGGATATGGAATCGTCGTTCTAGTCGACTCAGCAGAAAAAGCAGAGAGAGTTCTGAATGCAAACAAGGATACTAACGCGCCGATGATTCTGGTGGTGACAGAAATTGGACTGAGAGCCTGGCAGATTCCAAAATCAGGATCTACACTAGTTATTCTTCAAGAAGTAAGGTGAGAAAACAGTTATAAAAACTGGAAATAAATTTATATTATTTTTATGCAAGATGCTGAATTTTTAAATTGAGTGAATCTCAATATTCAAAATCAATATTTTGGGTACATTTGGGTCATTCAATAATCACTCAATGAACTGAACAGAGACAGAGAAAGGTATAAAAAAATACTTAAAGTTAAATTAAAAATACTGACCAATACAATAAGTAATTGGTATTAGTATGTAAGTATTTAGCATCATTTTAATGAACTTTGTTTGTGTATCATTAACTACAATAATGTTAAGTATTTTAAGCTTTGATTTGTAAATATATATTTTTTAATAGGTCTGTACATAGGTATATGTGGGCTATATAAAATTCAGATTGCTTGAATCATAGTATTTAAATCAGAGCTATCAAAATTCTGTAAACTTACATAGACTAATATTTCTTTAAAAATTAAGCCTGTAATTAACAATTTTCAATTTTGAATTAATGTTTAATTTACAGCGCTGATACGATAGTCGGTCTGGAGGACTCATTGAATTCTACTCTGTACAGCCAATACATGACAAGTCAAGAGCAATTATGCAAGAGTTCTGGGAGCCCAAATGAATGCACAACCAGTCAGGTAATATAATCCATCTTTTCACAACTCATTTCTCCAATAGTCAACAACATATTAATGATATACAAATTTATCAACTACGGTATTATAAATCCTCAAATATATTAAATCGTAAATTTTAATAAGTATAACTTGATTTGAAAAATGAAATGCATAGCCTAGGTAGGCCTAGTACTGAAAATTAAAGAATTTATTTTCAAATAACAGAAAATTGTAAAGAGTTATTCGAGAAGCTAGTAATTGGCAAGGCATTGCCTGAAAGCGTCTCGAGTTCATGAACACTTTAAATCCTATTTGCACTTACATAGCATAGTTCAAGGTCTTCAACAATGCTCTTGTAAGAATTCAGTGAAAAATGCAATCGATAGTTCTACTTGAAACAAGGATTAAGAACCTAGCCTACATCATTGCATAATTGCATTACATACTATTTCTCCTATCGATTCCATATTACCGAAATTCTATAATAATGGATTCAAATCTTTTAAAATTTGATTGAAATATCAAATTATTTTAGGAAACTAATCTGGAAAATGGGTTGTACAATTATAGGACTTGTATCACTTGAATGTTTCGTATTATTTGTTCCCAAGAATACTTAGATTCTCCATAATACCAGTAATAGGCTATTCTGATAACCTTGAATAATTCGAATACTATTTACCGTACATTATCGGTTACGGTACTCAATTGGAATCACCTATAATTGTTTCATTATACCTAGACTGTCATAGATATCAATGGAGCGATTTTCATTAGAGCTAGTCATGAAAGAGATTTTTTTCGTGCATTGAGCTATATTTGCTATTTTTTCGTGCATTGATTCTCATAGATTTAAATTGGAATTATCACAATAATCATTGAACGAAAATCCAAATTATATATTCATTTGAAGAAATGCAATTTATCAGTTATTTCCTCCTTGAGATTTTCACTTAAGCTGATGATAAAGAGAGTTCTTTCGTGGATTAATATATCAGACTAAAATATATTTGAATTGAGATAATCATAATAATCATTGAACGAGAATCCAAATTATATATTGATCAGCATTAAAACAAATGAAACTTCTCATCTATTTCCTCATTAATTTATTATCAGCCTCATCAAAAAAGATAATGTTTTTCTTGAGATGATCACTTTAGCTGGTGACATCCTTGGCGAAAAGAAGATTTCTATCTCAAGATGTTCATTTGAGTTGGTGTTCATTTATTGCAATAACACCTTCAACAAAACAAAACATTCCCATCTTGTGATGATCACTTGTGCTGGTGTTGATTTATCATCCTTAGCAAAACAGAAAGTCTCCATATTGATATATTCAATAATTTCCTTCTTGATATGATCACTTAAGCTTCTCGGCGAAACAGAAAATTTTCATCTTGAGATGATCATTTGAGTTGGTGTTCATTTGTTACAGTATCACATTCAACAAAACAAAACATTCCCATCTTGAGATGAATACTTGAGCTGGTGTTTATTTATTATCATCCTCAGCAAAAGAAAACTTTTTTATCTTGACATGTTTACTTGATCTGGTGTTTTTTGCCGACAGGATGTTCTCCAAGGCAGCCTGGACTCTTCGCTGCAGCCACTGAGCTACTCGGTTCGGCTGATGACGGCCGCCCTACAGTCGGCACTGAAGGTCAAGTGCGCGGCCTCCAAGGTCATGTGCTCACAGCTGATCGGCATGCCTGTCGCCGAGTGGCGCCGCCACCTCAGCGAGGCCACCACCTTCGTCAAGCAGGGCAGCAAGCCGCGACTGCCCACCATACTCAGGTTTCAGATGGAATTGACCACCGCCTTCGAGGTCTACTCAAAAAGCCAACAGTCGTCCACATTGGAAAAGGTCTGTATGCATTATGCATTCATAGGCCAATGTCAATAATAATTATTTATTTCACAATGGGAGCAACAGGTAAAAACCCAAATATGCTCCCTTAACATCACAATAAGACAAGTTCAATTCGTATTCAAAACAAAATTCACTAAACTAACCTTAGAAAAAGTATTTGAAAAAACAATGTGCTTATGTACTAATGTACTAATGTACTTAAAGACACAAGTATGTTCTGGAGCCACTGACAAGCATGAACTTCAGTCAGCCCTCCATGATATAAGTATTGTGGAAACTCAAATATCAGGTGTTGCATGGATTGAATTTGACCACATTGACACAGAGGGTCAGAGGTGTATCCCCATGCTGTCGTCAGTAGTTATTGAGAAATTCAATACACACTATCTTGATAACGATATCGATGTTGCTTCATTCAAGCTAGCCAGCTGGTTCACAATCTTTCCACTGTAATAAGAATATATTTTTCATCTTGAAAAAGGTCAAGGGTACAAACAGAATAATCAGGACGATATGTAGCTTTCAGTGTAGGTCCAGCTAGCGATCGAAATCGACCTTTTATATATCATCTCATCATCATAATCTTCACTTCAGGGATTAGGTTTATTAATCAACCTGTTCCGGTAACCATCTCTTTCTTGGCCTTCCTAAATCTCTTTTTCCACTAGGTTTATAGTTTTGGACTTCAAGTGGCATTCTTCCAGGTGACATTCTATTCAAATGACTGCACCAGTTGCGTCTATTTTGTATAATTCTTTCATGCAGAGGCAACCGATAAAACCTGTCAGTATTTCTGATTCTATCAATTCTAGTACAGCTAAATACACTCCTTAGAAACCTCATTTCTGAAGCTTGTATTCGACTGTCCATTTTCCGTGTGTGAATTCAATTCTCACTTCCATAAATGAGAGTCGGAGCTGCAATAGTATTATAGAACATTATTCTCGTTTCTTGTCTAGTTTTGTTCTTGAGGTTTCTATGGATTGTGCCACATATTTTCTGGAGCTTCAATATTTTATTGTACACATCAATATCTGTATTGTATGTTACGTCTACCAAGATTGAAATTTTTAATCTATTCTATTACTTTTCCTTCAATTCTATTTTTGTTCCGAATCTTCTATATACATATTTATATCAATGACTTCAAAATTTTTTCATCATAACCAGCTATTTGGCGGCATTGATCGAAATCAAAATGTACACCGCAACCCATTCGTTCTGTTCTGTGCATATCCATCATATATGGCCCTTACACTATAATTCGAATGCATTCACTTATGAGAGTGAACATTCGACTCGAAAGGTTTTGCACTAGTTTTTTTAGAAAGTGAATAAAATAGTAATTTTACGTTGAATGTTTTAATGTCTGCAGATCGGCCTGATAACGAGTGGAAAGAAGCTGACGACATTGAACGGCAAATCGCTGCCGGCCGCAGCTGAGCCCGTGCTTCGCGACACCAAGTGCAGCGGCGAAGTGGCGCAGGCCATCCCGACCGAGTGGCTGTCGCAGCCGCGTCCGACACCAGCGGTCGTGTTGCAGCCGGTCGACAACCAACACGAGATCGAGACCGAACTGTTCGACATTGTGCTGCTCCTCTGCGGCGCCGGCCTCGGCATCCTCATCTTCTTCATCCTCATGACCTACGTCGTCTACTCCAGCTTCATCGTCAAGGACGACGACAAGAGCCAGGGCGGTGGATCGTTCAAGGCCACCAAGCCCATATCCCGCATTGCGAAATGGCGCCGCGGATCCGGCCAGAGTTCTCGCGCCTCCATCAGAACAATCAACTGAATCGAGTAAACAATCAACTCGAATCCACAACAATCTACTGACTCGACTACTCAATACTTGATATTGCAACGACCAACTGTAACCATCAAACTTAAATTGACAGTTACAGTGTTGAATATCCATACTTTTTCACTATTAATTTCAAACTTAGGTTTTAAACACTTATGGAGTGACTATTTCGGGACCGGAAGTTACTTGATGGAATGTTTAAAAAAGTTACGATTGTAATATTAAATAAGAAAAAAAACTTATACTAAACTTTAATCGATGCAACTAAAACTAAGAAGTTTCATGGTATGACAGTTATTCAAGAAAATTATGAAGAGACCGCTGTCAAGACCTTCAAGGCCATTCATAAGAAACCTATAGAGAATAATATTCAAATTGCATAATTGATCAAGTATTCAACTCATACAAATTTTCACTTATTGAGAAGTACAGATTAATATAGGCTACTATACAATGAGAAATTCATTCAAATGATGTGTGAATAAAAATCTAGTAAATATCGAATGTAAATAATCAAGAGTTCTATTGTAAATACAGCTACATTACAGCTAGTAATTACAACTGTTCCTTCTATTCAAATGAATAATAATAGCCTATTATAGAAGGTGAAAACCCTTAAAGAAAATAATTTTTTATTTTATATTTTTCTATATGGAGATAATTGTGTAAGCTATGTATTATACATTAGTAAGATGTGTAAGAAATTGTGTGTATCTCTCGAATGTATTTTTGGATATTATATGTATAAATGTGAGACTGTAATAATTATTTCACCCCTTCACTAATCGAATTCCGTTTTTTTTCATTCGTATTTCTAATGAATATCAGCGTATGTAATAGAGAAAGAGTGTAGATATCTAAGATGTCTTTTGGACTTCATGATGAAAATCAACCTCTATTTTCAAGAGTCGACATTTCAGTTTGAATAAGTGGAGCACGTTTCAGTTTGTGCTGCACTCACATGTTGCATTCAAATGTTGTATATTGTAATCACATGTTGCACTCAGATGTTACATTAAGTTGTTGCACTCAGATATATGTGGTAGAAATGTCGAAGTACAAACGCAGCATTACATACAAGTAAAGAAAGCATAGAAATAGCTTTATGCAACACATAACTAATACTCTTTAGTAATATATCGTGGACAGTATATAATTATTCATGTAGTACTGCGTGATTATGCTTCAATGACCTATCGCAACAACATATTCAAAACGTACGATTGTTTATGATACACAATACTTATACGGTAGTAAGCAAGATTATTGACAGAAAAATCAAATTTATAAATATAAAAATTATAAAAATAGATGTAAATAATGACACAGCCTAGTTATTCATATTCATGTCTAATCTGTTTCTGAAACTCTTCTGCAAATAACATCTACGCAGGTTGTCTTTTAATAGCATTATGGTGGAAAGTTGTGTAAAATTTAAGAATGACGAGGCAGTTGAAAGAGTGGGTCAACAGCCTGGGATAGTTGCATAATGGTGATGGTTTTTGTTAAGTATTATAAAAATTACTTGAATGAACATTGCACTTAATAGAGAAAATAGAGAAAGAGCTATTGAATATCCTACTGAAAGTAGGAATAATGGCATGCAACTAACATTCTTTTTTCAATCAACGGTTTAAAATTTACTTCAAATATCATAATAAATCACCTAATCATCCCTCGTTCTCCTTGGAAATTTCAGCAGATCTCAAGTACGCTGCTTCTATTGCTGATATTAATCCGAACCTGAAACGAGTAGTGATTGATTAAAATTCAAGAATTGAAATGGCCATTAAGTCTACGGACTTATATAACTAACCTAACAATAAATCAATAGTAATCATATTATACAGAGTGCAGCAGCGAAAATTCATTTTTTTAAGTGAATAGAACTCTTTGTATGAATCAGAAATTTTGTATTTATTTTTTGTAATGTAGACACATTTATAAAGTTTTGTTTCAATTAGTTTTGAATATCAAATCAGGTATGTGACGTCCCCAATTCTAAATACACTGAGTAAACCGATTTCTGGCGTTTGTCATGACTCTTCTACATTGCAAGCGTTATGTTAGCAATTTTTCCCTGATATTGGTCTTCAAATCTTGTAGGGTCCTTAAACAGTTCACTTAAACAAGGGATTTCAAAAACCCCCCATAGAAAAAAATCACAAGGGTTCAAATCGCGAGATCGGGCTGGCCACTCCAAATCGCTCCTAATTGAAATGAGGCGAGCTGAGAAGTGTTCCCTCATTTGTAGTCACGTTCAGAAAGTTCCTGCACAATTTCCATCTTGTATGGATGGAAATGAAGATCATCATGAAGAATTTGTCGCACAGAACGATCGGAGTCCAGTAGCAGACGCATGTTTGCGCGCAGAACGCTGTGATGATGACATTGAAACTCTCACTGCCTCAACGTTCTCAGGTGACCTAATGGGCCGAGACACTTTAGTTCTTCGTCTTGTCGCACTTGCAGTTTGTCTGAACGTAGTGACCAACGTAACAATTGATTTGCGCTCCGGGACAGTAGCCAAAGGGGCTAAATTATAGCGATTTCGAAGTGCGCGCTGGGTTGTGATCAAAGAACATCCGTTTGAAAAATAAGTCTCAACGGCAAACGCACGCTTCTCATTGTGTCAATGCATGATGGTGACTGAACATGTCGGGAATAAAACTTTATGCTTTGGCCTCTCCAACGAGACCAAATTTGCTCTACTACGACATCAGCTGACTGAATGGCGTTCACTTTAAAAAAGTAAGTTTGGCTGCCGCACAAGGTATAAGATGTAATCATAATTAAAGATGGAGAAGGCAGTGAAAGATTGTGGAGAAGAAGGATTGTCAAATAGGACAACGAGCAACATAAGTTAGTTGAATAATTTTATTGTTAGCCTAATAATTTTAGTGAGGTCCCCGTTAGAATGACAATATATGATTAGTATTGATTGGTGTTTCTATCACAGTTGATATTACATCAAATATACCGGTATCAGCTATCTTCTATAAAAGGCAGTGGCAAGGCAGAGAACCGGCAAAGCTGTTCTCCTATCTTTCTTCACTGCCATTATAGCGTGGACCTCACTATAGTAGATAGAGAAGCTCAACTCTTCTTCACCTTACACCAAAAATCTTTTGATTCGAAACTATTTTGATAGGAATATGTTCTACCAACCTGACTCCCTGTCTTTCCATAGCTGATATGCCAGCAATGGTGGATCCACCCGGCGAGCAGACTTCGTCCTTGAGCTGGCCTGGGTGCTTGCCGGTTTCCAACACCATCTTTGCTCCCCCCATCAACGTTTTCGCTGCCAATTTTATGGCTAATGGCCTGGGTATTCCCAGCTTTACACCTCCATCACTCAACGCTTCTATCATCTGATAAACCTGTTGAAATCATCATTAATTATTCATGTTGGGAAAAATCTCAGAAATTGAATTTCTCGTTAGTTTTATAAACATCACAGAAACATACAAGAAAATTACCTGAGATGAGTGAATTCAACTTTCAAATTACATAGTCAACTCAAAATCAACCACACTTAATGAATTCAACTTTAAATTACATATTCAACCCAAAATTCGCTACAGTTAATGAATTCAACTTTAAATTATATTGTCAACCCAAAATTAGTAACGGTTAGTGATCTCAGCTTCAAATTACATTGTCAACCCAAAATTAGTCATGTTTAGTGAATTCAACTTATAAATAGAATGCGTCTAGGATCATGAAATGTTAATAACTAACACGATACAGCCACGTTTTCCTATTCATTTATTAATCTGCTTCAAAATTATTTGTGTATCTTTCAATGTACAAATGAATAGAGAAACACAAAATCCGCAAAGTCTGCAGGAAACAATACCGACAAGAATTGAAAAAAAAACGGAGAATTCCTTTCTAATTGGTTCTTTGGACTTTGATGGTTCATTCCAGAATAGATTAAATTCTTGAATGTCAACTGCTTATATAATTTGATTTGATACAACTGAGAATAATTGAGTATGAATAGTTGATTGCTCTCAAATAGATATCTAATACATCTAATACATACAATACAACATCTAATATATTCTTACGTATGCTGGGCCAGACCCTGACAGCGCGCCAATAGGATTAATGAGTTTCTCATCAACTTCCTCGCACAGTCCATTCACTGAGAGTATACATTTTACAATTTCCAGATATTTTGATGGTATCGGTTCTCCTATCTCCGAGCAAATAACTGAAATTCGTGAAGAAACTTTATTACATCTGCAATACTTATAACTCAAAATATGAACAATATATAATAATAATAATACACTTCGATCAAATAAAGTGGGCTACTGCATGAATTCAAAAATATTTTTAAAACGAGAAATAATTATGAAATTTGTGAGCATTATTATTTATGTGTTTCATTATCACTTTTATTATTTGTATTATTATTTTGTGGTTTTATAGATATAATTAAGAAGTTTTTTTTATGTGTCAAATTCTGAATAGTAATGTGTAATGTCAACATGTCTTCTTCAAAAATTCGAGTCATTATCAATATTGGAACCATAGTCGTGAACCGAATAAAACTGTGTAGAATTTGACAAAAAATTTGTGTTTTTATCTAATTATGTTTTCTTCAATTTGTGTGATCCAATCAAAAACGTATTGCTATTATTCAACATAATAAATAGAACCATACGTTAATCTTTTGTAATTCAAGATGTGTATCCTTCCATATTTGGATATATTTAACAAGTTGAGGATAAATTATAAGTATGAACGACGAGATACTATAGACCAAATGGAATAAGTTGAGACTTGAGCCTCTAGAGGCGACAATATATATCAGCATTGCCAGCTTGTGAGAAATTATGACTCATATTTCAAATTCAATCACAGATCTGTATGTTATTCTGGTATTGCTCAAAAGTTTGAGAGATAGAGAGCTGGGAGGAAGTTTGTCTTTTTTGATAAAAATTGGAGTCAAAAGTATATGTTTTTCTTTCCAATATCACATCTCTTATAATGTACAAATAAGTTAGTTATTTACTTTGAATAACTATGATAGAAAAACTAGGGAGAATATCTACTTTCTTTTAGCTTTTTGATATATATGTTTTAAATCATTCTTCAATATTGGGTTAGTTTGACTAGAGAACATGGAATCTTCGACACGCAGAAACTTTTTTGTTTCGAAAATTGCGTAAAAAATAAATATTTCGAAATAATTGGAATTATTTTTGCAGATGCCAAAGGGAGCAAAGCAGCTACAAAGCTAGTTTCATCTTGATGCTGGAACACGACGCTTATTGATTTTTTGTAAAGTTTTACAGTAAAAAAAACCTTTGATTCATTACTCTTATTTCATATGCAAGAAGCTGATGGTCATAGAAGAAGCTGTTTTGCAACTCTAAATGTTTTATTTTGAACATTGTCATATCAAGATGAACTATTTCTGGTTGAATCATAAATTTGACAAAGTGGCAATTTCTCTAAATCTGCTGAGAAAATAACAAATTATAAAATAATGGCAGCTGAACTTGGCTGGAGAGGATAGAATTTTCAAGCTATAAACTTATAGCAGAGACAAGAAATATAGGTTATCGTTTATCGATAATAATCGATATCGCTTACGCTTGCTTATCCCTCATCTATGGTTATAGCTAGAATAAAAATGCTATAAAATTGGAATATTATTTGTATAATACAAACCAGTGCAACCTTCGCCAACTAGCAATGGTGTATTAGGCATGGTTCTTACAATGAATACATCTTCAAGTCCAGGAACACTTAGTTTGTACTTCGCCATTCCCCCTAGGACAAATCGGAGCGGGCTGATCATCTGTAAAGAAATTGATTCACTAAATACAGTATCATTGTTAAAATAGGAATACTTCTTTAGTGCATTTATGAGCAAATTAGCAATTTTTAAAAAAGAGGATTTGGAAATCTACATTCACTCAAACTTATCAAGTTTTAACAAATCACATATTTGATTGTTTCTTTCCGATCTAAGCTCGTGTGATTTCTTTTCATGGGGATACCTCAAATCGAAGGTTTTTGAGACTTGTCCAGCAAGAAAGAACAGGGCTTAAAAATGCGGATCTCACAAGAGATTCGTGCAATAACACCACAGGTGTTACAGCGTGCTAGTGAGAATTAGAGTGTGAGTCTTAATAATAATGTGTGCCGCCACACATTTTAAGATTGATATTATAATAAGAATGATAGCCGCCACCTTATACTGGAGTAATATTCAATAAGTAGGTAACAATCTTTCTGTATATATCCAAAATTTCCATAAATGGAAATTAACCATTTCAAAAAACCACAAATTTTGTTCTCTTGCGATTTGTGCTGTCTGTGTATTTTATTTTAATACCTAAAATAGTGTTGTTTGACTGCCCCACCTTGTATGAATGAACGGCAATCCGGTACCTCTTTGCTAACTCTGGAGTCTCTAGTTAACTCTAGTTGTCTTGTATTTCACTTCACTCAGGAGGAAGATTATTTGAGTCACCTAATTCAAATCCAGGAGTATTTGAAGTCACCTAAGTGAGACACTGATGGACTTTTGGAATATTGAAGATAGTTTCAAAAACCATTCCAGTAACTTTCAGCGAGTGTGAGAGAGGCTTTTCACAAATTAATTTGTAATGACACCAGAGAAGGGAGCTCTACTTGTAAACACTGTAAGCAATCTTCTCTACATTAGAATTGCTGGACCTCCACTATAATGGTCGACGTTATAATGGCAGTGTTTGATTAGCAATGGTATTGGTATCCTTGTCTATCATTCAACAAAGCGGATAGCACGATCTCTTTCTCACTTTGCTCTGTTGTTAGATTGTCTTTTAACAATGTAGAATTAATAATTAATTAACAAGATATTTATTCTTAATTATGAAAATTCATTATGAAATTATTGAAAAATATAATTTCTTGCTTAATAAAATTCAATTGATTATTTTAAACTAGAATGAACACTTAATATTACATCAATAAACCTGTATCATCTTCCGTCTATAGAAGGCATTGACAAGACAGAGACTCGGCAACGTTTTTCTCCACTGGCATTATAACGTGGACCTCACTATAACTTCCTTGACCCCACAAAGTAAACTTGAACAGATCTGACTTGTCAAGTCATAGATTCTTCAAGTACACCATTCTGCTGTAGATACAAAAAGTAAAGTGCACTACAGCGAAAAAAGAGATTGGGAAATATCAGTACTATGAAAAATATTCAAATAAGAATTGGTAGAATCAATGTGATTCTAAATTAATCTTTGTAAATTTGAAATGTCAAGTATTTTAGAATTTTATTTTCGACAGATTCATATCATTTGTTCCAAAAATAAAAATGTATTCAACAAATAAATAACACCTAACCTATGGAATATAGACTATGCGTGATTGGGCGAAAAATCTTGAGTTCCGGAACCTCATTTTCTATAAAAAAGCCCCATGTATTATACAGGGTGATTCTTAATTATGGTAGAATAATTGAATACGTGATAGTAGAGGTAAAAATAAGAAAAAAAGTTCTCATAAACATATATCCATAAAGAAACGCTTTATTAGCGAGCTATACAGGGTGAAAGATTTTGCCCAGAATTCAGTTCCTCTGATGAAATACACCGATGCTAAATTGTTTGGGGACTAGTTTTTGGAAAACTTATGCTGGATTCATATGGAAAGATATCTGAAAAATTGAATAAAACTAGTCTAGAAGCTGTAGTGTGAGTATTTTTTGAGAAAAAAGTTGAAATATGCAAAAAATCTAAGTAGAAAAACACTGACTTCTACTCAATAACTTTCTTAATAACTTTCTTTAATGACCAGTAAACAAATAATTTTTCGCAATAAAAATTGTAGAGAATTTAATTCTGAAAAAAATGATGTAAGCTGTGTAAACTAAATTCAAATAATAGTTGAATGAAATGTATTCTCATGTAGTATATTACACCACAAAAATTTTCTGTTTTATGGGGAGAGATAACTAATAACTCTTAGGTTGCAGCTGATTGCAAATAAAACATGGATTTAAATAACAGCTGTTCCAAAACAGCTGATTCATTTTGTTTCAAATAAGAAATCATTTAAAAGAAATTATCAGCTGAAAATTATTTTCAGAAATATTTTAGCTCACTGTGAACAAAACAACAAACTGTGAGTTGGGCCTACTGTAATCGCGCTGTGTTTTTTGTTTAATCTATTAACCATTTATTTGTAACCATTTCTCTTTGCTTTTGTGTTAAGTGTTAACTTTTTGAAAAATGGCAGATAATTTTAGACAATATCCATACTCCGAATTAACTGACATGCATTTAATGTATGGGATGGGACACTGTAATAGTACAGAAGCAAGACTTTTATATCAAGAGAACTTTCCTAACCGAGTATGTCCAAGTTCAAGGTTTTTTGCCACTATTCATCAACGTCTGTCTGAAACAGGTTCTTTGATGTCCAAAGAGCACATTTATGCAGGCAGACCCCGATCTACTAAGACTGTTGAGTTAGAAGAACAAGTTCTTAATGAAATTTATGAACATCCAGAGAAGAGCATGAGAGAATTGTCAGTGCAGTTTAATGTCAATCAATCTATTATTTGGAGGATACTGAAAGAGCAACAATTACATCCATACCACCTCCAGAAAGTTCATACTCTATTGCCACGAGACTGTATTCCCAGTGCTGGTATTTGCCGATGGTTTTTAGAAAAACTTGTTAACTCAAACTTTTTAATAACCATTTTATTTACCGACGAGGCACACTTTACAAGAACAGCTATCGTTAACGTCCACAACCAACGTATTTGGGCAGATGAGAATCCTCATACCATCAATCCTAACCATCCACAACATCAGTTTTCAGTAAATATTTGGGCAGGAATCATAGGAGATCATCTACTTCTGTTCGAGCTTCCTCTCAGGCTTGATGACATAATCTAGTTAAACTTTTTGAGAGAGGAGCTATTTATCTTACTTGAAGATGTACCTCTTCAGTTGCACCAGAACATTTGGTTTATGCATGATGGAGCTCCAGCACACTTCAGTGTTGCTGTTCGTGAACACCTGAATCACAGCTTTCCAAATCAATGGATAGGCCGAGGTGGGCCAGTTCCATGGCCAGGGAGGTCACCAGACTTAAATCCTTTGGATTTTTATCTTTGGGGACACTTGAAAACCTTGGTATACAATACTCCGATTGATACCATTGAAGAACTCCAATTAAGGATTTTGAACAGAATAGAAATGATAAAGCAGAATATTTGAACGGGTCCGACAATCGATGAGAAGGCATCTGCATTAAGAACAACGGAGGTCACTTTGAACATCATCTTTAGTCTTTTGGTATAAGTTTAATGTAATTTAGATATGTTACTTTTATATAAAAATTAAACTTCATAGAAAACCGAATATTTTATTTGCAATCAGCTACAACCTATGAGTTATTAGTTCTCTCCTCATAAAACAGCAAATTTTTGTGGTGTATTGTACTACATAAGAATACATTTCATTCAACTATTATTTGAATTTAGTTTACACAGCTTACATCATTCTTTTCAGAATTAAATTCTCTACAATTTTCATTATGAAAAATCATTTGTTTACTGGTCATTAAAGAAAGTTATTGAGCATCAAACGTAGAAGTCTGTGTGTTTCTACTTGGATTTTTTGCATATTTCAACTTTTTCTCAAAAACTACTCACATTACAGCTTTCAGACTAGTTTTATTCTATTTTTCAGATATTTTTCCAAATGAATCCAGCATAAGTTTTTCAAAAACTAGTCCCCAAAAAATTCAGCATCGGTGTATTTCATCAGAGGAACTGAATTCCGGGCGAAATCTTTCACCCTGTATAGCTCGCTAATGAAGCGTTTATGGATATATGTTTATGAGAACTTTTTTTCTTATTTTTACTTCTACTATCACGTATTAAATTATTTTACCATAATTAGGAACCACTCTGTATACACGGTACACATGTATTATATACATATTCATGTACCTGTATTCATTATAAATTAAGTAGGCTATTCATTATGTATTTACTGAAGTTCTGATTCTTCAATGTTAATTTGGATTCATGAAAGTAGTAACTACAAAACTATTCTTTGCATGCAAATTTTCCTTACACTAGTCTCAAAAAACTCCGAAAAATAGGCAGTTGTTTTTAGTGTCTCGAGAATCTTTGGTATTAAATTTTGATCAAATTCATTCCAATAGCCATTGACTGATATATCGTACTTCGGTCATACATTACTTGAACAGTATATTTGAAGAAGAACTCGGTAGATTGTCGAAAACTATATTAAAATATGTTGTAAGGAATATTAAAATTGAATGCTCAATTAACATACCCCTCTCAATTGCCCAGTCGTGATTCCAACCATTATTGAAACCAAACATACTTGTTTATTGGCTTCTTTTGCTTCAAGAAGTGTCTTCAATGCTTCTCTAGCGTATTGTGGTTTCACAGCCAAAAATATTATTGTTGTGCCTTGTTCTAATAGATCGGCTGTAAGCATACCAGTCAGTATAATTAAGATGAGAAACAGGAAAGCCATCACAGAAATTATGAATGCAAATATTTTATTACATTTCTATCGAGATATTCTACATTATTTATATTTAAAATATTTTTACACTATCAATTTCTAATACCGATTAAAACATACATGGATCTTTCAAATATAATTAAATTCAACTTGATATTACTGAACAATAATTTAGCATAACCATGAAAGTGGCTATGAACATAAATATAATTGTGGAATAAATTTTCTACAGAATCAAATATTGAATAACACGTTTTTACGAAATGTTTATACAATTTCATTCATTGAAATTTCAGTTTTTTTTTTTTAATTTACGTTTTTCCTTTAAAGATTTGTCCACAAATTTCAAATGGTATAAATCATTGCTTAAAATTATGGTTGTTTGGATGGTTTGCAAAATATGTTAAAATGTCTAATTTTTCCATTTTTGAATAAACCGCGTTACTTGATTAATTAACTGGTATTCCTTATTAACGAATATTGATTAATATTCGTTATCGCTACCAAACTTTTAATGATTGTTATTCAAAAATATAAGTTACCAGTACCTTAATTTTTTTGACGAATTATTTAGTTCCAAAAAAATCAAATTAGAAAATAAAAACCTTGTGTAAATAAAAATCGTAATTATGTAGTCAAACACGATATAAACAAACAAAAACACAACATAATGCATGGTCTGATGGGCAAATGCCTTTGCGTAAACCAGAGTTGCTCATTCAGATTTTATGTCAAAAACATTTTGTCAATAGAGATTACGAATCTCTTGGATCAATAAATAAAATTTACAGCAGATTTTTAGGATTAAGATGCATTTCAAATTATTTCAAGTTATTTGAGATTATTTTCATGTCACAAGTTTATTATTTGTCAAATTATTTAGTTTTTGCTAGAAATTTGGTTCTCAATGACCACGTTTGGTTTTATTTAGCTAAACCTAAACATTTGCATACCCAAGAAACTATACAATTATGAATTTGAAGGATAATTAACAATCTCCAGCCATCTCTAGCTATATTATCCCTGGACCTATGTTTATAGAAACTTTATTCATTTTTTGATATTTTTCAAATTAAAATTTATTCCATCAAAGTGCAAAAATTTCATCACAAAAGCAATGAATAACAATCAATTCAAATAAACAATATTCCTCACTAAAAAATGATAAATTGAACAATAATAGTATTGATAGAATCAATAGTTCTATTCCTAAATAGTAAAAATTAAAATGTATAATTCAACTGATTGAATTGAGGATTATTTTATCATTCAACACACCTAATAGCATAAGCTTGGTGGAAATCTATCAACTGGCATAAGTGAGAACTTGTCCGTCAGTAGGAGTTGCACCCTAATAGGTGCAAACTAGGCTTAATACTTAGGCCCGGTTGCACAAAAGCCGGTTAAATTTTAATCGTGATTAATTCCACGAGAACCAATCAGAGAACCCGTCTTTCCAGAAAAGCCTTCTGTGATTGGTTCTTGTGAAATTAACCACGATTAAAATTTAACCGGCTTTTGTACAACCGGCACTAAGAAAGGAAAAAATGCTGAACTCAATACTTGGAAGTATTTTCGGATAATTTAAAAAGTGAGATTGTATAATTTCGTGCAATACCATTTCTGTAATAGGTAATAATAATAAATAATAATAATATTACCATTTCTGTGACTGACATTGCATCCTTTTTCCTTCCATTCCTCTAGATTAGACATGGATGGCGCGGTAGCAAGGATCTGAGACGGACTGTTCAGCAAACCTAGAAAAATGAGAAGAACCGTGATTATTTACAGGTGGAGAACTATCAAAGGAATTGTAAATATTTTTATTAATTATTTTAGACAGATGGAAATATACAAACACTAGCCGTCAGGCTCGCTTCGCTCGCCATATCCGTCCAGCAAGGGGGCTCCGCCCCCTGGACCCCCGACTGGATCGTCCAGGAATGAGATCAGCAGGCTCGCTTCGCTCGCCTGCATTTTTCATTTGAGCATTTTCATCATATGTTAGGACAACCAGTCGGGGGTCCAGACTAAACGTCTGGCTAAACGGATATGGCGAGCGAAGCGAGCCTGACGGCTAGTAATATAATATTCCCAGGATTGAAGTAGTAGTGCCAAATCAATTTTTCCGCCATAAATGCATTTAAATCTTCAACTTGGTGCCAACCTAACAAAGTCAACTCAACATAATGCCAACCTGACAAAATTATTAATTTAGTTGCCAGTTAACAACTGTTTCGAAGAGGTACTCTATCTAGATTATAGTTCTATAGTAACATATGATATGGGAATTTCAATTATAATTAAGAGATTGGGAGAAAAAGAATATACATGCTAAAAGGCGAATTTTAAACCCTTAAAAACAACCCTTAGAGTTAAAATATTGCCAAAAGATTTCTTAGTGCGCCTCTAAAGGGTGAGTGAGTCAGTCAGTCAGTGAGTGCCATTTCGCTTTTATATAATGGATGAAATACTGTATCACAGCATCAACAAACATATAACTTGGAAGAGCTTGTTTGATAACTGGTGATCTTTCACGACTCGTGAAATTCATATTATTTATGAGACTTGAGAGAACATGTAAAGCTGCGTTTACACCAAAGTTATCAACAAAATGTTTATTTTTCCATCCTTATATAGATTCTATCAGATTGTACGGAACTTGACAAACACGTGTATGATCATGTGTATGATAAGTTATGTTCAATCTAATAGAATCTATAAGGACAGAGAAATAAACATTTTTCAAACTTAATACTGATACATTCTATTAGATTGAACATAACTTATGATTATGAACATATGTGTTTGACAAGTTCCGTTCAATCTAATAGAATCTATAAGGATTAATTTATTTACATTTTGTTAATAACTTTGTTGTAAACGCAGCTTTAGATATCTCGTTTAATTGCTAAAATATCGGGGCACCAAGCTTCGTTCCGGAGTACTAAAGCATAGAAGCATAAAAGCATAGTTTATATTTATTTATTTATTGATAAACAAAACACATTTCTTTAAAATTATTGGGGAAGGACTAATATGCACAGCCCAAAACTGTTTCTTCCCCGAATTTTGATTCATACACTATAAATAGTCCAAAAAGTAGGTTATGTGCCATACACTTGAATTCAGGTCCAATTTTCAGTCCGAACATTTGAAAAAAGAAAAGTTCCAATTTAGATTGTTTACAAACCAAATTTAATAACAAAATAACACTCACTAATCCCTTAAAACTGTAAAATAATGATTAACTTCGAAAATTCTGATATACTTTAATTTAGAATGATACCATGTCATGTCAACAAATCAGATTATTTTGATCATTTCGATTAAAATTTTTAGATAATATTTTTCGTGAGATAAGCTGATTGATTGCAAATAGTTCAACAGCTGAACATAATTCTGTCTCACTCCCACACACGAACTCGCATCTTCCGTTATCGACAGACGACGAAATTATCATCTGTTTTTCCAAGGATGAATAATTATTATCCTTTTCATGTCCTTCAGCAAGTTTTCCCAGGAATGAGACCATGTTCAATCGAATTTTTATATCAAGAACCTCCTATATTTCTAATTTCATCAAAATCGTTAAAGCCGTTTGCGAGATCCGTTGGACATAAATAACAATATACCCATATAAATATATACATAAATTGCTCACTTAATATAATAGGATAGCCTTAATGAAAGTTATATTGACGACTGATGAGTTCTGACTGACTTATTAAGTGCTGGAGTTTTTAGGGCCGGTTTCCGAGCTCGGGATTTAGCTAAGTTTTAGACTTTAAACAGCTGGAGTCAGAAAATTGGCTTTTCGAAACGGGACGTAGTCGCAGATTTTATGATAATCTTCATTTTCTCATTTATATGATTGGGAACGTTTTTCTTTGAGTAAATGATACATTCCTAAATAATGCAGAATAGAAATTTACACTATTTACTCTTTATTTTATTTTGTGTTCAATTTTATAGTTTTACAAAATTTAATTAAAACGTGAACTGCAGCTAGGTCCCGTTTCGGAAAGCATTTTTTCTGACTCCAGCAGTTTTAAGTCTAAAACTGAGCTAATTACCGAGCTTGAAAACCGGCCTTTAAAGTACTTATTAGTAGTAGTGTAAATCTGAAATAAAATCATTGAGCTGACAGTCACAGAGCAGATTGATAAATTTTCTTTTTTACTGTAAAAATATGCTCCTCTCAGTTCTTACAAACGATCAGTTTCATAATTTTGGATGTTAAAACTCAATGTCAGAAAGGGAGAAGATTAGTACGGAGATTAGTTAGGATTTGAAAGAGGGGGAAAGAAAATAGTCTATTCTAAAAATTGTTAGAGTAAATGGTCGCTCTGTGAGGCAGCGGTATTGTATCTTTGTTTCTGTCAATAAAGAATTAGAATATGATTATTTTTGAAAAGGTTAGGTACTTCTATTTGGAAAATCTCATTTTGGCAAATCTGTAGAGAAACTAATTTTAACACTTGAAAATAGTTCAAAAAAACAACTAGCAATTGATGTACATCCTTCACAGTACAATTCATGGCTGAATTGGAAAGTAGTCAAATAACTCTTAAAATAACTTGAACGAAACGTAAGAAATTATTCTACAATTTTCACAGTTAATGCTCAATTATAAATTGTCAAGGAAACAAATACCTGATTCTATTAGTCCAAAAGCAATGGCTTTTGCCATATTTCCAGCTCCAAGAAATCCTATCTTCTCTGATATCTTCTGTTCACTCATGATAGTAGACTTTTCTGGAAACAAAATCGGGTTCAATTCTTTAGGGAGTGACATTAAGCAGTATCTAGAAAACCAGCAGAGATATATATTTTTCCAAAGATAATAACGAGTAGAATTCACTAAAATATCTTAAATACTAATGTCTTCTATGTTGACAGTGTAGTGAAGACCAAATGCATATTTTAGTTGAATGAGCTATTTTTGTTCATTGGTGCTTTTTAAGCTGCCGTTTTGAAACGTTGAGTCTGAAATTGATTTTTCTAGGGATTGTAGAGACTTACATCGTATGTGAATCTTACAAATCTTTACAAAATAGATTTCGGATGGATTTCCCCATACTGCAGTTCCTAATAATAAAAAGTAAACGCGGAAGAATAATCATTTGTTGCATTCGCCTAAAAAGACTCGAAAAGATTATCATCAACAAAAACTACTGTCATAAAAATTTCATGTATACCCATAAGTGGTGCAATAAATTTTGAGATTTGAATTTGGATTACCACCTTAATGGAACACGCATTATAAGGGATCTAAGTTGATAATTTATTCATTACTATAATAATTATCTATCTAAATATTAATAATAATTTTCTGTATATCCTGAATCATCGATAATAATAGTGTAATGATGTACTTTAAAGAAAGCCCAGGCCACACTAATGCAGCTTTCAGATCCCATTCCGATCCGACCATATAATTATGATGAGTGACGACTACGGCCTGGAATAGTGCATGCCACACATTTATCAGTCATGTGATCGTGGACGTCCCTCCATACCACAGAAATATCAGACATGAGTAGGATCATGGCTTACTTTAGATATACTATATCTATAGTAGACTTTGGTAGGATCGGAACGCTGCGTGGCCCGGGCTTTATAGGTAATGGACTAGGTAATTATTAGGTACAACGACAGGAGTATTTGCCAATACATCACAATTGAATATCTTATTATAAATGCAGCTCTAAATCTATGATCCAATTAATATTATAGCTGCTATATAGATGTCCTGGGAACCAATATTTGACTATTAATAAAATTAGTAGAATTGATGGTGATGTTGTGAAATCTCTCCATGATAAGAAAACAAAGATATTGTCAATTTCACAATAATATTCATTAAAACCTTTAAAACAGTACCATGGTTCCACGTTTACCAACGCATCATCAGCTTTACTGAGGAATGAGGATACAGAAACAGTCAAGACTGTTTTAAAATACTGTTTTTAAGTTTTTAATAAATATTATTGTGAAATTGACAATATCTTTCTTTTCTTATAATTTGACTATTATAGAGATTATTTTGTTGGCATTCGGCACTCTGTGCATTAACAGAAATAATTTGTGGTTTGATGACAACTAGGATAGCTTTAGCGACTGCCTCGTCTCACCTGGATTATGTGGGTTATCCCCTCCAGCCTGCTGCTGCAGTGAAGCGACCTCCTCTTGCAGTAGAACTAAAGCTGAACTCAGCTGCGAAATCCTTTCTTGCTTCGAACAGCTTCCCGACATTTTTGACATCTCCTCAGATTGTGCCTGATCCTTGTTGGTTTTCAAAGTAACAATTTTCTCAGACAGTTCGACAATTTTTTTTATTAAAGTCCTCTCTAAGAGAAGATATTGCATTTAAAATTTTATCTAATTTAGCGTCCATCTAAAAACCTTTAACCTTTCCAGTGTTTTAGTAAATAATTATATCTCTTTCCTCTTCCTCAAACGCGAGAGCCTGTTCGATATTGTCTAGTACCTATACCGGTAATTAGATGTTGTTAATGCTTTCCAAATTTAAACCATTACACTTTTAGTCGAATTTACTTCATTTCAGTCAATTTACTACATAGCGCTGAACTCAACATACTGGTTTAGTTTAATACCAAGCCTAACAAAAATGGGTTTGCAATGTGCTTGATGTTCACTCTTAAGATTGGAGTCATGGATATTAGCCTGAAGCTGTTTAGAATCTGGTGATCACCCCTTTTTTACGTTAAACAGAAACGGTTTTTGAAATTTACAGAAAGTCAGGAAAGATGGCGGATCTTAGGCAGTTATTTACTACTGCAGCAAGAGATTCTGCAATAGTATTTATCAACTCTTGTAGCATGAAAATGGACAAACACGTCGGTGCTCCGGGATGAATTAGGGGACAAATAATCTTTCACAGAAAGCTGGAATGATGAGCTGAAAGGAATAGAAACGAACATGCAATGGTGGAGCACGTGCAGCCAGTAGCATTTCAACCGGATCACCAGCAGCTGCGGGCAATGTTTTTCACCAACTCGATGAAAATTTGTTAAATTGTCTCCATGGTGCACATTTGGTAACGCTAAATAGACTACGCAAATAATGGCGTTCGGACAAACTTATGTTCTCCTGACCATAAACTACACAACATCTCAAAGAATTTGGAAAAGTACAGTGTATATCTAGGCATTTGAGACTCATGAGCTACGGTATATATTTGTTGTGTATCTGTCATAAGCTAAATAAATAAATTGTTAAATGCATCAGGACTTGCAAAATCTAGCTGTTTCCTCGGAAAGAAGATCAATAGAATTAAAAAATATGAAAAATATATATATAATTATTACAGTGTGAAAATATAATGCTGGTTATGACCCGGTTAAGTTTTAACCTTATAATCATAATAATGGATTTCACGAGAACCAATCAAAGAAGAACTTTTAAAAAGACGGATTCTCTGATTGGTTCTCGTGAAATTAACTACAGTTAAAATTTAACCGGCTTTTGAGCCACCGGCTTTATGACTATATTTTTAAAATCAAATACCTACCTCAGATATTAGGTCTACTCTATACTTGCTGCAATAATATAACCTAAAATTCACTAATCAACAACCGCAAACTGCAATCACCTGCGATGAATGTCACTCACGTCTGCTCACGTGGTCTGTGACGTGTTCAGCTCGTCGTTTGCAGATCACAGCTGATTGAGACACAGAATACAATCATACAGAATGAAAACTATCAATCAAACGTCTATCCAACCAATGCTTTTTACATGCCACGAATACAAGGCACGTCACGTGACTGCGCCATCTTGTTGGAAATTAAAATCCTGGTCTTTTGATTGAGTAGGTTCTGGGAGGACCAGATCCACTGCCCCTGGTGCACCACAAAATGACTGAAAAACCAGCTTTTTATGGTGCACCGCTAGTGTTCCCATGAGATGGCTGACATGAACCGATCCATGCAGTTTGGTGTGCACTTTTAAAATCTATTTTATTGTGTGTGAACACTGGAGCTTGTTTGGTCTCACACAAATGTAGGCTATGTCTTACAAAACACAAACATGCCTATGCTCTCTTCTATTCTACAATAATTAGTGTGAGTATATTAATTAATTTTATGTTCATGTCCTTATGGAATATTAACAAAGCGTTAATATTTACAATTTCCCAATCAACGCCAAGGCATTTCTGGATATATCCCGTAATGAACACATACATAACCAGGCCTCATTTTATATATGGGCTGACTGGGCTTTAGCCCAGAGCGCAAGATATTTGACGGCGCCAAATATTTGGGGTCCCAAATTCCCATTTTTTAAAATATCTTTTATTTGCTTATTTTTTGTATTCCACTGTGGAGAAAATTTATATTTGGAAACTACTACTCTGTAGCCACAAAAATTATTCTGTTTTGGTTAGCTACTGACTGAATATTGATGTATTTATTCAGTACTAAATGTTTGTTGAAATAGAATATATCTATCTATCTGATCCACTGCCCCTCGTGCACCGGGGCAGACTGACCGCGTTCCATGGGAGCTTTTGACAGTTCATAAACCGGTCGCCATCTTTGATTATCCTGCACCGGCGCAGAATTCATGGACCGGTCGGAAACATAATATGATCCACAAAAAGCTAACCAGAACTGGAGAGCTCCTATTGGTCGAAAGTTTTAGCGTCATAGGAAGTGAACAGTAGATGCCTACAAAAAAGGTAAAAGTTAAAATGGAGGAGCAAAGCAAATATGAGGTACTTTATTCTTTTGAAAATATATCATATCCCATTATAAAGAACGAGGAAGAAAATTCATTTTTGGTGGGTAAGTTTATTTTGTATTAAATTATTGACAATTAACTTAGTTTGGTATGACTATCTTATTAAAATAAGTTATGTACAGGCCCGGGTTCAGGGTGAATAGCGCCCTGGGCTACACACAGCTTTGTGCCCCCCCATTTGAGAAATCCGTGGATATGAAAAAGCAAATGCAACAAGGCCACCAAAGTTGTGTGCTGAGATTTAAAGATCAATACAATACCGGAAAATTCAAGTTAAGATAGTAAGTACTGTGATATATTTTATAAATACCTTGTAATTGAAGTCTTTAAAATTTGAGTTTTGCATGGCAATCAAAGCTGTCCTTGTCCTGTCCACATTTTGCTGGCTGGTTCAATTTCATTAGATGTCTTTTTTATAATGGAGGCCTCCCAAGGATTACGCGCTCACTATTGAAAACTGAACCGCACTTGACACTTATCATGCATGTTGAATTTCAACAAATTCACAGACAAGCTTGACATTTAGCATTTATACATTTGCTTGAAACTTCCTCGTTGTCAGTTTGTTCCCTAATTGCATTCCATAGATGACATAGTTCAAAGTTCAGATAAACTATATATTTAATTGGAAATTATTGTAGGTTGATGGCTCGTTTTTTGTTTACAGTATTTTAAATTCTAATAGAATTGTTTTTTCATAATATGAGCTCTAGTAAATAAATTGATGTAAATAAACCTTAATATAAGCATAAGTTATAAATTCAAGTGACAGATTTCTTTCTGAATTTTGTTTGAGCAAATGTTTTAACAATTTCAGAAAAATTGGTTTTGAGAGTAATATCATGTTCAGAGCACATTAACACCAACGCATTCAATTTGTAGTGAAAAATTTCACTACAGAGACAACTCGTGATAAAACCTTTTGCCAATATTTTACTTCTTCTTCGTACTGAGTTGATAGCATGGTATTGACTTTGTGATTTTTTTGTCTGGTAATTTAGATAAGCATGTTAAGTCTGTGGTCAGCTGACTGTTCATGATGTTTGATCAGGTTTTGGCCATGCTTCCAGTCATTAAAACCAGAACAAAAGTTAGTACTAACTTTTGTTCTGGTTTTAATGACTGGAAGCATGGCCAAAACCTGATCAAACATCATGAACAGTCAGCTGACCACAGACTTAACATGCTTATCTAAATTACCAGACAAAAAAATCACAAAGTCAATACCATGCTATCAACTCAGTACGAAGAAGAAGTAAAATATTGGCAAAAGGTTTTATCACGAGTTGTCTCTGTAGTGAAATTTTTCACTACAAATTGAATGCGTTGGTGTTAATGTGCTCTGAACATGATATTACTCTCAAAACCAATTTTTCTGAAATTGTTAAAACATTTGCTCAAACAAAATTCAGAAAGAAATCTGTCACTTGAATTTATAACTTATGCTTATATTAAGGTTTATTTACATCAATTTATTTACTAGAGCTCATATTATGAAAAAACAATTCTATTAGAATTTAAAATACTGTAAACAAAAAACGAGCCATCAACCTACAATAATTTCCAATTAAATATATAGTTTATCTGAACTTTGAACTATGTCATCTATGGAATGCAATTAGGGAACAAACTGACAACGAGGAAGTTTCAAGCAAATGTATAAATGCTAAATGTCAAGCTTGTCTGTGAATTTGTTGAAATTCAACATGCATGATAAGTGTCAAGTGCGGTTCAGTTTTCAATAGTGAGCGCGTAATCCTTGGGAGGCCTCCATTATAAAAAAGACATCTAATGAAATTGAACCAGCCAGCAAAATGTGGACAGGACAAGGACAGCTTTGATTGCCATGCAAAACTCAAATTTTAAAGACTTCAATTACAAGGTATTTATAAAATATATCACAGTACTTACTATCTTAACTTGAATTTTCCGGTATTGTATTGATCTTTAAATCTCAGCACACAACTTTGGTGGCCTTGTTGCATTTGCTTTTTCATATCCACGGATTTCTCAAATGGGGGGGCACAAAGCTGTGTGTAGCCCAGGGCGCTATTCACCCTGAACCCGGGCCTGTACATAACTTATTTTAATAAGATAGTCATACCAAACTAAGTTAATTGTCAATAATTTAATACAAAATAAACTTACCCACCAAAAATGAATTTTCTTCCTCGTTCTTTATAATGGGATATGATATATTTTCAAAAGAATAAAGTACCTCATATTTGCTTTGCTCCTCCATTTTAACTTCTACCTTTTTTGTAGGCATCTACTGTTCACTTCCTATGACGCTAAAATTTTCGACCAATAGGAGCTCTCCAGTTCTGGTTAGCTTTTTGTGGATCATATTATGTTTCCGACCGGTCCATGAATTCTGCGCCGGTGCAGGATAATCAAAGATGGCGACCGGTTTATGAACTGTCAAAAGCTCCCATGGAACGCGGTCAGTCTGCCCCGGTGCACGAGGGGCAGTGGATCAGATAGATAGATAGATACATTTCTCGATCCATGAAACATCTATAGATGCATAAGATCACGTCAAAATATTAGAACACATACATAATAGAGTACTAGTCAAATTATTATGCCTTTATGGTTTCAATGGTTTTTATAGCATTACAGGTCTATGCTGGATTCAGGCAGCTGAAAAAACACTTATGAGTGTGAACAAGGCTACTGAATATATACAGATTCACTACCATAAGAATGCCAAGCTCAACAAAAAGTTGCTTACAGTGGGCTATTCTATCAGCTCTACTCATTATTCTGATAGCTCTCTTCTGCATTATTAATACCTCTCCAATCCTGGCAGCATTACCCCAGAACACCAGACCATACCACAGCACCGACTAGAACAGAGCAAAATATGAAGATTTTACATATTCAAAAGGCACACTTGACATCAAACGCAGTAAGAGGAAGTTCACTCGAGACAACCTATCTAAAACCGTATCAATATATGAGGAGCCCATGACAGATCGCTATCCACCGTCAGTCCAAGAAATCTGGCCTTATTAGAAATCGAGGGGTCGCTCACATATGGTCTTAAACTGAAGACAACTATCTGTGTCTTCGCTTGGTTCAATAGAAAACCATTAGCTGCAAACCAATCTGAGACCTGTGTCATTGCATTAATGGCCCCTTCACCAACTGTCA
Source organism: Nilaparvata lugens (assembly GCF_014356525.2). NCBI lineage: Eukaryota > Metazoa > Arthropoda > Insecta > Hemiptera > Delphacidae > Nilaparvata > Nilaparvata lugens. The sequence continues at coordinate 15,876,305 of NC_052504.1, forward strand.
GAATATCACGACCAGTATTTCTCAGAGTAGTGTCGTCTGGATAAATATATGTATTGGCATCTACATTATAAGGTAAGTCATTTACAGCTATCAAAAAAAGCAGAGGCCCAAGAATGGAGCCCTGAGGAACTCCACATTCAACACTCACTGTAGGTGACCATTTACCATGAACCTCAACCGTCTGCTTCCTGTTACAAAGGTAGAAGCAAATCAAATTCAGAGCTGTACCCCGGATGCCGAAGAAATTCAGTTTCTTAATCAGAATCTTGTGACTGACACAATCAAATGCCCGACTCAAGTCACAAAAGGTACCCCAGGCAAAACCCCTCTTCTCAAATTCATGGAGTATGTCCGTGACAAGAGCATCAATGGCATTGGTTGTTGATCTACCCCTACGAAAACCATATTGGAAGCCCGTGAAGATGCACTTGTACTCAAGAAAAAACTCAGTTGCTCCGAAACAATACACTCAAAAACCTTAGCCAAGACAGGGATGAGCGATATTGGCCGGTAGTCTGCTGGATCCTCTCTGTTACCCTTCTTGAAAATCAGACACACTCGGGCAATCTTGAGGAAATCCGGAAACATTCCTTCTCTGAGGCAGGCATTAATGCACACTGACAACGGCTTAGCAACCCACTCACCAATTTCCTTCATAAGAGAGTTGGAAAAATCATAAAAGTCCCTAGATCTTGATGATTTCAGTTTCCTTATCACTCTACTTACATCCTCAGGAGTGATGAGCATCCAATTGAAGCTAGCAGTGGAGACAGGGCAACTACTTAAAAGCTCTCCAAAAGAGACATCAGTCTGCCTAATCCCTCTTCTTATTTCTCCCACACAATGTGCGAAAAACTGTGCAAAGGTATCTGGATGGATTGGAGCTACGTTCCTCCTACTTTTTCCAGGCCTCAATTTGTTTATGATTGACCAGGCTGCTCTGCTTTTATTAGATGAGTTGTCTATCACTCTGCAGTTATAATTCAACTTTGCCACTCTAGTTGCCTCTCTGTACCTCCCCCTCATGACCCTATAATCGCAACCAGCCTGGAGCATACCCAAGACCCTGAAAGAATCAAAGGTCCACCCAGATCGTACTCATTGCCTCGCAGCAGTGAACGAGATCGATTGATCCGGATCAGTAGAGTGAACCTCCCATCATTACTATTACAATTATTGTGTTCATGGGAGGTTGCGGTGCATGTACGACTTCGACCAAGGACAGTGGAATGCGTTCCGTGTGAGCTTTTGACAGTTCAGATAGGCGAGTCTCGCTATAGAACTCAGACCAGTTATAGAATAGACACCCCCCATACTAAAAGTCGATGAAGCCAACATCTACTGCCATATCGCCCCATAGTGACGTCAGCATCGGATAGAAAACTTTTCTGTTGTGGGGTTTATCTACATTTGTTCGCCTGTAGTTTTCTTCACGATGGGGCGATATGGCAGTAGATGTCTTTCAGTATGAATACTTTATCCTCCTTGAGTATGGATATACAATTGGGCGTGTCTATTCTATAACTGGTCTAAGGTGGAACTGCTCCTTTCTACTGCGCAAGTTTAGTATCTGCTTGAGTTGGAGCAGTTTGCTACCTGCTACTTGGAACAATAACTGTTACTTCGTTTTCTTGAAAAAGTGAATGAATGAGCATGTACAGTCGTGCAGCCATTGTGAATGAATGAACATGTGTAGCTATCATGACTGTCTGAGAAATCATCTCATTTCAATTGTAGTATATGTAAAATACAATTGTACACTAATTATAATCTACAGCGGCATTTAAAAAAATATCTACAAAAGTAATAGGCCTGCGAAAGAAGGAGCAATTTTACCCTCATTCATGTGATGATAGCCTGTATGTAGAGTTGTCTTACACTCAGTACTTTACTGTCCTTAAAAAGAATGTTCGTGGGGAGTTAATTCTCCTTAAAATCTATCATTTTTAGAATTCGTTTTTGAAGTTTATAGAGAGGTTCAACCTGTATAGTGTATACTAGTCAATCTGTGAACAGTAGACCTCACGCAGTATTCTCATCCATAAGTATCTGATGTCACCTGTACTAGTTAATTCAGTTGAATCACAATTCACAGTTGAATCATAATTTACTCTTAAAAACTGTTATTTGTCTTCTCCAAGATCAAAAACTCACTTATGTAATAAACTCAGTTCACATTTGAATTCGTATCCCATATGATGATTTATCCAGTTTCGTGATAATCTTTCCATGTGGTAAAAATATTTCTCAACTATTTTAAAATTATTTTTTCAATCAAGAATATTATAATTTCTTTGACATTATTCAGTTCATTTAATCATTTTTTTATTTCATTTTCAATCACCTATTAAATTTGTTTTTCAAATGTGAGAATATTGATACTGATGGGCATGCATCATAAAAAAATGTTGAAACTTCACCTTATAGAAATAATAGACATGGGCAGACATCTGTGTGATGCATGCAATGCATAATCCACTTGTCAGCTGATTGATTATGAATAATAATTATTTACTCTGATTGATCCTATCTTCAAAGTAGATGATATATATAGTGATATCAGAGTATTGAGGAATTCCTTTTGTTTTATATTATCATTAAAATGCAAAATTTCAAAAAAATTGTGTATACATCGACGCGCAGTTGAAAAAGGAATATTCCTGCCAAATAATATCATCGAATTCTATCAACGTGTTTGGCCCTAGTCGCGTTACATACAGACAGACAAAAGCAAATAGAGTTGAAACATAGACCTCACTACATTCGGTCAAAAATTCGTAGCTCCCCAGATAATTATGATGTATCTTAAAATTGATTGCACCAAAGAAAAATAAGCATTTTTCAATGTCTAATAGTTGAAGATTTTACGGAGTTGATAGAATTTGTAGAGAAGTTTCCTGATCCAGGTAATTGATAGATTAATGTGCTTGTCCCATTTAAATTTGTTGTCCACTATTATTCCTGAATATTTTATTCCATTGACTTGTTGAATCACACAGGTTGTTGTTGCTTCCACATTAATGCAAAATTATTGAAGAATCCGGTGGTCTCGTCCGGTCTGTCAGAGAAAAAACTAGAAATTTAGTTTTTGTTGTATTTACTGTAAGCAAATTTTCTCTCAACCATTATTATCGACTTTCATCAATTCTTCCTATATTTAGAATCAACCTCCTATAATGCAAAAAAAGTAGAAGAAATCTGCAGTGGCCAGTCAAGTGGACAACCTGAATAAATGGTGTGAGGCAGTGGAGAATCAGTTGCAGTTTCACTGAAAGCCAGTCACACCAGTTGTCACAATGAACGGAGCTGCTTCAACAGATACGTTACCAGCGCATGCGCATACTCCTCTATGCTAGAGGAGCATTTCTACAGCATGACGCGCGTGTTGCTAGAACGTACACAAATGAGAGGCTTGTAAATTTGTAATTTCTCAAACTCAAATTGCAGGGATTTAACAATTAGGTTAAGTTAAGTTGTTTGTTGTTATTGTCGTTGTATTGAATTTGTTTATATTCTGTTTTATATCAAGTTAGTAGGTCTATAGTGAATATTTTAATCTGTCATTACAACATTTTTAAACAATAATGGATAAGAGAGATAGAGGAAGAAACTATACGGAAAAAGAAAAAGAACAGTTTATGCAGATTATACTTAGATACAAGACTGTGGTTGAAAACAGAAAAATTGACAGAATTAATATACAAGAAAAAAACTATGCTTGGATGGCGATCGCAAATGAATTCAACGCTATTCAAACCACGGGTGTAAGAGATCTAAAAGCTTTGAAAACGTTATTGGAAAATTTGAAAATGAAGGCGAAGAGGGAGAAATCAGAAGACAGAGTAAGTACCGTACAGGCTTATTTTAGTTATTTTGGAATAACTTTTAAGAGCATAAAAAATAGAATCCCACTAAAAAAAACAAGAACTATACTTGGAAATTTTATTCAAGTATATTTTTATTTGTACAAAATAGGCTAATTATTACATAATATAGAAATTATTAAAAGAAAAAAGAATTCTCTCTTGAATTCATAATATTATGTAATGTGAGGGTTCAATTGTGCTTTAACGCTATTCTGACACTGGACAGATGAAAAAACTCCAGAATACTATCACAATAGATTGATTGGAGGAAATTGGTACCTATTAGTAATTATCAATTCATAGTTTTCTCTATTATTGTAAGGGATAAACTTGACTAGCTAACTAATGATATAACTGATTATGCATGTTTAATGAACACAATGTTCAATTTCTCCTACTCATTGACATACCTTAGGGAAGTTTATCACTCTTCTTCGACTTGTTCACTTGTAGACATGCCTATATGTAGTATGTCCACGCAATGAAAACACTATTGATGTTTTCCATTATGAAACACTATATAATAAATTATTTGTAGTCTCGTCACTGTGTTACTAAGTAAATATTTAAAAAGCACATACTTTTTGATGGGAAATGAGACGTGAGAAATCTTCAGTTTTGCAACAATCTGCCACAAGCATCAGTTCACGTATAGCAAGCAGCTGGAGAAGACGTTGCTATCTACACTGTGTAATGGGCCACATCCATATAATCTGCTGAAGCCCCACTGGCTCAGACACCAGATTAGACACTTCAGTGGTGCAACAAAGTGGTCACTGAGGAAAAATTCAAGGTAGAGCACCTGATGCAGTCATCAATCCTCAAGGTTGTAGCCACATTGTCCAAAGATCGAAGGAGATTGATAAAATCACTAGCCCTATTGTCAGCCTTCATTCAGAACATCTATATGGAAGTCACCTACAATCACAACCTCAAAGCCTGGGTTCACCCTGGTCAGCTCAGCAATCAGTCTCTCAAGGTCTAGAAGGAAGTTGTCAAAATTCCCAGCTGCGGAGCGTTACACTAAAACAATATACAGTCTTGCATGCACAGCAGAAACACTGGCAAATTAAGCCTTCTGAATGCATTGTTTAGAAACATCGACACAATATGCAAATAGGGCATACATATTCACATCAATAAAATGGCTACACCACCACACTGGTACTCTCTTCGACTATAGAAAGCTGCCAACTCATAATTAGAAATGTTTAAAAGTTCAAGTTCATCAGGGCACATCCAGTGTTCAAGACATTATCTTGAATTTCCTGTTCGTGCTAACAATCAATTCTAAATTATTCATTTCACAAACAATAAAATTATTTTATTTCGGAGATATTGAACATTATAAAAAAGCAAATCAATATAAACGTCACTGGTAGAATCAGCAGTCATACTCCGATCATTCATGTGATGATGTGTGTAGAGGAGTATGACATCTTTACACTACAGCATTCAAAGTGTTGAAAATCAAGCTGCTATCGTGACAACCAAAACTCCTCTGCTTTCATAATTTTGTCTCGATTGTCTTTGTGAAAAAAGGAAAATTCTGCAATTAAAGATTATAATAATAAAATCCTCCTAGTACATTGAAGAAAGTAGCCTAGCTAGTTGAAGTCATCTCAACGTTCGTGAAATCCCGAGTAGTCCTTCAGTTGAAGTTTGTGGTCTCTCGCGAAGTCCTTGACACTGCGTCGACATTGCAATGTAGTAAGTAAATTATATTTGAAAATTAAATTATTGATGAAGTTTCAAACGTGAACCAAACAAAATTTTATGAAAGGATAAACTGTAGATTATGAACCAATTTTGAGTTCAAAATCTACTAAACCTTTCATTTAATACAACCATAAAACTAATTTACTTATATGGGCTACTTTATTCAAATTAATAAAACAATATAAAAACTTGTAGTACGGTACCCTTTATTAAAAAAAAACTTCAAAATATTTTAAAATGTGAAAAGATAACATTTTAACTTGAAAACGACCAATGGTCGAAACTAGTCATTAAAATATTTTTAACTTTTTTTGAAGGGTACTACAACTTTTTATATTGTTTTCATCAACCATAAAACTCTAACTAACTTTAAACAAAAATCTCTAATGTTATAGAATAACTTTGAAGGGGAAATATTAGAGCCTAATTCAAGTAAAAAAATGTCAAGTAACTACCACAATCGCAAATACGATAAAAATGTGATTCTCAAAGACCTTTTCAATGGCTTCATAATATTGTAAGCATAAATAAGTCACACTGAATGAGCACTGTTGTTATGCTATCTGTTAGCGTTAAGACTATCTCCTACCGTGTTAAAAAACACCACTTTCAGCCCACAAATAAATAATTTATTCTATAAAATAAGAATTTGATGAAATAAAAATAATAGTATTAAATAGTAGAAATCTATATAGAATTTTTACGAAATCCTATGCAAACCTTAGTTTGCAGCTCGGGGCTTTATGGCCAATGTTATTTCAATATAACAATAGGATGACACTGTTGCCGTTTATTATACTGATTATATCAAAAAGGCTCTCTTCGCTCTTTCTCTCACACATTTAACTCATTGGCTCGCTGGATTCTGTGAAATCTGGCAGCACTGGCGTCTATAAAATTAATGCTGCAATCCAAAGGTGACCATCAACGACAGGACATGTGTATACACACATTGTGTTGTGTCTTCAGCGAGAGGCTTCGCTTCGAACAAAAAACAGCTGTTTGACCACAGCTTCTAACATAAAATATACAACCAATAACAATAAATGAACCACTGGAAAATCACAAATTATTGTTATGAAAAATATTTCAACCTCAAATAGAGTAGAGAAGAGAAAAATAACAAAAAAATCTAAGATACAAAAAAGCCCCCTGTGGGTTGGGGGAGCTTTGAGTCGATCATCGTACTCAAGAATGTGTTGAAAACCAGAATTCACCCACAGTATCCATGCTTGTCGTAGGAGGCAACTAAAATGGACCTCAAAGCAACTCCAGAAGTTGCCTTGCCTTCAAACCCACGAGATCTGCCCCATCAGGGCAGTTTCGGAGGGGCAAAAAGAAAAACCCAAGAGACCAGAGATGGGCGAAACTCCAGGCACAAATGTGGGTCAAGAGGCTGAGTCGAGGGTGGCCGGGCGCCCTAGATGCAGTTTGGCGTCCCCTCTCTCAGCGGAAGGACCTACAAAAAGGCCAGGAGTGGAACTCACGTAGGTCACGAGTTGTGGGTGGAGTGACCAAACCTCACCACTGCTCAAAGAAGGGCGGCAATTTAGGCAAAACTTCTTGGGAGATGTGAGGCCTTTGACCCAAAAAGAAAAAACCCAGGAGACCGGAGATGGGTGAAAATCTAGTTACAAATGTGGGTCAAGAGGCTGAGTCAGGGGTGGCCGGGCGCCCTAGAGGCAACCTAGCCGCCCCTTCCTCAGCGGAAGGACCTACAAAGAGGGCCTGGAGTGGAACTCACGTAGATCGCGAGGACTAATCAGTCTGAAGAGACTGCCAAGCATATCACACTGGATTGTGACAAGGATTGCAACCAGGTGATGAATGGAATGTTAGTATAGGAAAAACTACTGTTCTTGTAAAGGACATAGGTATTGGTTTGCCTAGCTAACATACTACTTGGGAACACAATAAGCTTCGGTTGACGTGTGGGGTTCTTTGAACCTTCGGATCCTTGAATCCGTCCCTTCAAAAACAATAAACAATAAAATTAGATACAAAAACCTAACCTCAAAACATTTTGTTTGAAGCCTTTCGCTGTGATTGCACAACAATGTATGACGACATGAGTGTACTCACCCTTTATTAGTGGCCACCCTAAGGTTTGCACAGACAGGCAAGAGTAGAGCTTTTGTTATGGAAGCAATTTTTGGGAGAAATCTTGTATGCTTCCATGTTCTTCATAATTTCTTTTTCTATACTAGAAAAGAAATTAAATTATAAAGTATTTTTTGCCAATAGATTATGTTTCAACTTAGAAATGACTTAACTTGTGATATTTCTTTTATTCAAATGGTAATGTCTATTGCATTTAATTGTATTCAATTTGGATTTTGGTCTAATAATAATTATTGAAACTTTTTCAAATTATTAAATGACTTGCCATATTACAATGTTTGGATTGAAATGATTACACTGATTGGATTGCAGTTCAAAGGAATGTTTTTTTTTCTGATTAATCTGGTAATTGATTTTAGTAAATTGAAATTGAAATTCTTTATTCTCCAAAATTTACAATACAATAAATAGTACATATGATAAACAATTTTGGAGGCTTCTCTTATTGGCACATGCCTGTGATAGAGAAGCGAGTTGTGAAAAATCTTATTTTAAACCAACTTAAAGAAAAGTATAAAACCGAATAAAAAGTAAATAATACAAGTTAATTTCACATGAATAAGTAAATCTAAGTGGAAAATGAAAACTAAAAATTATATACGTATGATAAAAGAAAAATATATTATGGGCAGCATAATGAGATTGATAAGGATGAACGATGGCTAATCATGTAAAAAAAGGCAATAAACTAACAGGCTACTAGACTGTGGTAGAAAAAACTATCCATTCCAACACTCACACGCGCGCACACACACACACAAAAGAATATCTTCATTTGTGCAGAATGTCATGAATAATAATATGTGACTCAGATTTCAATGAGAGTAAGGTGACACTAGGATTCTTTCCTGTTCTTCAATGTTCAAAGAAGACACCCAATTGTTGACCATCTTTTTATAATGGCTTATTCTCCTGTTGCCAGGTGTTTTCAAGTGCACTGGTAATTTTTGGAAGAGGAAATGCATTTTATAAAATGTGGAAGTGGAAGAGAAAGTTGAAGTGAGTCTAGGGTTACCAATACCTACGTTTGATGCTGTTCGTGTATTATAATTGTGTTGAATATATGGAAATAAAGCTGGATCTTGTTTAAAGATGTACAGGATTAGAGTTCTTATATATAATTGTTGAACGTTGAATACCTTAAATTCTTCAAATAGTGCGTCTGATGGGAATGTTCTTGGCTTGCATAGGGCACTTTTCATTATAAGTTTCTGTACTATAGATAGAGGAGATAAAATAGTTTTAAACGCACCTCCCCGTGCTATGATACCGTACTGTAAGATTGATTGGATGTAGGCAAAGTATACTTGTTTTATTATATTCTGTGTGAGTATCCCACTCAAGGAAGAGAACACATAAATAAATTTTCTGAGCTTGTTTCTCGTATAATTTACATGGTTTATCCACTTTAGCCGACTATCAAATATTACACCCAGGTATTTGTATTCCTGCACCCGCTCAATATGCTCACATTGGCATTGCATTGTCCTACTAACATTCGGTGCGCCACAGGTGTGTAACCTCAGCTCTAGACCAATTGGGTCACCATTGGCTCTGATAGAAATAGGGAGGTATTTTGTTCTACTGATATTGATAGTAAGTCGGTTGAAGTCGAACCAATCCTTCACAACACCCAAACCGAGCTCAGCCGAACGGAACACGTCATCCCAGCTCTTCCCCTCAAACAACAAAGCTGTATCGTCTGCATATAGATATAGACGACAATTACATGACTATTAATTATTGAATTTTCGCCTAATAATAATTGAAACTTTTTCAAAAATTATTAACTGACTTGCCATATTACAATGATTGGATGAAAATGATCACACTGATTGGATTGCAGTTCAAAGGAATGTTATTTCTCTGATTAATCTGGTAATTGATTTTAGTAAATTACATGACTATTAATTATTAAATTGCTAGATTTCATTGTGAGTAAGGTGACACTAGGATTCTTTCCTGTTCTTCAATGTTCAAAGAAGACACCCAATTGTTGACCATCTTTTTATAATGGCTTATTCTCCTGTTGCCAGGTGTTTTCAAGTGCACTGGTAATTTTTGGAAGAGGAAATGCATTTTATAAAATGTGGAAGTGGAAGAGAAAGTTGAAGTGAGTCTAGGGTTACCAATACCTACGTTTGATGCTGTTCGTGTATTATAATTGTGTTGAATATATGGAAATAAAGCTGGATCTTGTTTAAAGATGTACAGGATTAGAGTTCTTATATATAATTGTTGAACGTTGAATACCTTAAATTCTTCAAATAGTGCGTCTGATGGGAATGTTCTTGGCTTGCATAGGGCACTTTTCATTATAAGTTTCTGTACTATAGATAGAGGAGATAAAATAGTTTTAAACGCACCTCCCGTGCTATGATACCGTACTGTAAGATTGATTGGATGTAGGCAAAGTATACTTGTTTTATTATATTCTGTGTGAGTATCCCACTCAAGGAAGAGAACACATAAATAAATTTTCTGAGCTTGTTTCTCGTATAATTTACATGGTTTATCCACTTTAGCCGACTATCAAATATTACACCCAGGTATTTGTATTCCTGCACCCGCTCAATATGCTCACATTGGCATTGCATTGTCCTACTAACATTCGGTGCGCCACAGGTGTGTAACCTCAGCTCTAGACCAATTGGGTCACCATTGGCTCTGATAGAAATAGGGAGGTATTTTGTTCTACTGATATTGATAGTAAGTCGGTTGAAGTCGAACCAATCCTTCACAACACCCAAACCGAGCTCAGCCGAACGGAACACGTCATCCCAGCTCTTCCCCTCAAACAACAAAGCTGTATCGTCTGCATATAGATATAGACGACAATTACATGACTATTAATTATTGAATTTTCGCCTAATAATAATTGAAACTTTTTCAAAAATTATTAACTGACTTGCCATATTACAATGATTGGATGAAAATGATCACACTGATTGGATTGCAGTTCAAAGGAATGTTATTTCTCTGATTAATCTGGTAATTGATTTTAGTAAATTACATGACTATTAATTATTAAATTGCTAGATTTCATTGTGCAGTTGGTGAAGACTCAAACTATTGTTTACGTTTCAGAAACAAATAAATGCATCTGGTGGATGCTCGTCCTGCTCTCCTACAATTTCAAACAGTGTTACACGAGAATTTTCAGAACTAGTAGATCGACTAACAAATCCATTAGATTCAAGCAGTAACCATTGCCAAGAAGGTAAGAGTAAGACAAAGAGGAAGGTCAGATGAACAATATTCGTTCAAGCCTGTATTTATTTCATTTCTCATTTCATCATGTGTATAATAAGTTATGTTCGATCTAATAGAATCTATAAAAAATGAGTTATTAATATTTTGTTAATAACTTTGGTGTAAACGCAGTTTTACACTTCAGTTCTTAGCTTCTTCTGAATATTTTTCCAGCCGTGTTAATGGAAAGTATATCAATTTATAATTTTTTCCAAGAATTGTCAATATTATTTGTTGAAACACAGCCGATTTATGAAGTTTCAATACTGTACTATATTACATATTTCAATACTGTACTATATAAAATAGAAATTTAAATTGCATTCAATCTTCATTCTGATCAATAATTCTTCATATTTTGTAAAATTCATTAAATAAAGCTATATCGTCATTTATTGAGAATTAGTTTATTAGCCAGCAAATATTGTAACTTACATGAATAAAGAAAACTAATAATAATAACCGAATTGTGTGAGTACGATGGTTGAAAAACAAAGCTTTCCACTCTATTGAATAAATAGCATATTGATTTTGAAGCCAAGATTTAATGGATTTTAAATGTACATGATCAAGATAGATATTTATTATTGGATAAATTATTATAAGTTGAAATTTAAATATTAAAAAAAAAAAATTTTGGGGGTAATTTCTTCAAGATATTGTTTATCGAATGAATACTTGATTTTAGAATATCAACTGATTATCAACTGAATATCAACTGATTTTTACTTGATTTTTAGAATATCAATTTCAATAGAATATTTTCACGTTTTCAAATTAAATTACAAATTGTTTTTTTTTTAATGGAAAAAAATCCTCCAGAATTGATATTCTGAGAAATCATGTCTACCATTATTATGTCACTCATTCGATAAACAATATTTTGAATCATTTATCCTCAAAACTACATGATTTTACCACTTCTTCTTTTTCTTTCCCCCTTCTGCCATTACAGTTTAGGGGTTCAAACCTCGGCCCTTCTCTTCCACACTTCCCGGTCCCCAGCCTTTCTTCTCATTTTCCCTCATGGAACTACCTCTCTCTCTCGACCTAGGCCTTCAAGGCAGCTCTCCCAATACATTCGCGGTCTCCGCGGTTTCCTTTCCTCCGTCTTCCTTCTCTCCTGGCCTCCACCACGTGCTTTACCCCTCTACATTCCTCCATCCTGGTGACATGTCCGAACCATTTGAGCTGCTTCTCTTTTACATCTTCACTCAGCGCCTTCCTTCCCACCTCCTGTCTTACCCTCTCATATCTCCATCTATCTCTTCTCGTTTTGCTCACCAATTTTCTTAGGAATCTCATCTCATGGAATCATATTCCATGTACCAAATCGTATTTTGTTGCATGTCCTGTTATTTTTTATACATTTTATATATTGATTCCTTAAATCCAGTCCTGTTCCGACCTGTTCGACTTGTGTGGCCCTATTGGTAGTTACACTACCGCCGGCATAGCTCTCGGGGTCATTGGAGTACACAAGCCCCTCCACCAACTACAAGGTGTTGTAGTCCCCAGGAGAGGTGATTTTATCTCTGCTATCAACTTTGAAATGACTCACCCCAATGATGTCAACTTAAATGCGCTAATATCTCAAAAAGTAAAAATTATAAAAAGTTTCGCCTTAGAATAAAATTGTTTCATTTCGGTACTATGGATAATACTTCTCTTGATTATATACAAATAAAAATAATTCGAAAAACTGTACCAGTTGAAAGTTTCAAAAGCCCGATACATAATCTTAATTAAAATAATAGTTAGCTTATAAGTGAGAAAGGTGATATTTTAACATATTATGATTAGTCAACAGTTTATTCTATTCAAATGATAACAAATAATAACTATTGGTGAGAATTCAACGCAACTAGTTCTTAGTCTAGTGCAAAAAGGCTTCAGAAGTTTGTGAAATAAAATGTTCTATTGAAGAAACTTAAGTGAGAATTTATTTCTATAAAAATTGGAAATTTATTATGAACTTAATCATTTCAAGTACTATTTAGATTGTTAGAAGAAAATTACCATAGACTATAGTTTTATTATCATCCTATATAATTTACTGTCTGATCTTGTTATAAAAGTATAGATATTGACACTTTATTGGGACCTACGTTATTCATAAATCTTACAGAAGTGTATAAAAATAAAATTCGTTTTTTGCAGGTGACATTGAAATTGATCCAGATCCACTTGAAGTCGTTATCTGCCAAAGTCGTGAAAGGCCTATATCACCTGCCAAAGAAATCCTTGTTGTACCAGATATTCCGGAATTCCAAGGCAAAACTGACAATATAACATACAACGAAAATCTTGATTCTGTCACTCAAGTAGCGAATAAAAAAAGAAAAATGTATGACGTCTACGAAAAACTGGAGGAAATTTCGACAAATAGAAAAGAACAATATTCAAATAAAATTAAAAAATTAGATGAAGAACATTCTTTAAGAATGGAGATACTCAGAATTGAAAAAGCGACTGCCGAAATTAAGTTTAAAAACGCGCAAAAAAAAGAAAAAGTACTAGATTTAAAATTGAAAAAATTACAAGGCTAAGTTATTGTTCTACAGAGTGTTTATTATGTCGCACACATCAAAATAGACTTGTCTGTAAAAAGTGGGGTTTTTATATTCGGTGTGTTGCTACCGAAATATAGATTTGTATACAAACAAATGTAAAGTAATTTAATGTGTACAGTTTACAACAGGTCTACAGTATTTTTTCCTGTACAATTATGTAAGCATTTAATTTTTTCCCTTTCATGTCGTTTTGTCATTAAATCACGTTACATATGTTTTTACTTTCCTTGCCCTATTACCATAGGTAAGGAAAGGGTATTGCTTTCCGAAAAAAATTAAGGTACCCCAATTTCTAAATTTCTATATGTTTGAAGGTCCCCTGAGTCCAAAAAAGTGGTTTTTGGGTATTGGTCTGTATGTGTGTGTGTGTGTATGAGTGCATGTGCGTCTGTGTACACGATATCTCATCTCCCAATTAACGGAATGACTTGAAATTTGGAATTTAAGGTCCTTACACTATAAGGATCCGACACGAACAATTTCAATCAAATGCAATTCAAGATGGCGGCTAAAATGGCAAAAATGTCAAAAACAGGGTTTTTCGCGATTTTCTCGAAAATGGCTCCAACGATTTTGATCAAATTCATACTTAAAATATTCATTGATAAGCTATATCAACAGTCACAAGTCCCAAATCTGTAAAAATTTCAGGAGTTCCGCCCCATCTATGCAAAGTTCGATTTTAGATTTCCAATTATCAGGTCTCAGATATAATTTAAATGAAAAATTTCGAGTGTAAAAGATTGAGCATGAAAATCTCTCCAATTAATGTCCAGTAACATTTTCACCTAAAATTGAAAATAAGCTTGAAATTTGAGAAAATGTGATTATTCAATTGCAAACTGTTGGCAACTGTTGATTCTATTAAATCATTCACTATGAAGAGATAGCAGATCTCGTTTGTATCCAGCGTTATTGTCCTGTCACCAGCAGGCTCAGATCTTTGAATAGTAAACTAGTATGCGCGGGAACACTAGCGTCAGGTGATCAATTTTCATAGCGACAAGGAAAGTTGTGTGAGTACGCCACACCAGATTTTTATGCATGAATAGTAGTGATGCTATGCTACTTCAACCACAAACCGAATATGGAAACCTCTCTTTTTACAGACATGTTTATTTTGATGTGGGCAACAAATGAACGCAATGTATTTTTTCATTTCATTGCATAGTATAAGTATCTTTTAATAAATAATAGTCTAAGTGTAAATATCAACTTGTAATAATTTTGTAATTGAATGTATGTCGATTTTACGTTTTCAGTATTATATTTCATACCTGAATTAGTTCACTATATAAATTATCAGTGTGTGGAAAATTAAATGTTGATCGACCAATTTCCGTAATACTGTTGCTTTAACACCATTGCAAACTGAAATTTTTTTCTTATCCTTAGGTCTATATAGATGGGATATGTCTACAAATTATTGATGCAGCATACAGTACCACTTATGGTTTCCTGGAGGTTCTTCTTTTTCTTTTATATCAATATTATGAAGTACACCAGTGACAATAATTATCATTGACATTGTAAACCCTAGGCTACACTTGGAACTCTTCTTTTCCAAACTTTGTGAGATGTAATGTATCTTCTAATAAGACAGCCACTATCACCTATTAAGTAACTGTTAGGATAGACACATGATTCATGATCAGCATATACTTGTGCACAATTAAAGATGTTGCTATCATGTACAGAGCCACGCCACCTTGCTGTTAGTGTACTTTTAGAAAGCCCAAAGGAGCATTACATAAACCTTACAGCTTGTACGTCGATCGAAAAGTAGCATTTCCAGTTCAAAGTTTGGCTTCGTCACCCCCAGATGACTGTGTTTTAACGTTTTAAACAATCGATACATCAAATCAAGTTTGAAAATCACTTTATTGTAGAAAATATTTTTTTAGTTTGTATTATCTATTACATTTTTATAAATTGTTGCCTCAATGAAGCCACTTACTTTTTCAACTATTTTAAATATTTAACTTATGCAAATGTGCTGACAACCATGACATTTTTGAATTTATTTATACAATTTGACAAAAATTTTCCACTGAGTCTGATAAGATCCATTGTGGTAAAAATAAAATATCACTGTACATAGACATAATGTAAACTCTTTTCTGTTTAGAGTTACTTGTAATACGAATAGAAATAAAAATCTCAGTACCCTTTTTTTGAATTATTTTATCACAACATGTTTCAACATTCAATATTGTAATAATGTAAATTATAATAAATAAGTACACTATAGTACTTAATAACGTGGATTAGAATGAAAGCAAGATAAACAGATCAATTAGATATGTTGATTTAAAGAACAAAAGCAAGATTAGTTCGAAAATTTCAACCATGGTTTCTTTGCTAAAATTATAACGATTAAACATTATAGAAGTAGGTGAAAGAATCGAATCTGATTCTGTAATTCCTCAGATTTGATAAGAGTTCAACTACTTTAATTAGTTGAAAGAATAAGACGTTGATATTGTCAATACACAATACTTATCGACAATAACTTTGACAATATCAACGTCTTATTCTTTCAATTATGGAGAAATACCACAACATCTCATACCATACAATCAAATTACTTTAATTACGGCAGCTCTTCATCTGAGCTGGAATAAATGACCATATTCATTTTTTGTAGGCTATACCAGTCTTCCTAATCTTCCAATAAATTTTCATCCTATGATAATATAACACAATTTTTATTTAGGTAAGCTAATACAGCGCGTCTACAGAGATTCACTTTATAGTCAGCACATTGGCTTTTCATCATTTTGTGTCATTAGACAAAACAGATAAATAGTTCGATCCTTATCTTGTAACTCCGCACCATTGCCTCATCTTGGATCGTGTATCATTGCCAAACTATGAACTAATTAATGAGAATTAATGAACTAATTATGAGAATTAATTGAAAAAATCATGAAAAAATATATTTTTAAGATAGAATAGCTCTACAACTATCTATAGGAACTTGAAGTATATACTTGAATAGTTTAGTAATATGCCTACCGCACATGACTCACATCTACTACAGAAGGCGGTGATAAACAGAAAATTGGCAACTCTGCCGTCATATAAGGTGAATCTCACTAAAAGGTCTGCGGGCTCCAGATCTCAACAAACCTACGGTACTGAAGGTCTATGAGAAGCTTCTGAAAAGTAGCATATACAGTATAGGCTATGACGTGTTTCATCCAATCTAAGATCGAAGATTGCTCACAGTTTGGTCGAAAAATATTGGATTGTAACTTTTTGACCAGAATATGAACAAAAGTTTTCATTGACGCCCCTGGTACGGGCGGGGAAAACATAAATCTACCGACTCATGTCAGTGCGGAGCCCGGGATCCAAAACAGCAACCACATTTTACAGTTTCAGAAACTGTGTTGCTCTTTGAGCTGTATAGCACATTCGGCCGCTGAAAACAACAGTGCATGTGTATAGCTGTGAATAAATTCCACTGACATTGACCTATTAGAGAAATGAAGCAGAGTAATCAAATTTCAGAACATCAGTCTGCTAGATAATAATATTTATCTTTTATTATTTGGCAAGTGCTCAAGTACTTAAAAGATAACTATGAGACAAGTTATCTGTCATACTGCTCCAAAAGTTCATTACGGTACCAAGTTAATGCTCATTCACAATGAAGAAACTAGTAAGTACAGTGTACAGAAAAACTACTTCAAGATATAAATTTAATATTGACTAATATAGGCTTAAAAATGATCTTTATTTTAGTTTCAATAAGATCTGAATTTTAGTTTTATCACGTTGTACCTAGATAGGGAAGTATCAAGTCTCAAATCTACAGAATGTCTTTAAAACTGTATAATTATAAACTTGTAAGATAAGATTAGTAGAATTGATGTGAAATCTCTCCATAATAAGAAAACAAGGATATTGTCAAATTTCACTAAAGAATTTATTAAAAACTTTAAAACAGTACCATGGTTTCACGTTTATCAACGCATCATCAGCTGTACTGCGTACTGTTTTAAAGTTTTTAATAATTTTTTTAGTGAAATTTGACAATATCCTTGTTTTCTTATTATTGTAAGATAAGACTTAGTAGTATAGCCTACGATAATATTGGTAGGTGTTGTGAAAAATAGTGTAAGTACTGTTATTATTAGTGAATACAAATTTCATATTGTTAATTGTTCGCTACCTTCAAAGACCTTAAAGATGCATATCTCTTAGGTCTTTGACCTAAAGATCATATCTCTTTAAGGTCTTTGGCTACCGTATACCAGTAAATAAGGGAACATTGATTAAATTATTTTGAAGAATCTACAGAATATGTTTTCAATTACTCGAATTTTGTAAAAAATACACAATATTGGAATTTCAAAATGTATATTCCTCTACCATAATACAAAATCTAACAATCCCAAAACTTTAAAAAAGATGATAGAGGTTAAAAGCAATAATAGAAGCTGAAGAATGATTCCTATTACAATGAAAACTTTACTCCTATAATAATTAGTATAAATACTTCTCAAAATTTGAAATTTATTTTTATAACCTGACGAAGGTGTGAACACTGAAACTATAGGTAGGTAGCTGTTATAATTTGTTTTCTTAATCTATTATTTTATTAATTTCAAAGGGTACTATAATTCTATTTTATAAATAAATAATATTTACATGATGCTAGAATAGATGTTTATGTCAGTCCCAAAAGAATATTAAATTCAATTAAATGTGAATTCAAAGTACTTCATTGACCTATCTTTGTATTATGAAATTATTCTTCTTCTATAAAATACCGCAGAAGATTAAATGAAAGCCAATTGATCAATATGGGTAGGTAGCAAAAAAATGAGACCCACATTCTACAGTACCGTATATACACTATAGTGAGGTCCACTTTATAATGGCAGTATTTCATTAGCATTGGTGTTGCTAAACTTGTCTATTACTCGACAAAACAGATAGCACTATCCTTTTGCAGCTCCGCAACGTTGCCAAGTCCGTTTTTAACAATGTAGAAATGTAATTAATCAAGGCAGACAAACGGCAACGCTGTTCTCCATTGTCATTATAACGTGGACCTCACTATAGGCCTATACGAAGATAAGTTTCATCATACATACTGTAGGCCTGAAACTTATTCATCATTTTTTATTTATACTTGTTGATATTAAATTTTTCAGATTGCCATTCTGGTACAGATGGTAGTTCTACCAGTAGTACTCTCATTTGAGTTCCCTGTGATTGGGGTTCTAACAGAGGAACTAACTGCATCCTTGAAAAAAGTGTATCCCAATTACACCAGTTATATTGCTGCTTCTTATGTGAAGGCGGTAGAGGGTTCGGGGGCACGAGTTGTACCTTTATTCATAGGTCAGAATGAACAATATTATCAGTAAGTACCTGTTTCAATTTTTCATGAGATAAAACAAGTTGCTATGTAGGTACCGTATAATATTACATTTGTATGACCAAATAGCAGGAAGATTGAAGACGAAACAAAGATGACAAGCTATTCCACTTAGCCAGGTTGGTCTAGTAGGCTACCCAGTCTGGGGTTTTGCAACCTTCAGTCCGCAGTGGCTTCGAATCCCGCTGGTAGGCATGGACATCTTTCACCATCTCATCGGCTACGCTCTGATTTCCATTACCCACGCTTGTAGGCATCATAAGCAATAAAAAACATAAATTCAATAATTATAGTTACTGTATTGTTGTGGCATTCAAAATAATTAGAGCAAAAATGTTAGGTATCACATATCCTTATCGAAGAAGCTATTATATGCCCAGTTTTATATTAGTTTTGTTTTTCTATTAATTGTATTGTTCTTGACAAAGTGATTAGAGGTTATTTGGTTTATTCGATCTTGTAACAAAATATAAATGCCCGGTGGTCAAATCAGGTGGTCCTACGGTTGACAATGAGTGCACTGGAACACATGATTTCTATGGCGATAGTTATTACTATCGATAATTCCAGTGCACAATATTGTAAAGCGAATGTTCAAATGTCTTGTCCGAGCTGGGTGAAACCGGGTCCAAGTGTTCTAAAGCGTCAAATTTCAATACACGTCATTCTTCATAAACCTCATCACAAATTTAATATATCGCCCATGTCGCAAAATTGTTTTTTATTGATCACATTTAAAATGTTTAAAAAATGCTTTCTTTTGCTCTGGAAATGAAGAAATAACTTGAATATTGCAGGAATAAAATACA
The DNA here is from genome assembly GCF_014356525.2 of Nilaparvata lugens. NCBI lineage: Eukaryota > Metazoa > Arthropoda > Insecta > Hemiptera > Delphacidae > Nilaparvata > Nilaparvata lugens. The sequence continues at coordinate 15,896,040 of NC_052504.1, forward strand.
AAAATTGAATGGAATTCTATTTCCGGGAGGTTCATGCCGATTTGATGTGAAAGATGGCTACGCAGAAGCTGGAGCGATAATTTATGATTTGGTAGAAAAGGTAACGACGAGTATATTTTATTGAAATTATTTTAAATATAAATTGGTCTGAATAACAGGTGGTGAGCAACCGGTGCTGATAAAGAATGATGGTATTTGATGTACTTATTTTTCAGTCTCTACTCAATACAACAAAAGTATCCAATAAGAAGGGGGTTGTCAGAGTGCTATTTTTGATGATGAGGGCTGAATCTATTACAGAGCTAAAGCGGGTACAGCCCTTCTCTACATTTGGGTCTGATTCACAGATACGGTTCCGTATAAGTATCAAAATCACATTACATTATTGCATTAATATAGAATAATGTTTCCACAATTTAGTCCACATATGGACTTCATCGATGCAGATGTAACTAAGTGTTCACAATGCTTTTTACTTTCCTTGCCCTATTACCATAGGTAAGGAAAGTATTGCTTCCCGAAAAAAATTAAGGTACCCCAATTTGTAAATTTCTGTACGTTTCAAGTTCCCCTGAGTCCAAAAAGTGGTTTTTGGGTAGTGGTCTGTATGTGTGTTTGTGTGTGTATGAGTGTATGTGCGTCTGTGTACACGATATCTCATCTCCCAATTAACGGAATGACTTGAAATTTGGAACTTAAGGTCCTTACAATATAAGGATCCGACACGAACAATTTCGATCAAATTCAATTAAAGATGGCGGCTAAAATGGCGAAAATGTCAAAAACAGGGTTTTTTGCAATTTTCTCGAAAACGGCTCCAACGATTTTGATCAAATTCATACCTAAATTAGTCATTGATAAGCTCTATCAACTGCCATAAGACTCATATCTGTAATAATTTCAGGAGCTCCGCCCCATCTATGCAAAGTTTGATTTTATATTCCCAATTACCAGGCTTCAGATACAATTTAAACCAAAAATTTCAGGAGGAAAAGATTGAGCATGAAAATCTCTACAATTGATGTTCAGTAACATTCTCACCTAAAATTGAAAATAAGCTCGAAATTCTAGAAAATGTGATTATTTCAATTGCAAACTGTTGACAACACTGTTGATTCTATTAAACCATCCACTATGAAGAGATAGCAGACCTCGTGTGTTTCCAGTGTTATTGTCCTGTCACCAGCTGGCTCAGATCTTTGAATAGTAGTAGACTTGAGATGCGCGGGAACACTAGCGTCAGGTGATCAATTTTCATAACGGCCGAGGAAAGTTGTGTGAGTGCGCCACACCAGATTTTTTTACTATTTTATCTCAGTATTCAAAAATCTCTTCCTCTAGACTCTAGAGTTGAACGTTCAGTGCAAAAAGAGCTGCGCCAACGTCCGGATCTTATATAGCACAATTGAGTTTTACAATCACATTGTATACAAAGTATAGGATGCTGATCAAGAAGCTTGCAAATTTCACAAGTAATGAAAATAATCAACCAAGTGGAAATAATTGAGTTATCTGATTCATTCATGTTTTTCCATGCAAACATGAAGCATACGCTAATAATCGTTTTGCCGAAAGTATAAAAAATAAATAATACTGCTGCATTCAACACTCAATAAAAACACCAGGAGGATTATTTGCGAAAATGACAATGATTCATAATAATTATATAAAGTGAATGAAAAACATTAATTTTAAAGCGAGATACTTTCGAGCAATTCCATTAAGTGGCTTTGAATCGACTCTGTATTCCAATATATTTTTGTTCAAATTGCAGGCTAATCTAGCAGGGGATCACATCCCAATTCTGGGAGTTTGTCTGGGGTTTGAGCTGCTAATGCACCTGGCTAATGGCGAGAAAGAGTTGAGAACCGACTGCCGCAGTGAAAATGTCGGACTCCCTCTGCAATTCCAACCAGGCTTTAGAAAAAGTAAATTGTACAGTCGAACCGGCGTTGAAACTCTCACAACATTAGCTTCTTATCCAGTCACTTCCAACCATCACAAGTGAGTAACAAATATTACAATGAAATTGACACATTTTTATGGAAGGTTGTATGCTTTGGGCTATTTGTATACTTTAGGGTATTGGGCTTTATGGTTATACGATGATACGTTATTGGTCTCTCTTTATTGGACAAGATTTGAAGAATTGTGATGGACATGGTAAAAAATTGTATCATGTACGAACTGCTTTAGAGCTGCTGGAAATATATAGAATGTCAGTAAAAGTTCCTTCCATTGACCTTTCTCATTACGTTCCTCTACCAATATTAATAATTGTTATTAATGATTAAAACAACCAATAATTACTTTTTTATTGATTATAATTATGAGTACACATTTGATTAGGACAGTTTTTATCAATAAATTACAAACTTTATTCATTCTGTACTGAACGCGAGAGTTAATATTGAAGTATTTGTATTATAGTCAACCGCACGAAAATAGTTCAATAGAAATTAGAACTGATGAGTTCCTCCTCAAAGAACGTTGCCAATTCGTCAGTTGTAATATGGAAATATTAAAATCAAGTTTTATTCATTGACATTACTTACTTAACAAATTCCGTTGAACAATAAATTAATATTACAGGCCAATGAATACAAGCTTAAGAACATTCTCATATTTTTCAATGGTGTTTTCCATCACGAACTGCTTATTATTATATCACTTTTTTGCTATTGAAAAGAACGACTAGCGGTCAAATTTTTTCAAATGAATTTTTTTCAATTTTTTAAATGAATTCATTCACTTACTGTGACAATGAGATATTTCGGCAGGTCCGCCATCTTTCTGGTTGTCATATTCTTCTCTTCTTCTTCTGACTTCCACGGTATAGACATGATTACCTGTTTCGGTCTTTAAAATAGCCTTGGAAATTAAAATTTATCAAACATATAATTAGAATTTAACTTTAAAATCGTGTCTAGTTTTAAGACCACCTTTTCCTTGGTCTTCCAACGTCTCTCTTACCTACTGGTTTATAGTTGAGTGCTTTCACAGGGATTCTTCCGGTTGGCATTCTGTCGATGTGCGCTTTCCATCTATTTCGATATTTTTTAATTTCTTCATTCAGTGGCTCATCCTTAAGCTCCTCTCGAATGTTCTCATTTCGGAGTAGATCCAATCTTGTGCATCCCTTTACACTCCTTAGAAAGCGCATCTCAGCCGCTTGGATTTCTTTTCTACCTAGTACCCATGATTCGCTTCCATATGGTACGTTAACACTGGGATACCCATGGTCTTGTAGAATTTCAGCTTTGTGACTCTCCTCCTGTTTTCATATTCTCATACTAATTCTCATTCATAATAAGCTGTGGATATTGTTGATCAACTAGTATTTGGCAACCTTGCACTCATCTTATGCATACAATCCTATAGGGTGGATTGGACTGAAAATTCCAATTTCCATCGGAATATTTTCGTGCGGTTGACTATAGTAAATTAGGTTTTCGGATCCAGATTTTCTTGAATATGCTGTGAAATTTATTGAGTAACACGAGAATATTTGTTAAAGATACTGCATAACAAGGAAAAACATGACAGAAACCGGCTTGATGGCGAATTGGCGAGTGTTGACACTGAACAAAGACTCCAACAACCTGGAGTTCGTTTCATCGGTCGAGTCGAGAACAATGCCATTCGTTGGAATTCAATTTCATCCGGAAAAGAACTCGTATGAGTGGGGCGAAAAGCAGCACAACCCTCATTCAGAGAGGGCAATCAAGACGGCAAGAATCTTCAATGATTGGCTCGCTCATGAAGCTAGAAAAAACAATCACTCCTATGCTAAACTGTCGGATCTTTATGACGATTTGATACAAAACTATCCTCCTTTCTTCACCAGTAAAAAGGGTCTCTATTTTGAAGAGGTATATTTGTTTAAATAATGTCTAAAATAAGATATTAGTTTGGATATTAAATTTTGCATTTGTACCGCTTTGCATTAATTTTGAATTTGATTATAAATAACATTGCATTTTACATGGAAATACTGAATAATCTAATTTTTCATTTATTGATGATAGATGAATAACCACATTGAATTCATGACACATAAATTTGGATAAATTTGGAATATTACAAATAAATACTGATATATACTGAAGATAACATAAATATATTTTTAAAAATTTAACAATCATTACATTTGAGGTCCATATTTGATTTTGCAAATGCAAGATAACCATACTTTCCATTACTTTCAGTCCCATTACGTGTTTCACAAACAAACCATTCATGAATATCATAATAAGTAGATAGCAACAATGTGAACATGTTATTGGTCACCTGTCAACTCTGTGCAATTCATTGTCCAAATACAGTGGACCACCATACTCTATTCTCATTGTTTCCTGGACAAGTTCGATTACTAAGTGGTATCCTTTTTTCCACATCAAGTTTTCATTTTTTGATAAGATTGATCTGAAATTGAAGAATTATAAATGTAAAAAACAAGCAGAAATAACGATGATATGTGTTTTATTGATAAGCATTACCAAAATATCTTAAAAAAGGTGTATTAATTTAATATTATATTCGCTCAATCAATGTTGATATTTTTAATTAGCTGGGATTGGAAAGCATAGAATAAAGAGGATTTTGCTATTCAGTTCAGATTAATTATCATTCTATTTTTATTAAGTTGAGTGTGATACACTGAAGTTTACTCATGGAAATGAGAACAAAACAATATTTTTTTCTGAAAAACATTAAATAGAGAAATGATCGAAGAATGAACTATAGGCCTATGTGAGTGAGATTGAAAAGATTATATATTGAACAGTTTTCTATCTAGAAAATATAGAATCGTTCATTTATTGATGATGCTTATAATATGTCTATTATTTGACAAATTATATGTGCTTCAGCTACATTGAATAGCTGAAATGTTCGCATAATTCAAGGAAAAATAAGGATGTGATGGAAAATTCAATATTTGTAATTAGGAGCATTATACAGAATAAATTATATACCTGCATAAAGTATTGATGGCGATATTCAAGCTATCCAATTGATGACTTAGAATGAATTTATTCAGATAAGAAGCGAATGTCTGAATATCTGCCTCCTGGGGTTCTGGCTGTTGTGAGACCCAAGCACGAGCCATATCCCTCACCTCATCCAACGAAATGGGCTCTTCTGTAGTAATCGAACTTTCAGCCTCTGGATAACCATCTGCAACGCAAAACGCTCATAGCAAATAATGTTCTCACAAGAAAATACATATTATTGAAATTATTAGCCTCAGTACACAGGATTTTGCAAAACACGTTTAGCAGATATCGTATGTCTGTGGCTTTGATATACAAAGTGTTTCAGAAGTAGTGTCGAACATTTTTCCATTTTAAGGTATTGTTCCTGGATGATGGGAGACTACAAATGTCGTATTTTAAGTGTCCAAACCTCAGCGGTTATCCTTATAGCTGCCATATTGGTTTTTCACTTAAGAATTTTTATCTCAATAACGCAATGATGTATTAATCTGAAATTTGGCATGAATATTTATGCTATGAAGACTAAACTTTAAAAAAATAGAAAAAAAACTTTTCTATGTAAAAAAAATCTTTTCAAAATGGCGGCCATTTTAAATTTTTTATTGCAAATTTCACGAAAACCGTTCACTTTACAGAAAATTTACAAAAGCCAAAAAAGTTAGCAAATTTTATCAAAATTTCAAGGATACATCATTTATGAAGATTGGTCGAAGAATAACAGAGAAATTAATTATTTTTGTATTGCATGCATGACCACTTTTCACAATTTAAACATCAATATTTCATTTGTAATTCAAATTGTATTTAAGATGAAGCTTTGAAACTCGGTATGGCTCCATATGACCATCCAGCTGATTTTACAATGTTTTTTAGATGATCTTTTTTGTACAAGATCATGCATGCTGTACAAAAATAATTAATTTCTCTGTTATTCTCTGACCAATCTTAATAAATGAGGTATCCTTGAAATCTTGATAAAATTTGCTAACTTTTTTGTGTCTTGTAAATTTTCTGTAAAGTGAACGGTTTTCGTGGAATTTGCAATCAAAATTAAAAATGACTGCCATTTTGGATATGTACATTGAAAATGTTTCATTTTAATTTTTAAAGTTTAGTCTTTATAGCATAAATATTCATGCCAAATTTCAGATCAATACAACATTTCGTTCTTGAGATAAAAATTCCTATGTGAAAAAACAAAATGGCAGCTATAAGGATAACCGCTGAGTTTTGGACACTTCAAATACGTCATTTGTGGTCTCCTATCATCCAGGAACAATACCCTAAAATGTTCGACACTACTTCTGAAACACCCTGTATAACATTATCTTTGATAATTTATCTCTAGTACAATATTTACCAATATACACATATTGTGCCTTATGTTAATACTATCTTATAGACACATATAAGTCGATCAAAATCAACCCGATACAAAAATGTATTCTACATATAGCGTTCTTATATCTGAGCATCACACCTAATCAAAATTTATAATAGTATAATCTTCCTTCAAAGAAGATTTGATGGCGAATCGTTGAATACACATTCTTCAATATCTTTATTGCTATTTTATCGTTTTCTCATCAGTAGTTCCCAAAAATGCATACTGTGGCATTGTGCAGTATTGAAGTGATACCACATTTAAAAAAGTGCGGCTAAGGGTGCATTGTCCTATCTACAGTATACTATTGCGTTTCTATCAGCTCACAAAACACACACTGGAAGGATTATTGTCAATGCATTGACTTAGTAATGAATAACCTTTGTTGATAGAACTGCAATTGATTATGCTAATTCACGCAATCCATGAAAAACAAGACTAACTATTCCAATCATACAACAGGAAACTAGGAGATTGACAGTACGAAAATTGTCGTGTGAATTTGATTCCTGTATTAAATAATATTCAAGAATGATCTAATTCCTCTATTATTAATTCATCCAAAGTTACCCAAAGATTTTTGTTCAAGTTGAAGATCATTGAACACAAAAAAGAGGTGCAAATTTTGTTTTTTGTTGGTTGATTTTTCCTAAGGAGTATTTATAATGTAATTGGAAATAAAATTGAATAGATTCTCAACATATATTATTGGTACATTATTGTAGACAGGTGCATTATGGAGCCAACGTTTGTTAAACAAATAAATAAGAAAAAATTAGTTGGTTTTTCTAAGGAGTATTTATCATGTAATTGGAAATTGATTGAATTATTTCTCAAAATAATAATTATTATTGACACAGGTAGGTTTCATGAAGCATATCTTTCAAGTTGCTATGACAAGAATTGAAGTTCTATGACAAGTTGCAATTTCAAAGAGTTATTTAATCTAGCTTTATCAATAATGGTTTATGTAGTTATAAATAATAACATATTATAATTATATTGAATAGTGACAATAGGCCAACCTTCTTGGGATCCTTTTTCCTCTACAAGAGCCGCCATCTTGTTTTGTCGGTTTTTCAAAGCTCTCTCTGTGATCTCTTCTTTCAAGCATGTTGGCAGTGCAGCCAAGAAAGACTCATCAATCTAAAAATGAAAATTGAATAATGAGAACCTACTGTAATTTGTATGAATAGAATTATTAATTACTATTATTTTATGTGGATAATAGTTATTAAAGCGTTTAATTGAATAAATAATGCACATAGTATTATAATCTTTTATTATAACAATAATATTATCAGACAATGTCATACTAACCCAAGTAAATAAGGCGGGGTGCACACCGGAAAACGCGTTTTGTAAAACAAGTCTCAGGAAACATGAAACGAAAGTTTCTCGCAATAGACTGAAAAGATTACGCGGGGTTGTGCACACTGCGTTTCATGGAGATCCAGTTTCTTTGATTGCGTGAAACCTACATAAGGCCAACTAGAAATCGATTAGATGGCAAATCCATAAAATAAGCAATGTTGGTTCAAAAGTGAATATTCGTCAAACAATCCTGAGCTGAGAATAAGTCTTGAAAATATGTCAAGCGTGGAATAATAATTGTGATAAACATTATATTGAAATTATTGATTACATTATATAACTATAAAAATCTAATAATATTCCATAACTGGGTAAGTGCCTGTTTGCAGGTTAAATAGAAAACTTCCGAAAAGAATATTGTGCAGTATTTGAGTGAAACCAAGTTTAAAAAAGAGCGACTAAAGATGGGTTTAGTTGATCTAGTTGTTAGATTTGCCAAGGTACAATTTTCAAGATTGATTAAATCCATCTTTATCAAAAATTTTATGTGTGTATTAATGGATACTAACATATAATGATTATTAAAAGTTCGATTTAGTGACATACCTGAGATATAGTAAGATTATGAATTTCATCTTCAGAATTGAGACGGTTTGCATGGATTTCTTCACTTTTATCTAATTCCTGATTTTCATTCACCAATTTCATTTGTTCGTTGAGGAGGTTACGATCTCTCAGGAGCTCTAATTTAATATCCTCAGGCAATGCTGCTAGGAACTCTTCATCCAAATTTGGTGGGCACTCAAAGTTTGAGGAGCTGGAGGCATTTTCATGTTCATTAATTCTCGTTTTTACAGCAAAACCTCTCTCAATCTTTTGTGCTGTCACTTGTTTGGTGGGAGAGCAGGCTGTTGATTTGGACGATGAGGTTCCCGGTTTGGAATTATCAACTCGTCGCAGAAATTTATCAATAGCTGTGTTCGTTTTGGTGGGCTTTGCAGACTCCAAACGCGACAACTGTATTCCAACTCCTCTTAAATCTTGTGGATTCACCTTCAACCTTTTGTAAATCAAAATCACTTCCCTGAAAGACAATTTCGAAAAATGAGAATTTTTATCACAGGGCATGTTGAGACAACAATGAATTGATTGGAATAGGTCTGCCTTCATTTTTCCATTTTATCACAGGGCATGTTGAAACAACAATGAATTGATTAGAATAGGTCTGCCTTCATTTTTCCAAGAGAGCGAAGTTAGGGCGCAGTCGGCTCTCTCTTACATTCAACTCTCTATTACATATTATTATAACAATAAAAAAATAGAACTATGATTGATACTAATTAGAATCTTACTTGAAGTATTAACGGAACACGCTATCACTATTTATGTCAATACAAGGACTTTTGGGTTCTAATGTAAGATAATGCTGTGAGCATACTGTAATTATAGGCCTATGCATCAGTGGTAAATGATTGATCCTCATTCTTAGTAAAATTTCATTTTAAATTAGCAATAACTTTGCAACAAAACGTTAAAAGGCTACCAAACCAATATTAATTAGCCAGTTGGCTTGCTAGAGGGCTCTTGAGCTGAATTCCCACATATTTGTATCAGTGAACGTGTCCGGTACAGTGAAAATATCATTTTTATGAGTTCTAATGGGACTATTCATACCTGCTTGGCCGGAACGGGTGTGAATAGTCCCTTTACAACTCATTGGAATAATATTTCCACTGTACCAGACGCGTTCACTGATACTGTGTGAATCCAGCTTTTATTGACTGTCATTAGTACACTAGTGAAGTAATAATGTGCAATGGAAATAAGTAAGGGAAAACAAATGAGAGAAAAAAAGTAATCATGATCGAATTAAACATATTTTGCCGGTTACCTGAGTATTGAAGAGGCATCAGAGACAGGTAAATTCAATGTGGATGATTTAGCTACATTATCACACACACCATGACCGAGAAATTTTGCGGTTTCCTCAGGTGCCCCTTTTGCTTTTACCTGGAACATACAAAAACCGGAATGTATCAGATTTAAAATTTTATAATGTTTGACCGAGCGAAGTGAGGTCTAAGGCTAGGCACACACCAGATAATCAAGACAAGACAAGACATGATAAGATACAATACTTCACATAGTTGCTTATGACGCAACACGCACTGATTAGTCATTGCAATTAGACATGTCTTCATAAACCACAATGTGAAGTATTGTGACTAAACGTGCCTGATCACGTCTTGTCTTGTCTTGACTAACTGGTGTGTGCCCAGCCTTAGATTCAAGTCGACGGTTTTGCATTTCTCTTTGTGGTTTTATTTATGTTCCGCATTTACAGCGAAACGCGGCAATATATTTTCATGAAATTTTACAGATATGTTCCTTTTTGAATTTCGCGTCGACGTATAAAATATAAGGTTTTTTGAACTTTTGCATTTTAAGGATAATACAAAAGGAAAAGGAGTCTCCTTCGAACGCCAATATTACCGTAAAAATCAGACTATAGAATTATTCATCATAAATCAGCTGTCGAGTGGATTATTAATTGCATGCAATTAATATCTCAATGTAATTTGGCGAAAAAACGTCTGTTGTGTGGACTATTATTTGCATGCACTATTAATTACATGAAATGACGCATGCAATTGGTAACTAGAATGATATTATAGTATTTTCTCTCGACCTTTCTCTGCTTTCAACTCGGGCTGACCTGTTGCCGGTATGTCTTGGAGGAGATTAGCTTTTGATGTTAGAATTTTTGATACAACAACCTAACAGTCATTAGCCATTTTCATACCGACATCTCGCCGACACGACATAAAGACAGGATTTACTCTGATGGACAGAATAAGAGGAGGCTGTGGTTTATAACTGCGCGAGGTCTACTGTTCACAGAACTACTAGTACTTACACTAATCATACAATATAGGGTACAACAATTTTTAATGATTTATTATAAAAATTATTAGAATTCAAGAATCGCAAGATTAGCTAGTATTTCAGAATGCAAGAGTGTGCAAATAGTATAATCTTTCAAGTATCATAGATCTAGCAGAATAGTACCTACTAACCATCAATTTCAGGGTTATGCATCTTGCTCTCATCTGAACTTCGTGTAGGCGTTTTTCAACCTCACAACTCAGTCGTTTAAGGAAATGAAAATGACCAAAGTTATGGTCGAAACTAGTCGTTGAAATATTTTCAAGTTTTTAATAATAAAGGGTACTGCAAGTTTTTATTAATTTGTACAAAGGTAGCCCATGTAAGTGAAATGTTTTTATGAAATGGCTAATCAACCCTATTGCATTTATTTTCTAAATTTCAACTTGAAAATGACGTAAGTTATAGACGAAACTAGTCGTTGAAATATTTTCAAGTTTTTAGTAATAAAGGGTACTACAACTACAAGTTTTTATATTGTTTTTATTAATTTTTTATCAATTTCTAAAACTTTTTGTAGAGACCAAATTATGTAAGACTTTCTAATGCTAGTTTTTCTTCAATTTGGATTTCAATCATCATTACGGTTGTCAAATATTTCTTTCTTCCTCGATAATTATCAAATAATCAAACATCAGAATAATGTAGATCTATGTTTGGAAGATTGCAGGGATATTACTTCAAATTTTTCAAATTATGAAGCACTTAATTTGAACTAGATTTCATTTTTCGATTTTTCACTAAAAAAGTCCCAAAGAGAAAGAAGAACAATATGAAATTTGGGAAAGGGACAGTTTTGGACTGAACCTGTTGACCAATCATTCATATGATTTGTACGTTATTCAATGTAAGTTGATAGGTACATTTTTTTGGACTTAGAATTGTGTGTAAATCAAATCATGAGCTCTACATAACCTCTGGAGTCTAGACTGTTCATTTTACATCAAGGTTGGAAGAAGTTTTGGGCGAATGACTGTTGTTTACACCTGAATAATTGTATCTATTGTCTATGAATAAATAAAATAAATAATAAATATTGAAAGGTCTGAAAATTTCAAAAATTACTGTAGCATTTCATCGTTTATTCTAATGAATTGTAAATTGATAAGCGATACATATTGTTAACGTTATTGAAGTGGTTGGTAGATAATTTATTTGGAAAACTTATTGCACAATTTATAATTCGCAAGTTTGATTTAAAAATAATGGCGATGTACACTTTGACAAAGTAAAAGGATTTTTTAATTTTCAACTGATTATTACCGTCTAATATAATATTAAGAAGCAAACTTGTGACTATACTACTGTTCAGGAAATTGTATTGATTTGGGATAGAGAATTTCTAGGGTTAATACTGACAAGATCTGAAGACTCACTTATATAGAGTTCCTCCTGTCTTCATTCCAAATAGTTTTTGTAACTTGACTAGTGATTCATTTTGCAATTCTTCGCATGTCTGAATTCCCATTTCAGACAGCCTGTAAGACAGAGATCTTCCAACACCTGAAAAAGATATACGGTAATCAATAAATATTACTTGTCCACAGATTAAAACCAGTAGAATCCAAAAACCCCAATTATGATAAAAGTACTAACAAATCTGAATTTTATGTAAACGAATATAATATTTTCTGAACATCGAATAAAATATGAAGATTGCTTTGAAATTCGTAATTCAATTTGATTAATTACCTGGAAGGTCAGCAACTCTGATGTCTCTTATGAATGTCAGAATGTCGCGGCTTTGGATGTGATACTGTCCATTAGGCTTTGCCTTTTTTGTTGCCAAACGAGCTTGTAGTCTGTTCACACCAAAACCAGTGGAGCATGGGCAACCGGTTCTATCCTAGTAAATAAAACATATGAATAAAAATGTGTGTGAGGAGGACTTTCTATGTGCATCTGCGGTATTGAGATTATTGAGAATGAATTGGGTTAATTTATGAAATTTCAGTAAATTCATTCCTTTCACGCCATCAACCTTATCAACACTATCATCACCAAACGCTAAAGTCTAATATCCTGGAATAATAAGAAAAAACTATCATTCCATTAATCATCTTCCCTTTATATATTGTATATATTATCAACTCTACATCAAATCAGACACCTCTTCAAAATCACCATTGGAATGCATGGCTTCTAATACACAATCTTACCCCTCAACCGTCTTTACATTAACCATGCACAAAATTATTGCACAGCCTAGCAATGATTAAGTGTACGGGTGTCATTCATTTAATCAAGATTTCAGTTGATCACGAACCAGCCTAGGTAGGCAACTATACGTCCAGTTTTTCAGTACCGCACGTCAAGTACCTGTTCCTTTCAGAAAGTCCAATGGATACAGTATTATGTTATCTCATTTGAAAATGATCAAATAATTTGAAATAATCCCAGCATATTGCCATTTAAAAGCAAAACCTGAACCTAACCTTTAAGGCTGTGCAAAGGCTAAAAATAAACTTTCTACTCGTGATATTTGATTTGTATATCATCAAGCTATCAAAATGAAAAAGTTTTCCCAGTGAAATTTTTTTCTGATCATTACTTTTTGAGATAGGAGCGCCTAAAGATTAAATTTTTGGGACAGAACATTTCAAATTCGGTAAGATATAAATCCATGAGATTTAGAGGATGGATTCCTCATGGTATTGTTGATCTAGTAAAACAAAAATTTCTGAAAATATCAATTTTTGAAAAAGTTATTCAATTTACCAAAAATAACTCAACTTAAAGTTATTTTTGGTTATTTTTAGTAAATTGAATAACTATCTTGAAAATTGATATTTTCAGAAACTTTCTTCTCTACTAGATCAAAAATACCATGAAGAATCCACCCTCTAAATCTCATGGATTTATATCTTACCGAATTTGAAATGGTCTGTCCCAAAAATTTAATCGTTAGGCGCTCATATCTCAAAAAGTAATGATAAAAAAAAATTCCCGAGAAAACTTTTTCATTTTGATAGCTTGATGATATACAAATCAAATATCACGAGTAGAAAGTTTATTTTTAGCCTTTGCACAGCCTTAACTAACTTCTCCCTTCTCCCTTAACCCATTCTCACTACCCCCCGATTAGTGTGCACCGGTGTAGCTGGCTGTGCATCAGCATGCAACGAAAACTTGATGCCGTGAAAACTTGACGTACTGAATCCTACTATTCAACTTCCTACTAAATCAACTTCCTATTTCTTTCTGTATCTCAATAACTGGTCAGAATAGAGGACGAACTAAAATCTTGACAAACTGATGGTACTCCCTGGACCATGACGTGCTGACAGATTGTAACTACGTTCAACACTCTAGACCACAATGTGCTAACATAGTTCTGTACGCTTGAGCTAAGTGAGTTACTGCCAGATTCTCTTCAAACTGTCAGCATTTTTGGAATAAGAAGCATTGATTGAATAAATAAAAAATATAAATCTGTAATAAAATATAAATCAAGTAATGACTTGAAAATGGCATTAGTAGCCGAAACATGTAAAAAAATAATTTAAAAGTGTACTCAGATTTAGAATTTTTATTTATATTAAAAGTAGCCCTGAAGGAGAAAGACAGCATTGATTGATTTTATTTGTAGTATTAAGTCTTGACAGTCCCATTGAATAAAACAGCATTACAATACATTTTTTTCTATTTTAATAAAACTTCCTATTTCTTTCAGTATCTCAAGGACTGATAACGAACTGAAAACTGTTCAAATTCCGGAGGATGAATATATTTTACCTAAAGGTGTCAGTGACAAATATTTTTGTAATAAATAATATGATGAAATTGAAACTATTTTGACATCAGAATCTTGGAATCAAAATGAGGGGAAAATTAATAAATGTCCACCTACTCACTTTGATGCGTTGCCTTAGGAATGTCGCAAAGTCTGATGGTGTCGAGCATGATTTTTTCAGTAGTCGAGAACAGTCAACAAACATTTCATCACAACTGACAGCTTCAATGTCCAAGGTGAACCTGGAATACATAATAATTATTGATGAAAATCGAAATGATTGACAAAATTAAATCCAGTTTTTACTAAATTTTGAAATCTTTCAAAATTATTCTATAAATACTGTGTTCCAAAAATCAACAATCTGCTCGCAGTGATTGGAAGAAAGATGATGACACGTTATTACAGATGTGGAAACGTCATAAAAAACCAATCCCAATTTACAAGAGATGTGTTAATGTTTATTAACTTGTCAATTTAAAGAAACATTGGTAATACAAATTAATAAGATCTAAAAACTCGGAGGCTTTTCCCCTATAAAAATCTAATCCCTCCTATAACCAGATTAGCTGTGTGTTATCACACTAATGCATTCCTTTTCCATGAATATTGTACTGATAAAAATCATACCAAGATAAGCTACATCTAATTCTTCAATGCACATATTAAGCATTAAGGTATTAAGCACAAGTACTTCTTCTTAACTTCTTGAAATAGAAGTCAACTACAGCTTATGATGAATAAAATGTTCATCTTAATGAATATGACAGTGTGACCACCTACCGAGAAAACCGGGAGAGCCTTGAATTCCTCCTGATTCTACTAATCGGGAAAAATACCGTGAATTCCTCATGGATTTTTCCGATTACTCATGAAATGTTCATAGATTTCAATTAATTTAGTAAAGAAGTGTACATTAACCCTTAAGTACTGGCGCGGTTTTCTGAGACACTACTACTGGCGCGGGGGTCTGGTAGACCCCCATCAAATTTTCTCTCTAATTAATTGAAAAATTCATTCTTTATCAAACTAGGCTGGTTATCTCAATCTCTAGACTGTTTGGAATGGTTTCACCATGAATAAAAAGGATATATACCAGAACTATCAATAATTTTGGTATTTATTCAAAACTGTGTAAAATTTTCAAAAAAAAATGTAGTGATTTTTGGTAAAAATAAAGAAAAATTATAAATGACAGAAAAAGTTGATTCAACTAATGATTCTTACTTAGGAACAATGGAACTTACTAAAAAAAAATACTATTCCTTGAATTTTGATGGTAGTTTGCTTAATTTTTTCATCTAAAGTCACTAGAATTTCGTCTCTGTAGAGATAAGCTAATTCTTGGTGCAGATCAAAATACTCATTCATAAACATATAAAATTAATATAACTTATTAGTACCCATATTCTTATATTCGTATATCAGTATATATAATTTTTATTGCATATTATACTAAAATAATTGACTTACATATTTTGTTCCTCTCTACATTGTTCTATTGTGACTCATTCTGTGGGTCGATGCACTCCTCACAAACGTTTTTAGAAACTTCTTAACTTTGGCTTCATTCAACTCTTCTAAATTCATTTTTAGAACTTTATAAAGTAATAAAAAAAATATGAAAAAGTATTACTTCAAATTCCAATGTTAATTAATTGTGAATAAAAAACATAGCAAAAAAGAAACACATTCACTGGCGCGGGGGTCTGGTGACACCCCAGTCACTTTTATCACTCACAAAAACGTAGTGCAATGTTTACAAACAGGCGAAAACTGGTTTAGAGGGTGACTAATGAACCAACTTGAAGGTATTAAGGAGCTGAGCAGTGCAACCAACACAGGCCAGAAACATCACAAAATTACCTCTCTGGGTCTGTGAGCACCCCGCGCCAGTACTTAAGGGTTAACAATAAACTCAAATAAAAAAACACTTGATGGCTAGCAATAATAATTGGCAATGTTTCTGAACTAGTCTACCTAACCTAAAAAAAATATCTAAAAACATCGGCTATGCTACTTTATATATATGTATGGCTTCATTAGTAAAAGTATGACTCGGAATACATAATAAATGTTCAAATGTATTGATAACTTTGACACTGTAGTCTATTTTTATGAGTATTTTTTTCGTTTTTTTACTGTTCACTGAGTTTTGAAAATGGATCCTGTCTGAAAGCACTCCACAAACATGAGTAGTTGAAAGAATGCACTAATTCCTCACCAAAATAGCCTTTAGTGTCAAAAATTATCAATATATTTGGAAATTTTAATTCGCTATTCGCAATTCATCATGGAAGATCAAACTGAAGATTTCCATAATAAATTCTTTAGGAATGTATCATCTTGTTCCTCATATAGGCCTACCGCAGATACTCTACCTGGAAAATTTGAAATTTTACTCTTGAAAACCGCGAATTACTCATGATTTTTCCATTTTAAAATGGGTGGTCACTGTATGAGTTATTATACCAGTATTACTATCAGTGTCCCTGATTTCTTCTAGTTTTCCAATAATTTTCCTTTGTTGTACTCGGCCTTATTACGTAGGGAGTGATTTGATATTTCTTCTTGAAGGATAGCAAATATGTCTCACAAAGTTACCTACTAAAGAACCTAAAAGACTGTGACAACAAGAATTATTTTTTGATTGTTCTCTAACTATTTGGTAAGAATATCTTACGCATGCATTGTATGGCAAGCTTAAAAATGAATAAAGAACAATTTACTTACTCTGCAACTGTATTGTAGAGAGTGTAGGAAACCTGTTTGTAATCTTCAAAATCGTATGGTATTGTTTTGAGATTCGGACACAATTTAATTGCTTGTCCGAGAAACATGCCATTTTTCACACCAGCACTCCTTGCTTCATAACTACATGAAGCTATTTCGGACATGGAATCCAACTCACCAATCACATCCACCCAACTATGTCTAGCATCAACTTCACTGACATTGCTATCTACATTTTTATTCTCTGTTGATGTCGATTTGTACCTTTCGTTTCTTCGTGTTTTGTAGATGTCTATTTCAGTTTTCCTATCTACACCCTTCCTAGGCTGAACCTGAGCGTTGGCTTTAGCATGAGTTACAGCTACAGGATGTCCTCTAAGTTCCGGTCTATTCCTTATTCCAACGGAAACAAAAAAGCAATCCATGTCTATATGCATGATTACACTTTCATCGGTATCCTTCTGACTTTGCATGCAATCAAAGTGACTGTCTTCATCAGCAATATCGATCGAAGTGGTTGGTTTGTGTTGTAATGACCACTGCTTCAACTCATCTATAGCTGGGAAGGTATTATCGCTCTTTTCTCTTAAATCATTCACGTATTGCTTGAATGTAGCTCCCATGGTTGAAATATGATGAAGACGTGAATTACTATAGAATTCATCTAGAAAGTTTTCTTCAGAAGCTGTTTTCGTATAAGAATTGCACTTATTTATAACGGGGTTTTCAACAGACTTGGAATGGTGACTACGATAATTCGTATCAGGTATTCTATCATTTCTTGCTAGAGTTCTTTCGTCAACCTCTAAATTAGCTTTCTCTGGTGATGATCCAGGAAGGTCTTCTGCTGCAACAATTTCTTCTTGAATAGGATTTGAACCTTCATCTACATCGAAATTTGACGATGTATTGATTCTTTCAAAAGAAGGCCTATCATTGGGGCTTATAACAACAGCACACTCAGATTTGAGACATTTCTCCTTCATTTCGTCCTCAACCTTAGAACTCATTAAAGTTTTACAACTCGAATGCTTCATAATTTCAAATTTCAATTTTGGTTGAGTTTTTGACTGATTGGAATAGAGCATGTACATTTTATAATCAAGAATTCTATTTTCTTTAATGCTATCAGTGATCCATTCTGGCTTAACAAGTTTTATTTTGTCGAAGTTGAATTGTTTGATTTTGACATCAGGTAGATTGCTCGCTATTATATGAGTAGTTATTCTTGGCCGATGGTAGTGATGATAAACTCCGCCATACTTCATCATCAATAATCGAAGCTCATCCGCTGATGGAACTGAAACAGAATAATCAATATAATTTAGCATCAATGGCATAAGAATTTGTTGAATGAGAGTTTATATTGTGTTGATATGTGGTTGATATTGTTGTGATAGACTTGTACACCGGACTGCAGTTTTTTGTTGAAACCAACATATCTTCAGCTGTATTGTTGGTTTCAACACGAAATTCAGTCCTGTGTACAATTCTAATAAATGTGAAATAAAACTGTGTTATTTTTTATTTTGTCATAATAACTTCATCAATGCAATTATTATAATGTTATATTATACAGTTTGGATTGCTAATTTGTATTCATCAGCTTCCATCTGAAAGGCAAATGGAAAAAGTTACATGGATCTGTAAAGCAATAAGAATTAAGAAGAATATTCTATGATAGTACCTAAGCAAAATGAGCAGAGCTTATATTCAATACTGTAAAGTTTCAGGAGAAAAGCATCCTTGGGCTGAAAAATCATTGGCTCACACTCAATCACTGACTGGCTCTCAATCATTGTATGAATTATTGTATTTGTATGATTGAATTTTAAAATTATGCTGAATTCACTGAAGCATGTCTAGAGTTGAAAAAGGATAAATCGTATTCGAAAAGCGCTCCAATGAGTTGTAGCAAGACATTGAATTGTGAAGCTAATTATTATTTGTTTAGGCCTATAGTTTTTATTGTGGATAACAAATTATTAAATAGGGTTTTCAAAAGTTATCTGTGATAATCTTAATTTTAAAATGTTGACAAATCTTAGTCCTAATGAAAACAACAGTCATCGTCTCAGTCAGCTGCTAAGGTTTCAGACAGAACATTTCAATTGAAAAATTTCATAGAACTTGTTTAAAAAAAACTTACCTGTAAATCCATTGACAAATATTGAGACTCCCTGGAAAAGATTGCTGCCAACACTACTTTTCTTCACATTTTCTGATTCAGACGTGAACTGTTCTTGCAGCTTCCTTTTCTTCAAGTCCATATATTTTCCCTGAAAATAGCATGTCGGAGACATAAATAACCATGAATAACCGAATAATAACCACATGAATAACCGAATTCAAACAGAAAGTTTCATTTCCTATAACTAATGCGGATACTATCACAACTTGGCTTCACTATTATGTAAGAAGCAACGTTTCAACACTATAGAGGAGTGAGCAAGAGGAATTCTATAGAATCCGAGGAAGAACAAACACGGGCTTGCCATGTTGTCGTTCATCAAGAGGGAAGGACTGTTGGCACTGAAGATGTTTAAAAACAATGGGTCAAAACCTAGTGAAGAGGTGAAGGTAGAGGGTAGCTTAGAAGCTAGATTAGAAATAAATACTACCGAAAAGATCTTGAGAAGTATGATCTCAAAGGCAGCTGCATTCAGTATTCTCCATCTATGACCAGCACTTGCAGGATACATTGCACCAAAATAATAAAAACAAATAAGATAAAGATTAGAAGCCAGTCATAGCGCTCAAAAAACACTTTATTGCCTCTTCATCCAGGGAGAAGAGTGCCAGACTCACACGCGTCTCACGAAGTGCCCCCGCAAAGATATTTTCTTCCTGCTCACGGAAAAAACCGGCATCCTGTAGAAAATCTTGAATTCTCGGACAGGGAAGCTATTATGATCGAGTCAGTCTGGCATCAGGCAAATCGATGCCATTCCTCCTCCTTGTGTTGTGGATGTGTACGTATCCTCTTTGCTATAGTTCCCCAAACGAGAATGGGCCTCTCAAGGCCACTGCAATGTTGCCACCCCTCACTCGACCAGTCTATATACATTGACTATATTTCTACACCCTGAAGATCGCTCTTTCCTTCTCATACCTTCTCTCTTCCTCTTTTCCGTCACTACCTGTCACAAATTCTTTTGAGCACGTCAGGTTCAAAAGTTCTATTGTGTCATTCTTTGAAGTTAGAACAATAACATCCCCCGTTACCTCCTCCCCTCCACCGCTATCTTCTTCAACATCATGAAATGGAGGAAAGAATATTGTTATGTATAATGTATAACTCTTTATTGAGTCATGACATGAAGAAATCCAATTCTATGATTAGATTTGCATTATGTAAATCATTACAATACATTTGTAAAACTTTGAACTATAATATAGTCCTCGTCATAGTCAACAATCCAGAGAAGACAAACAATACTCCTCACAAGAACAATACTTCACTATCACACCCTCTCTCACACACACATTCACTTTCTCTCTTACTAGCCACCCTTAGTACAAAGTGGCAACAGTGTTGGTAGGGACGGGTGGTGGTGTCAAGAAGAAACTTCGACCTTGAGGGACCCATTTTGGTTTGGCCAACTACAAAAGGTATTTTGGCCTCTTCTTAACAGTAACAGCAAACAAAACAAATACTGACTAGGCCTATAGACTGTCATAATCTCCAGTCTCATAAAGATTGGCGTACAGTGTTCCAGCCGATGAGACGAGGTGATAATCCGGATAACCTTTTTGTAGAAGCAGGATCTTTTTGCAGCCGCCTGCATGATCCCAAAAAAGCACAATGACATAATTGATACAGCTGTGTAAGAGGCCATGGTATGCTGTAACTAGGTACTCCAAAGAAAAATGACTTCTCAGCTTGCGCATCAGATATGTAACACTTGAAGTCTATTGCAGATAATGTCAACATGCTGCTCCCATGTCAATGTGGCATACATCGTAAATCTGAGAAGCTTCACACTGCATTCCTCGAAAATTGATCGATTCTGTATGGGAGTGCAGAGTAGGTTTTGGTCTTCCTCTAATTCAATGCAAGTCTGTTTGCCCGGAACCAATCACTGCCAATTTCCAACAGTTGGACAGACCTGTGGATTGCTACATCAGCATTCCCATATCTGGCAACTAGGGTCAAGTCATCTGCAAATAGGAGGGCACTTCCATCCAGCCTGAGGTCGTTGATGAAGATGAGGAAAAGTGATAAGAAGTAATGCATGTATTCAAATGTGTCAGAACATAACTTCTCTACTACTCTATCTTTGCCCTTAATTAATTAGTACAAAAATACATTACTAGCTTCTGTAGCAATGGAACCTACATATTTAACAATACAGATTCTACCCATCCATATCAAATAGACTCTGATTATTAGGTATAAGCCATTCTTTCAAGCCTATCTCAAATTGTTGGCCATATAATTGGGATTCCATTCATAAAAATTTGTACGGTCTGTTCCACTCCAATTAAATCTTTGAACACCATAATGATGAATATCTGCACCAGTCGTCCAATCATCTGTCACTTTGTAAGCAAAGTCTGACAAATAATACACATACAGACTGGGGACTGTCAATATTCTGGTAGTCGGGTAAACAATGATCTGCAGGTTGCAGGAGAACCGGGCTATGGGTAAGAAAGTGTATATCGCCTTGCCATTGAGTTTGAAGACATGCCAGTTAATCCAACAATTTGAGATAGGCTTGAAAGAATGGCTTATAATTATAAGAGTCTATTTGATATGGATGGGTAGAATCTGTATTGTTAAATATGTAGGTTCCATTGCTGGCTTATCAAACATGAGCCTCACAATCCTCTTTTGGGCTCAAAAAAAAGATATTGTAATGCACCTCACCATACAGCTTAAACTTCTGAACACAGCCAAAGACACAGGAATGTGGATTAAAAATCATGGAACCGGAATTTTCTAGCCAGAAAGACTGAATTTTTTTCTTTCCTTTGTTCTTGTTTCTTGTTCAAATTAGTTATCAAGTATTCGGTAGAGTGATAAAACTAGAGATACCACTAGATAAAACTAGATGGCTAAGGCTTAAACACTCCTTAGTTGACTCAAAATGCTTTTAATTAAAAATACAAGTGTTGAAATATAAAAATTAAAAGTGCCCAATTACGTTTTTATTATTTGAAACTGCTTCTTAGTTAGCTCACAGAGCTTCAACTTACCCAGTCTTCAGTTTCATCAGGATCTTTTCGTTTCAATCTCTTGCTCTTCAGCATTTTTGTTATCTTGTAGAGACTATTAACTAAAATAAATTATGGGTTTAAGTATTTGAAAAATTAAATAATTAACAAAAAAACTCAATCATAACCTACAGATTTGATCTAGAGTAGTTTGTTTACAAACCACTCTCGGTCTCAGTCAGCACCATATTGAGCAAGCGTTAGTAACGGTTTTTTCCCGTTCCATTCAGTCAGTTCTTTGAATGTAACGTTCTCTGTGATGATGGTTACCGGGCACTGTAACTGCAGCCAATCATCATTCTATTAATTTGATGATGATATTATTATCCACTAATGATTTATCATTGAATTCAATATAAAAATCAATATATTATTATTTTATTTAATAAAAGAAAGAGTACTTTTGAAAAATATAATCAATAAAATATAACGTTTGTTATTAAACTGATGTAAAAAAACACTAGCCTATAACTAAGTCAGCATTATTGTCATTTCAAAGGAAAAATCTAACCCCCTAACCTACTCTTTCACATTTGAAACATTAATAAACATAACACTTGGAAAAATCCCTAATCCTTCCCAGCATATTGCAATTTCAAAGCTAAATCCTATCCCCCTAACCTTCCACCTTTGAAACATCAAAAAACAACTCTACCTGAACCCTAGCCCCTTCTAGCATATTGCAATTTAAAAGCAAAAACCCAACTTATCCTTATGAAACATTATTGAATAAAACCTAACCCCTGACCCTTTCACATTTTATACTTTAGTTTTTTACTCGCCATCTTTAGAACAAAACATAAAAATGAGGTTTATTTTCTAGAACTAAACATATTAGTTCAGTCAAGGAAAGGTTATAGAGAGGAATATTTGGAAGACAATTCTTGACCCCGCAGTTCTGTTAAGGGTAGTAAGGAGGTAAACATATCAAAAGTCCTCCACCACTACCACTTGTGCTAAAGGGGGGGGGATTAAAAGGTAGGCCTACCATTTTTGGTTTCTCGAAAACAACTAAATAACTATGTATCTTAAGGACTTGACTGTCATATAACAAATTAAAGCTTACATAATTTACTACAAGATTCAATATTTGTTTATTGTCAGAACATTAAAAACAATAATGCAATACATCGTCAGAAAACATATAAGCAATCACAAATTTAACAATATATCACAGGTCATAAAATTACATCACATTATTAAATATTTCAAACTGTAAGGATAGCAGTCAATTAAAACAAATTTAACATCATTGAATCACAGGTCATAAAAATTACAAAATACATCACATTGTTTATACATTACATAATGTCCAGAAATTATGTACAATATCCATTCCAAAACTTTTTCCATATCTCCTCTAGTTATCGAGATATCAGCTCTTGAAGGTGTGACATTTTTGAAAAAACATGTTCGCCACCAATTTTTCCTATTTTGCTCTTATAACTTTTTAAAAATCGATGGAAAAAATCTATGTTGATTATGAGCTTATAGAGCATTTAATTCTCTTGAATTTGATGTATAATTTCACAATTCTACGAATTTCCCTACACCTTTTGCAGCAGCTTTAGTGTTGAGTGTGGAATCTACATTTTTGCAACACAACAATAGACCAATTGACAAATTATACTTTAAATTGAATAGAAATAAATGCTCTATAAGCTCATAATCAACATGGATTGGATTTCTTCAGGCATGAAGAAATTCCTAAAGACAGTAATGTTTACTTTATCAATATTGTATCATGGTATTGCATTACGTATATGTTGCTTGTAGAATTATTCACTGTTGCTAAATGATACAGTTTACAGTATCAATTTATTGTTCCGTATCGTATCATAAATAGTTACCAGCTCTATCTAGCGTTCTAATATACAACTACTTTAAACTTTTCTCTACTCAAATTTCCATAAGTGCTGTTTATATCAGTGCTTTTTGTTAGAGCCAATGAGGTGGGCTTCTAAACACGTGACTTAGTAGCTCAGAAAATAAAATTGTTACCTTTAAAAGCGTCTCGTTCGGGTATGGCGGGTTCACAGTGGACTGTAAGAGCGTTCTCCTCGTTCTGGTAGGCGGTAGCACGTTCAGATAATCAGGACTCACTTGCACTGGCAATGATGAATACATGGGCCCATGTCGCAGCGAAGAGGTTACACAAAGAAGATCCAAATCTAGATATTTAGCGGAGTACTCTCACAATAACTTTTCCTAACTAGTCGCGGTAGTAGTTTAAATTCAAACAAGCGAAGGGGTAATACATTTATAACTTCTTTAAAAAGAGAAACAACCATGTAGCATCAGAACAGCAAGCTTCCTCAAAAGGCGGTTACAAGTAGTGGGGACTGGGGAGCAAAAGCGGAAAGCAGAGAGAGAACAGTGCCATCTACATATTGAACTAGGCAATCTCAGAGCGGCTGATGGCAGTGGCATGCTAGATGGCCGTGGGTGAGCGTGGTTGATTCAAATGGCTGGTCCATACACTTTTAATAAAATTTTAAAAACTATTTATCAAGTTTTACAATTGAGAAACATTTTTTGATGTGCAGTGAACTCACAGACTAAATCTCAATGCGATTGATATTAGATTTGCTATTGAAAACCAACTTTCAAGTTTCTAACTCTCACCACAGTTTTTTGTGGAAACGTTTGTATGATGGGGGCGCAACAGTCGAGACCGACGACAAGAGGGGACTCTTAAATTTTCGTACACTCCCGACTCGACAGTCGGGGCCTACGAGGCTGGCGTCGCCTACGTCGCAGGCCTCGACTGTCGGATCGGGAGTACTCCCGACCCGACGTTGAGGCCTACGAGGCGGGCGTCGCCTACGTCGCAGGCCTCGACTGTCAGATCGGGAGTGTACGAAAATTTAAGTCCCCTCTACTCCTCTACTGTCGTCTAACGCAAGCGACATTTGAGGCCTCTTTTTCTGGAGTCCTCTACCGTCGCAGGTCTCGATTGTCGGGCCTGTACTAAAATTAGAGTCACTTGCAGCAGACGACAGTTGAGGACACATCCTACTGCGATACCAGACTGTACCTGTACCAATGGGTCAATAGTGCATCATTATCTAGTGTATAATACATGTTTTGAAATACATTTAGTAATGATTATAACATCTGATTTGTTGAAAACCAAATAATGGAAACTTCCGTCATAAAAAAAGCACAATTATTAACTTTGAAGGATCGTGTAGGGCTTATCTTTAAAGAATTTTCAGAACGAAAATAGGCCTATGACACTTGTCGGTTTACAGGACATCTTTGTGAAGAATTACATTTAATCAGTCAAGTATTCAAGCATGATGAGCTCACAAACAGACAGACACCATCTTGTCTTATAGATAGATAAATATTTATATTTGTCAATGAAGGAGGCATAATGCAGTAGTAATGGATTCCCATTACTTAAAAATATGTTTAGGGACCATCATCCAAGTACTGGAATGTATATCATATCAAACATACTACCGGGTGAACTGAATGCTCTTTTCAATTTTATAAGACTTGACCATCTTTGTTGATGTAACTTAATATTGGAGGGTGGAAAGATGCGGGTCTCTTTATTTTAAATGCTGAGCTTAATAGAAATAAAAGTTAATTTATTGACATAAATCATTTTCAGATGCATAGTCAATTTGACATCCAAGAATCAAAAAGGTATTTACGAGTTTGAAAATTTCGTTTTTTATGAAGAAGCAACTATTTACATTGCGGCAATAACTAGATGGCGATGGGTCTGCGGTCTTGAATACAGTGAGCGGAGAAGTCCAGAGCAATGTGGTGTGAACACAGGAGCGTGACGTGAAGACAAGTGGGGCGGCACAGCACAAGTTGCGGAATGCACGTAGACATGAACTGCGGTGCGGTCATAGAAGTGGAGCTGAGCGTCAACAGAGGTGCGGTCATCAAAACAGCTAAGTGGAGCAAAGCAGCAAACATAGGTGTGGTCATCAGGATGTTGTGGCAAAGTAGATAACACAAGGCGGCGACAACAAAGCCACGCAGACAGTCACAGGTTATGCAGGTAAAACCAAACTATTTACAATAACATTGTTAGATTGTTCTAAATGAGGTGTGAATTTTACTTAGGTCTCTGACAATATTACCAGAGGCGCATTGATTGTCGCTATTCTGACAAGTCCATCTTTGCCAGGGTGCAGCGCTACAATTCTGCCTAGCGGCCAGCTTAGTGGCGAGGTGTTGATTCATTTGACTACAACCAAATCGTCAATCTGTAAGTTTCTTTCAGTAACCTTCCATTTTGTGCGGTTCATTAGTGTGCATAGATATTCTTTTGACCATTGGCTCCAGAAGAATTGCGTCATTTGGTTACAATGTCTCCAACAGCGAGTTGATAGTATTTCTTTAGTCTCTATCGGTTGTGGTGGTGCGGTCAGGGGTCCACCTACTAGGAAATGGCCAGGTGTTAGAACAGAAGCGGCTTCTGCGGGCTGTGAAGACAGTTCAGTTAGCGGTCGGAAAAGTTTAAGTTAATGGCCAAAAAAGTTCATAAATTTAACAAGAAATAGTTCAAGATCAATGTTCAAAATCAATAGTTCATAGTTCAATATTTACAATTAATAAAAGATAGGCGGTAATTCACTACGTTTAGTGGTAAGAAAACACACAGTTAGCGGTAAAAGTTTGTAGCTGACTGTTAGGCACTGAAGTTCAAAACCAAAACAAAACTTTTTAGGTTATATCGAACCGGGTGTAAAAGTTCGATAGTTAACAGTTCGATAGTCGATATCATAAGTCACTAATCGATGTTTTCAGATTTTGATACAAGATGGCGGTTGAAAGCGTCCGAATCGAAAATTTACGATTTTCCAAGAAAACTCACAAAGAAAATCTCAGAATAAATTAAAATGAGCGTTTTCACTGTCCGTAGGTCGCTTTTCCTCCAATATTCGGCCGTGGAATGACCAGGTTTCGTGTTAGAGCCAATGAGGTGGGCTTCTAAACACGTGACTTAGTAGCTCAGAAAATAAAATTGTTACCTTTAAAAGCGTCTCATTCGGGTATGGTGGGTTCACAGTGGACTGTAAGAGCGTTCTCCTCGTTCTGGTAGGCGGTAGCACGTTCAGATAATCAGGACTCACTTGCACTGGCAATGATGAATACATGGGCCCATGTCGCAGCAAAGAGGTTACACAAAGAAGATCCAAATCTAGATAATTATTTAGCGGAGTACTCTTACAATAACTTTTCCTAACTAGTCGCGGTAGTAGTTTAAATTCAATCAAGCGAAGGGGTAATACATTTATAACTTCTTTAAAAAGAGAAACAACCATGTAGCGTCAGAACAGCAAGCTTCCTCAAAAGGCGGTTACAAGTAGTGGGGACTGGGGAGCAAAAGCGGAAAGCAGAGAGAGAACAGTGCCATCTACATATTGAACTAGGCGATCTCAGAGCGGCTGATGGCAGTGGCATGCTAGATGGCTGTGGGTGAGCGCGGTTGATTCAAATGGCTGGCCCATACATACTCCCCCCCAAAAACGAACAGTTTTCAAATCGGGTGAAGCAGCAACAAACACTGTACATTGCGGCAGGGCGGGCGGCAATAACTAGATGGCGATGGGTCTGCGGTCTTGAATACAGTGAGCGGAGAAGTCCAGAGCAATGTGGTGTGAACACAGGAGCGTGACGTGAAGACAAGTGGGGCGGCACAGCACAAGTTGCGGAATGCACGTAGACATGAACTGCGGTGCGGTCATAGAAGTGGAGCTGAGCGTCAACAGAGGTGCGGTCATCAAAACAGCTAAGTGGAGCAAAGCAGCAAACATAGGTGTGGTCATCAGGATGTTGCGGCAAAGTAGATAACACAAGGCGGCGACAACAAAGCGACGCGGACAGTCACAGGTTATGCAGGTAAAACCAAACTATTTACAATAACATTGTTAGATTGTTCTAAATGAGGTGGTGAATTTTACTTAGGTCTCTGACAATATTACCAGAGGCGCATTACGATTGTCGCTATTCTGACAAGTCTATCTTTGCCAGGGTGCAGTGCTACAATTCTGCTTAGCGGCAAGGTGTTGATTGATTTGACTACAACCAAATCGTCAATCTTTAAGTTGCTTTCAGTAACCTTCCATTTTGTGTGGTTCATTAGTGTGCATAGATATTCTTTTGACCATTGGCTCCAGAAGAATTGTGTCATTGGTTACAATGTCTCCAATGGCGAGTTGATAGTATTTCTTTAGTCTCTATCGGTTGTGGTGGTGCGGTCAGGGGTCCACCTACTAGGAAATGGCCAGGT
Source organism: Nilaparvata lugens (assembly GCF_014356525.2). Classification (NCBI taxonomy): domain Eukaryota; kingdom Metazoa; phylum Arthropoda; class Insecta; order Hemiptera; family Delphacidae; genus Nilaparvata; species Nilaparvata lugens. The sequence continues at coordinate 15,924,629 of NC_052504.1, forward strand.
GTTAGAACAGAAGCGGCTTCTGCGGGCTGTGAAGACAGTTCAGTTAGCGGTCGGAAAAGTTTAAGTTAATGGCCGAAAAAGTTCATATTTAACAAGAAATAGTTCAAGATCAATGTTCAAAATCAATAGTTCGTAGTTCAATATTTACAATTAATAAAAGATAGGCGGTAATTCACTACGTTTAGTGGTAAGAAAACACACAGTTAGCGGTAAAAGTTTGTAGCTGACTGTTAGGCACTGAAGTTCAAAACCAAAAAAAAACTTTTTAGGTTATATCGAACCGGGTGTAAAAGTTCGATAGTTAACAGTTCGATAGTCGATATCATAAGTCACTAATCGATGTTTTCAGATTTTGATACAAGATGGCGGTCGAAAGTGTCCGAATCGAAAATTTACGATTTTCCAAGAAAACTCACAAAGAAAATCTCAGAATAAATTGAAATGAGCGTTTTCACTGTCCGTAGGTCGTTTTTCCTCCAATATTCGGCTGTGGAGTGACCAGGTTTCGTGTTAGAGCCAATGAGGTGGGCTTCTAAACACGTGACTTAGTAGCTCAGAAAATAAAATTGTTACCTTTAAAAGCGTCTCGTTCGGGTATGGTGGGTTCACAGTGGACTGTAAGAGCGTTCTCCTCGTTCTGGTAGGCGGTAGCACGTTCAGATAATCAGGACTCACTTGCACTGGCAATGATGAATACATGGGCCCATGTCGCAGCAAAGAGGTTACACAAAGAAGATCCAAATCTAGATAATTATTTAGTGGAGTACTCTCACAATAACTTTTCCTAACTAGTCGCAGTAGTAGTTTAAATTCAAACAAGTGAAGGGGTAATACATTTATAACTTCTTTAAAAAGAGAAACAACCATGTAGCGTCAGAACAGCAAGCTTCCTCAAAAGGCGGTTACAAGTAGTGGGGACTGGGGAGCAAAAGCGGAAAGCAGAGAGAGAACAGTGCCATCTACATATTGAACTAGGCAATCTCAGAGCGGCTGATGGCAGTGGCATGCTAGATGGCCGTGGGTGATCGTGGTTGATTCAAATGGCTGGCCCATACACTTTTAATAAAATTTTAAAAACTATTTATCAAGTTTTACAATTGAGAAACATTTTTTGATGTGCAGTGAACTCACAGACTAAATCTCAATGCGATTGATATTAGATTTGCTATTGAAAACCAACTTTCAAGTTTCTAACTCTCACCACAGTTTTGTGGAAACGTTTGTATGATGGGGGCGCAACAGTCGAGACCGACGACAAGAGGGGACTCTTAAATTTTCGTACACTCCCGACTCGACAGTTGAGGCCTACGAGGCGGGCGTCGCCTACGTCGCAGGCCTCGACTGTCAGATCGGGAGTACTCCCGACCCGACAGTTGAGGCCTACGAGGCGGGCGTCGCCTACGTCGCAGGCCTCAACTGTCAGATCGGGAGTGTACGAAAATTTAAGTCCCCTCTACTCCTCTACTGTCGTCTAACGCAAGCGACATTTGAGGCCTCTTTTTCTGGAGTCCTCTACCGTCGCAGGTCTCGATTGTCGGGCCTGTACTAAAATTAGAGTCACTTGCAGCAGACGACAGTTGAGGACACATCCTACTGCGATACCAGACTGTACCTGTACCAATGGGTCAATAGTGCATCATTATCTAGTGTATAATACATGTTTTGAAATACATTTAGTAATGATTATAACATCTGATTTGTTGAAAACCATATAATGGAAACTTCCGTCATAAAAAAGCACAATTATTAACTTTGAAGGATCGTGTAGGGCTTATCTTTAAAGAATTTTCAGAACGAAAATAGGCCTATGACACTTGTCGGTTTACAGGACATCTTTGTGAAGAATTACATTTAATCAGTCAAGTATTTCAAGCATGATGAGCTCACAAACAGACAGACACCATCTTGTCTTATAGATAGATAAATATTTATATCTGTCAATGAAGGAGGCATAATGCAGTAGTAATGGATTCCCATTACTTAAAAATATGTTTAGGGACTGACAGAATCCAAAGTCAGGGCAGTGGACTGTGAATGATAGTTGGTATTAATACCTACGAATATATCTTTGAATTCTGTGCATAAAAATACTGATAGCTTGAAGTGTGGTAAGTACGCCAATAAATGACCAAATGAGTCAACAAGATGAGATTTAATAATAATAAATAATAGGCAGATGGCCACATACAAAAACAAGTGTTAGTAGATTGAGTCGAAAAATCTTGGGACAATTACAACATGTAATAAAAACGTTAGAGAAATACAAAATTTAAATGAAATTAGGTCAATGACATTAATGACCATTGAACTCACAGACTAAATCTCAATGCGATTGATATTAGATTTGCTATTGAAAACCAACTTTCAAGTTTCTAACTCTCACCACAGTTTTGTGGAAACGTTTGTATGATGGGGGTGCAACAGTCGAGACCGACGACAAGAGGGGACTCTTAAATTTTCGTACACTCCCGACTCGACAGTCGAGGCCTACGAGGCTGGCGTCGCCTACGTCGCAGGCCTCGACTGTCAGATCGGGAGTACTCCCGACCCGACAGTTGAGGCCTACGAGGCGGGCGTCGCCTACGTCGCAGGCCTCAACTGTCAGATCGGGAGTGTACGAAAATTTAAGTCCCCTCTACTCCTCTACTGTCGTCTAACGCAAGCGACATTTGAGGCCTCTTTTTCTGGAGTCCTCTACCGTCGCAGGTCTCGATTGTCGGGCCTGTACTAAAATTAGAGTCACTTGCAGCAGACGACAGTTGAGGACACATCCTACTGCGATACCAGACTGTACCTGTACCAATGGGTCAATAGTGCATCATTATCTAGTGTATATACATGTTTTGAAATACATTTAGTAATGATTATAACATCTGATTTGTTGAAAACCATATAATGGAAACTTCCGTCATAAAAAAGCACAATTATTAACTTTGAAGGATCGTGTAGGGCTTATCTTTAAAGAATTTTCAGAACGAAAATAGGCCTATGACACTTGTCGGTTTACAGGACATCTTTGTGAAGAATTACATTTAATCAGTCAAGTATTTCAAGCATGATGAGCTCACAAACAGACAGACACCATCTTGTCTTATAGATAGATAAATATTTATATCTGTCAATGAAGGAGGCATAATGCAGTAGTAATGGATTCCCATTACTTAAAAATATGTTTAGGGACTGACAGAATCCAAAGTCAGGGCAGTGGACTGTGAATGATAGTTGGTATTAATACCTACGAATATATCTTTGAATTCTGTGCATAAAAATACTGATAGCTTGAAGTGTGGTAAGTACGCCAATAAATGACCAAATGAGTCAACAAGATGAGATTTAATAATAATAAAATAATAGGCAGATGGCCACATACAAAAACAAGTGTTAGTAGATTGAGTCGAAAAATCTTGGGACAATTACAACATGTAATAAAAAACGTTAGAGAAATACAAAATTTAAATGAAATTAGGTCAATGACATTAATGACCATTGAAGCCTGACAATAATTGAAAAGATATTATTAATGATACCTGAATTGCGAATATAAATTGAGTGCTATAATGAAAAAGTTATTGCTGCAAAATTCAATCTAATGATTTACAAAAGGAATAGTAATAAATGACAATGAGCTGTAGATAGTGCTTGACAGAATCCAAGGGCAGGGCAGTGGACTGTGAATGATAGTTGGTATAAATACCTATAAATAAATTTTTGAATTCTGTGCATAAAAATACTGATAGCTTGAAGTGTGGTAAGTACGCCAATAAAAGACTAAATGAATCAACAATATAAGATTTAATAATAATAAGATAATAATAGGCAGATGGCCACATACAAAAAACATTGAGTCAAATATCTTGAGATCAATAAAATAATAGGCAGATGGCCACATACAAAAACAATTGTAAGTAGATTAAGTCTTTGAATCTTTAAGTCTTTAAGTCTTTGAATCCTTAAATAATAATAGGCAGATGGCCACATACAAAAACAATGAGTCAAATATCTTGGGAACAATAAAATAATAATAGGCAGATGGCCACATACAAAAACAATTGTAAGTAGATTAAGTCAAATATCTTGGGTAAATTACAACATGTGAAACAACGTAGAGAAATACAAAATTTAAATGAAATTAGGTCAATGACATTAATGACCATTGAAGCCTGACAATAATTGAAAAGGTAGTATTAATGATACCTGAAATGAATATGAATTGAGTGCTATAATGAAAGTTATTATTGTAAGGTACAATATTAATGATTAAAAAATGACAATAAGCTGTAAAAAATGCTCAGCAAGTAACGTATAAAAATATATGTGGCATAGGCCTTCAGTGATTTGAATGTCAAGATAGACTTCGACCAAACAATTAATAGGCGTCACTGGCCTTAAAATATCACTTAAGAGCTAAGGATAGCTAATAAATACAATGTGAGGACAGTCCAGGTTGAATATAGGCGACATGGGCCTTCAATGAATTGAGTGTCAAGATGGACATCAATTAGAACGATTAATAGGCGACAGTGGCCTCAAAAAAAATCACTTGTAAAGCCAAGGGTAGCTGTCAAATCCAATAAATTAATAGGCGTCGGTGGCCTTAGTGAATTGAATGTCAAGATAGACATTAACCAAACAATAAGTAGGCATCGGTGGCCTCAGTGAAATGAATGTCAAGATAGACATTAACCAAATAATAAGTAGGCGTCGGTGGCCTCAGTGAACTGAATGTCAAGATAGACATTAATAAAACAAATTAGTAGGCGTCGGTGGCCTCAGTGAATTGAATGTCGAGATAGACATTAACCAAATAATAAGTAGGCGTCGGTGGCCTCAGTGAACTGAATGTCAAGATAGACATTAATAAAACAAATTAGTAGGCGTCGGTGGCCTCAGTGAACTGAATGTCAAGATAGACATTAATAAAACAAATTAGTAGGCGTCGGTGGCCTCAGTGAATTGAATGTCGAGATAGACATTAATAAATCAATAAGTATATACATAAATGAAAATTGAAAAGAACGATTTACATAACCTGAATAAAATTTTGAAGAGGAGATGCAGCCAGGCAGACAGGCAATGACTCCGCAATACCAACAGGAACAGGACATCAGCAAGCGATGAAGTGATCTGGCCATGCGATGACAAGCATGGAACCGTCTACCACAGCAGGTGAATCCCCCAGTGGAAATGTAGGCAGGAGTATGTAGAATTCCAAACGAATAATCCGATCTTCAAGTTGTGGAATTTTTGGATTGATTTCCAAACGGTAGAGATGATGAACTTGAAAGTTTGAGTTTCACGAGGTGAAGCCAATTGTAGAGAAATGGCAATTGAAGCCTACACGAGGTTGTAATTTTTGACAAAGTTTATCAAAGCAATATGCAAGCAATCGATGAATAATTTAATCACAATTGAAGAATAGAATAAATGAATTAATTTGTAGAATAATTCACACTTTAAAAAATGTTCTGTAGATCCAATGACTAGCGATGAACGCTCACACGAGGTCGTGAACTTAGCAAAGTTTATCAGAGCAAAAATGCAAATCAATCGATGAATAATTGAATCACACTTGAAGAGTAGAACAAACGAATTAATTTGAAGAATGATTCACACTTTAAAAAACATTCTGTAGATCCAATAAGTAGCGATGAATGCTCACACGAGGTTGCAATTTTTGACAAGTTTATCAAAGTTTAACAGAGTAACTGAGTGAAGAACTCGATGAATAATTGAATCACACTTGAAGAATAGAACAAACGAATTAATTTGAAGAATAATTCACACTTAAAAACGTTCTGTAGATCAATAAATAGTGCTGAACGCTCACACGAGGTTGCAATTTTTGACAAAGTTTATCAAAGGTTAACAGAGTAAATGAGTGAAGAAATCAATGAATAATTGAATCACACTTGAAGAATAGAACAAACGAATTAATTTGAAGAATAATTCACACTTTAAAAACGTTCTGTAGGTCCGATGAATTCAGATGAAAAGTTTAGACCGGGCGCAGGAAGCACACTCGACGACCTCCATTGAAAGACAAACAGCAAAACCTAAAGACGCTAGCAACAAAAAAGGGAAGGCGGAAATGACAGCCACGAACAACACGTTTACAAACGTATGGTGAAAAAGTAGCAAATAACTAGAAAGTAAGATGCCTAAAGACAAGATTAAATTCCAAAAAATCGAATAGTATATATATTAAAATTGCAACGGCAAACAATCCGACGAAAAAATACGAATAAAAGTATAGAAAACCAGCTTGACTGAAGCAGTGTCGAAGAACCGACTGTGACGTCACTGGTCAGCGCAGACGCACAAAAGACACAGCACGCAGACAGACAGACATGATGTCTACGTAGTAGCGGAACGAATAACAAGTGGAACCGTTCCAATAAATGCTTGTCAGATTTTACAGTGCTCAACAAATAGAATACATTAATATAGGCAGCATAGGCCTTCAGTAAATTAAATGTCAAGTTAGACATCAATTGAACAACTCAAATATGTGAATGTGCTTGCAGCCAAGCGTAGCTATCAATACAGTGAAATAATTACTAATATAGAATACGTTAATATAGGCGGCATGGGCCTTCAGTGATTTGAATGTCAAGATAGACATCAATAGAACAATTAATAGGCATCGGTGGCCTCAGTGAATTGAATGTCAAGATAGACATCAATAGAACAATTAATAGGCGTCGGTGGCCTCAGTGAATTGAATGTCAAGATAGACATCAATAGAACAATTAATAGGTGTCAGTGGCCTTAAAATTACACTTAAGAGCTAAGGGTAGCTATTAAATACAATGTAAAGATTGTCCAAGTTAAATACAGGCGACATGGGCCTTCAATGAATTGAATGTCAAGATAGACATCAATAGAACAATTAATAGGCGTCAGTGGCCTTAAATTGACACTTAAGAGCTAAGGGTAGCTATTAAATACAATGTAAAGATTGTCCAAGTTAAATACAGGCGACATGGGCCTTCAATGAATTGAATGTCAAGATAGACATCAATAGAACAATTAATAGGCGTCGGTGGCCTCAGTGAATTGAATGTCAAGATAGACATCAATAGAACAATTAATAGGCGTCAGTGGCCTTAAAATGACACTTAAAAGCTAAGGGTAGCTATTAAAAATTGCATGTCTTGGTCGACATTAGTACGCTTGTAAAGCCAAGGGTAGCTATCAACAAAATTGAATATCTTGGTCGATATTAATACGCTTGTAAAGCCAAGGGTAGCTATCAAAATTGAATGAAGTATATATTATAACCTTGACATTATGTAGGACAGTGCTCTCAATGAGACATGCACTGTAATATATTGAATTCATGAAAATAGGCTCGATTACCAAAGGTATGGACAATTAAATGTTTTTAATTGCCGAAAAAGTTGAATGATAGCTACAAAAATTGTATAAATGCACATAAAACTGTTTGACTTAGAAATAGAGAGCGTGGTCCATTATCGAAATGCTGTAGCATTTTATGAACAATTATGTAATACATGTGTAAATGAAAGTTGAATAGAACGATTTACATAACCTGAATAAAATTTTGAAGAAGAGATGCAGCCAGGCAGACAGGCAAGGAATCCGCAGTACCCAAAAGAACAGGACATCAGCAAGCGACGATGTGATCTGGCCATGCGATGACAAGAATGGAAGCGTCCACCACAGCAGCCAAATCCTCCAGTGGAAGTGTGAGCAGGAGCATGTAGAATTCCAAACGAATAATCCGACTTTCAAGTTGTGGAATTTTTAGATTGATTTCCAAACAGTAGAGATGATGAACTTGAAAGTTTGAGTTTCAAGAGGTGAAGCCAATTGTTAGAAGAATGGCAATAGACGCCCACACGAGGTTGTGATCTTGACAAAGTTTATCAGCATAAATAAGTGAAGAAATCGATGAATAATTGAATCACAATTGAAGAACAGAATAAACGAATTAATTTGAAAGAATAATTCACTTTTAAAACGTTCTGTAAACTAGATGAATTTGGATGAAAAAGTTTAGACCGGGAGCGTAAGTGCACTCACCAACTAGGAACCATTGAAAGACAAGGAACCGCTAATGCTCGGTTGAAAAAGGGACATGCCAGAAGTGTTTGAAACGTAAGTAAAACGTTTACAAACGTTTGGTGAAAAGGTAGCAAATATCTAGAAAGTAAGATGCCTAAAGACAAAATAAATTCCAAAAAATCGAATAGTACAAATATTAAAATTGAAACGACAAATAACACAACGAATAATATAGGAAACCAACTTGATTATAGCAGTGCCGTAGAACCGTGACTGTGACGTCACTGGACAGCGCAGACGGAAAATGACGACATGATGTCTACGTAGTAGCGGAAAGAGTAACAAGTGGAACCGTTACAATAAATGCTTTGTCAGATTTTACAGGGACCATCATCCAAGTACTGGAATGTATATCAAACATACATATCTGGAATCATATCAAACATACTACCGGGTGAACTGAATGCTCTTTTCAATTTTATAAGACTTGACCATCTTTGTTGATGTAACTTAATATTGGAGGGTGGAAAGATGCGGGTCTCTTTATTTTACATGCTGAGCTTAATAGAAATAAAAGTTAATTTATTGACATAAATCATTTTCAGATGCATAGTCAATTTGACATCCAAGAATCAAAAAGGTATTTACGAGTTTGAAAATTTCGTTTTTTATGAAGAAGCAACTATTTACAGTTGTAAAGTTGCAATACTTATTCATAATATGGAAGGAATAATAGGATATAATATATTATTCAATTGCTGGTAAATCCATACTAATTCAATGATAATTCTTTCGGTGCTACCTGTCATTCTGGAGAGCCTAGTGCAGGCGACAGTTGAGGCCTCTTTTTCAGGAGTCCTCTACGGTCGCAGGTCTCGACTGTCGGGTCTGTACGAAAATTAGAGAGGCCTCAACTGTCGCCTAACGCAGGCGACATTTGAGGCCTCTTTTTCAGGAGTCCTCTACCGTCGCAGGTCTCGACTGTCGGGGCTGTACAAAAATTAGAGAGGCCTCAACTGTCGCCTAACGCAGGCGACATTAAATTTGAGGCCTCTTTTTCAGGAGTCCTCTACCGTCGCTGGCCTCGAATGTCGGGTCTGTACGAAAATTAGAGAGGCCTCAACTGTCGCCTAACGCAGGCGACATTTGAGGCCTCTTTTTCAGGAGTCCTCTACCGTCGCAGGTCTCGACTGTCGGGTCTGTACGAAAATTAGAGAGGCCTCAACTGTCGCCTAACGCAGGCGACATTAAATTTGAGGCCTCTTTTTCAGGAGTCCTCTACGGTCGCAGGTCTCGACTGTCGGGTCTGTACGAAAATTAGAGAGGCCTCAACTGTCGCCTAACGCAGGCGACATTAAATTTGAGGCCTCTTTTTCAGGAGTCCTCTACCGTCGCAGGTCTCGACTGTAGGGGCTGTACAAAAATTAGAGAGGCCTCAACTGTCGCCTAACGCAGGCGACATTAAATTTGAGGCCTCTTTTTCAGGAGTCCTCTACGGTCGCAGGTCTCGACTGTAGGGGCTGTACAAAAATTAGAGAGGCCTCAACTGTCGCCTAACGCAGGCGACATTTGAGGCCTCTTTTTCAGGAGTCCTCTACGGTCGCAGGTCTCGACTGTAGGGGCTGTACAAAAATTAGAGAGGCCTCAACTGTCGCCTAACGCAGGCGACATTAAATTTGAGGCCTCTTTTTCAGGAGTCCTCTACCGTCGCAGGTCTCGACTGTCGGGTCTGTACGAAAATTAGAGAGGCCTCAACTGTCGCCTAACGCAGGCGACATTAAATTTGAGGCCTCTTTTTCAGGAGTCCTCTACGGTCGCAGGTCTCGACTGTAGGGGCTGTACAAAAATTAGAGAGGCCTCAACTGTCGCCTAACGCAGGCGACATTTGAGGCCTCTTTTTCAGGAGTCCTCTACGGTCGCAGGTCTCGACTGTCGGGGCTGTACAAAAATTAGAGAGGCCTCAACTGTCGCCTAACGCAGGCGACATTAAATTTGAGGCCTCTTTTTCAGGAGTCCTCTACCGTCACTGGCCTCGAATGTAGCAGGTCTCTTTCGTCGCTGTTCTCGACTGTCGCAGGACTCTTCTGTCGTTTGCCTCGTTTGACATCGACCCTATATGATAAGAGCTTCAACCTATACTAGCATGAGATCACAGTAAAATCTGGATATTTTTCTAGGGAATCATTAAGATAAGAACTCTTCGAGGTTCTCTTAATGGTTTTATGAATTCACAATAAAACAGTTCATTCTAGAGGTTAACTGAGAGTCATTGATCAATAGTTGATTGAGAATTAATCAATTTAGAGAATCAGTATGACAAGAAAAACTCTTAAAGGTTCTCTTCATAATATGAATTCAGTATAAAGTTGGGCGCACACAGATCGTAATCGGACGGATCGGAGGATTAGATTCTATGCATTGTTTTCAATTGGAGTGCTCATACTTACTTATACGATGCGGATAAGTATGCGCACTCCAATTGAAAACAATGCATCAAATAATCTAATCCTCTGATCCATCCGATGCTACAGAGCATCCAGGGCCTTGGCATCCTATAGAATGCCTCTCCGCTCCTCTCTGTCGGCAGCATTGCGTCTCCAACCCCTATTTTTTGAAGATTATCTTCTACATCCTCTAGCCAGCGCTTGCGTGGATGTTCTTTCAGCCTTCTTCCATCTGGGTTTTCTCTAAAGACTCTTTAAACGGCTCTTGAATCGCTTATTCTTTCTACATGACCTAGCCAGCTCAAGCGTTTCACTTTCATCTCATTTACAATAGGTGGTTTTCTCTAATCGTCACACAGCACTTGATTCGAACGAAGTCTCCATTCTCCATTAATACATACTGGACCGTATATTCTTCTCAGTATCTTCCGTTCCCATATACTCAGGTCTTCATCTTTCTTTTTCAAAACCCAGGTTTCTGCCCCATACAACACAACTGGCTTTATAACATTTTCATAGATTTCTAGTTTAATTTTCCTTGAGAGTGTTCTGGATCTTAAGTATTGGCTAAGTGCATAATAACATTGATTTCCTGCAGCTATTTTTGCTTTTATATCAACTTCAACGTCGTTATCTTCATCATCTAACATCTTCATCATCGTTATCTTCTGTGATAATATCTTGAAAGATATTTGAAGTTTTCCACTCTTTCGAATGTGTAATTATTGCACTCTATGAATCTGTCTTCATTACTTCTAAAAATATCTGTAAGTTTGGAGTCGATCACATTTGAGGTTGAATCAGAAAAAAATTACAGAAATTATATCATTTAACTGTTTATGTTTGAAAAATTTCCTTAAATTTAATTCAAATATTTTTATATAATCTTGATTATTCAGGCAGAAAGCTTCTGATTCCAATTCATTTCTATGAGTTAAATCTATTTCTTCTTAAAATGGCCTATAGAGTAGACAGTGTACATAGAGGCCACTGTGGTCTGTGGACATTGTCTACATTAGCCCCACTCTATGATTTATCATATTTACTCAAATTATTTGAGTAATTATTTATGTTACAAAGTAATGCTATATATTTCAATTTAAATTTTCAGATGTAACAGATGAGTCAACAGTTGATATTGGAGATATTTGCTTCAAACTTTCAAAACCAATTGAAAGAAGAGGTACCAAGCGGACAGCTAATTATTTTACTTTTGAAGTTAACATCACAAATTATTTTGTCAAATAGTTCAAAGGCTTAGACTATTAGCAATTTTATATTTTATTTAATTGAGAATCTAGCTTTACAAATAATCTAAAGATTTATTATTATTAATTCCTAGCAAAAGAATATTGAAAATAATAGCCTTCATAGAATTGCCTATTTATAGCCTACAGAATTTTATTATTTATTTGTTTAACTTGAATATTGGTTCATTTGCTGTAAATATTATGTTAGTAGATAATCTACAATAAAGTGTTATGAGTGATTAGTATGACTTACTTGACTTAATTCCTGTAACTCCGGTTGGAGCATAGGGCTTCCACGAATAACCGCCATCCATCTCTATCCTCCGCCATTCTTTTCACCTCTCGCCATGTCTTCTTCACCTTCCCAAGCTCGCTGTCTATTGTTCGCCTCCATGAAATCCTTGGCCTACCTCTTTTTCTCTTTCCCTGGGGATTCCAATTGCTCCCTCTCTTTTTCTCAAAGTATGGCCTATCCACCTCCATTTCCATAGTATAAGTAGATAAGTATAAAAAATGGAATTATTTATTTTGTCCACTCCAGCCCCATTCAAAATCTTTATTCATCATTCTTTAGAATGAATAGAGATATTCTTTATTTAAATTTTGAAAGTTTACATAACTATGACCTTATTCAAGTTGTGATTGGAAGAATTATCATTTCATAAGATAACAAAGAAATGTAGAAAAAAATTTATTCTCAAAATTTTGATCCGCATTTAAACACATCAATAAGAACAATAAATATAACACACACTTGAAAACAAAGAAAAATAGAGTAAGCTATTATACTATTGTTTGATAATATTGCTTTTAGTCGAGATTATAGACAAAGTTCATAATGGAAGTACATTATTGCTTTCCTGATACATTATAAATATTATATCGCACAAAATTTAAAGATTCACAATGGCAAAAATCGTAGCATAATTTAGATATAAAATGTCACAGCAAGATTTTCTATCTTCGTTCTCTATAAGCTCAATAATATATCATTATAATAGTAGGGGGATTAAAAATAAACAATAGTATGTTGTAGAATTCGAAGTAAAATCTGTGATTATAATTTGATGCAACAATTGATAGCTCGATTCGATATTTCATGTAAGAATACACAATGATTCGTTTAGCATACATCTTTCTGGGGGAAAAATATCTGGATAACAATCTAACCAAAAAATAGCTCTAATCTTTTCAATGTAAATATTGAGCTACCTCTATTAAATCGAAGAAAAAGATAAATCACAATGAAAATAGATTTGTTTCTATAAACAACTTTCAATCATTAGCCTATTAATTTATGCATAATTGTCTAAAAAACTACACTTTTCGAACTGTCGACTGTTTTTACTTTATGCCCGATTTGTTTGCGAAAAAGCTTAGCAAAGCAAGAGGGAAATATGTTGAAGAGACATCACGTTTTCGAGCGAGTATTTTTGGCCTTCAGGTGAGCAGTGCGCCGCGTAATGTAGGAGGAGCGAGGGAACGGCTTGGTGACCACTCCTGGCTTGCCACTCCTCGTGCGAGCGGCTCGGCAGATCGCAGTCGGAATTATACCCCACTTTTCTCTGAAACAATCCAAATTCAATTTAGGGCCTACTAAAAGCACAAGCCACAATATTCATCAATTCCAATTACTATCTATTCTGGAAAGCAAATTACGTTGTTTAGGTGTAGGCTTTACAACAGGATTAAATGAAGATACATTTGAAACCTCATTTATTAATATGAATCTGATGAATCTTCTGAAATAGACAATGATTTCAAAGTTATAGACAATGATTATACAGTCAGTGGAAATGATAAGATGAAAATATTCATAAATTCCAATTATGCAGAGCAAATTAGAATGTTTAGGTGTAGTTTTACGGTAGATTAACAGGATTATATGAATGAAGATACTTTTAACACCTCGTATTGACGCAAATCTTCTAAATAATTAGACAATAATATCAGTTTACAGTGAAAGTCAGTCGGAATGATAGGATGAAACTATTCATAAATTCCAAACATCTATTCTGCAGAGTAAGTTACAATGTTGAGGTGTAGTTTTACGGTAGATTAAATGGATTAATTGAAGGTACATTTGTCAACTTATTTATTAATACAGTATAATGTAATTACTAAAATAGACAATTATTTCAGTCTAATGTAAGATTCATTATAATTATAGCCTGTGTAATGATAGGACGGTATGGTTGTCAATTCTGTTCTTTCATCACCTTCCATAGCTATGTTTCAAGTCATCCTGGCATACACAGAGTGACACAGAATAACGGGAACTTTCAAAAACGGCATAAAAAACTAGTGGGAAGGGCAAAAATGATTTTATTCAAACTAATATGAAGTTTAAGACTTGCCATTTATCAATAACATCTATCACTTTTTGATAATATTCTTCAAGATGGCTTCCACCTGAACGAGTACACTCTTGAAATCATTGTTGACGATTCCTCATTGATCGCTGCAACATCTGCGTTTCCTGGTCCCATGATCTGTCCACCTGTGATTTTCTGTTTGTGGAGCTATCTCAAATCAAACGTTTTCACAACTTGACCAATAACTGTGGTTGAATCATAACAGACAATTCAAAATGAAATTAACAATATCCCAGCTGAAATGTTGCAGCATTCGTTCAGGAATCTCAACACAGATTTCAAGAGTGTATTCGTGCAGGAAGAAGCCATCTTGAAGAAGTAATTGTCAAAAAGTGATAGATGTTATTATTAATTCTCGAATGGCGAGTCTTGAACTTCACATTAGTTTGAATAAAATCATTTTTGCCCTTTTCACTAATGTTTTATGGCGTTTTTTTCAAGTTTCCGTTATTCTGTGTCACCCTGTATAATATTAATTGTTTATTCTTGTTAATAACGATCAATTAGATCAATTATTCTTTCTCAAATATTTTTTATTCACCAAGAAAATATTTATTCTCAAGATTTGATAATCAAATTGTATAATTGAGATTAAATATTAATTCATTATATATATTCGTGAAGGGGTGGCCGTAGTCGAGTGGATTATATGCTGGCTTAATAATTCAGAGGGCCAGGTTTGAATCCCGGCCTGGGCAAGGAATTTTTCTCGAGTCACTCCCATGGCTAAGTGTTCGGATCCCGGCTGCCTAATAGCAGTAGTTTGTTCATGTCAGAATTCCTAAAACATTAGATGCGACTTGAAAACTCTGTCAACAGACCTGAGCCAGCCAGGTTACTCGATATTATTATATTCTACATAGCAGACAAAAGATTTTGATGGTAATACAAATTTGTATGTACCAAGATTTGTATGGTGGTAGCAAACAAACGGTTTGACAACAGTGCGGAGCTGGAACAGGATAGAGTTATCTGATTTATCTAATGACAGACAAGAACAGCGAATCTATGTTAATCAGGTGCTGACCATATAACGTGAATCTCACAATAAACATTTCTTACTTGAGATCGAAAATGAAATGACTATAATGAGGCCCACGTTTTAATGACAGTGGAGAAAGATAGGAAAACAATGTTGCCTATCCTCTGTCTTGTCAATGCCTTCTATGGAGGGTAACTGATACCGGTTTATCGATGTGATATTAACAGTTAATTCTGGTTTAAAATGATAAATTATATTTTATCAAGCAAGAAATTATATTTTTCAATGATTTCATAATCAAGATTAGATATTTTGTTTATTTATTATATTTCTACATTGTTTAAAAACAATCTGGCAACAGAGCAAAGCGAGAAAGAGATAGCGCTATCAGCTTTGTTGAATGATAGACAAGGATAGCAATACAATTGTTAGTTAAACACTGCCATTATAACGTGGACCTCACTATGGGTACTCGTTCATTGATTAAAGTTTAATTTCATACGTTCATTGATACAGCAAATTGTTCAGCCACTTTCAGCGAAAGCTTCACTTGTGCGAAAACTTCCGCAGTCGACGACGACAGGCATTGTTGTCTAAAGACATTCATATTGTCCAAATTTCAAGTGTGCTAAAGCAGCTGATCCAATAACTTTTCGTTATTTGTGTTATTATCCAAGAATCAAAACATTTCGCATAATATCAACATATTGCCATTTAAGAGTATAAACTTAAATTTTTCCATTAAAACATAATTGAACATAATTTTTAAGGTTATATAGACAAATTGAAATCTACCCAATCTGAGATCCTCTCCCTGTCGTGGTCGACGACGGCATTTACGCACAATCGAAAACGCACCTTAAAGCCTAGTTTATACGATGCCAATTGGCGAGACAATTGTAATAAGGCAACTGACTGGCATGAGATTATTATCTTCGTATAAACACTTCAGGCCAATTGTCTTGCCAACTGTCCCGACAATTGGCCCGAAATTCAACTGTCTCCGAGAGTAGACTATGGATAGTCAATTGGGCCCAGTGAGCCCTCCACCACTCGGAATCTCAGTTGTCGCGTCAATTGTCGCCGTGTGAACGGTGTAGGCCAGTAGCGCTGTCTTGGTTTTGCCAGTTCAGCTGGTTTAGTCACAACAGATGACGAGAACTCGGACATGTTTAGCTGCCAATAGTTGGTCTTCTCGTTTAACTGGCCTGGCCTCCGACAATCCGCAACCACCTGATGACAATTGTCCTAAGACAATAATTTTAAGCCTACTTTACACATCGCCAATCGGCGAGACAGTTGTCTTTGGACAATTGACATCACGTGGTTGCGGATTGTCGGAGGCCAGGCCAGTTAAACGAGAAGATGTTTATACGCGGCCAACTATTGGCACGTCAGTTGAAAGCTAAACATGTCCGAGTTCTCGTCATCTGTTGTGACTAAACCAGCTGAACTGGCAAAACCAAGACAGCGCTACTGGCCTACACCGTTCACACGGCGACAATTGACGCGACAACTGAGATTCCGAGTGGTGGGAGGCTCGCTGGGCCCAATTGACTATCCATAGTCTACTCCCGGAGACAGTTGAATTTCGGGCCAATTGGCATCTTATAAACTAGGCTTAACTATGGAATATTTGTGGGTTTTCTACGAATAGCTAAAATCAACAATTAAGACGCAAATCGGGCGCGCGGCTTGAGCGCAGCTAGCGAACGGGGTGTACGATTTTACGCAGTTACATATTTATATTCAGTTGCTTCTGATCGTTCTAATAGTATAAATTAATCATAGTTTCTGAATTATGTTGAATTTCTCATGAAGTACTTTGAATAATCAATAAGAATTTATACATCTTAGAATCTAGTATAAGAGCTTTTAAATAAAAAGCTATACATATAAAGCTATTACATTTTCTTCTATTTACGAGTAATGCCCGATTTCTGGGATACATATTGAATGTAATTGGCCATTAAATCTATGAGTACCTACCGGTATATATAATGAAATATAATTGAATCAATAAATGAATACTTAATATTATCTTATGAAGTATTTTAAAAGCACTACTTGATTTGTTAATTAATAAAAAATAATTCCATAATAGGCCTACCATTTTGTTTTCAATTTTTTTTATAAAACACAACTAGTCTCGGTATTTCTAAGACATTTTTATTTGATTAGGAAAAAAACTTGAAAATGGCTTGGAAATGCCGAAACTAGTTGTGAGAACAAAAGGGTACTATGGAATTATTTTTCATAAATAAAATATTATGTTCAATGGTCCATTCGATTTAATAAGTGTTCTATAAACCGAGCCTAAGAGTAGGATACGATATTTGATTCTATTTCTTATAGTTTTTCTCTGTAACTAGGCTATTATGTTTCTACTGTGTTCATTAATGTATGTTTTAAAAAGCTATTCATTTCACTATACAGAGTGAGTCATATGTATGGGAACCCTTCAATAAGTTGAAGACTGTTGTGGATATAATTCTGTAACTTTCAGGATAAATTATTGGTGAATACTCCACCTTTTGACGTACAACTGAATTTCAACCCCTCATAAAGGGGTGATTTAGGGGTTGTAACTCGAATACTTCAAATGTAAACACCCATTGAGTGGTACATCATTTTAAATGCCTTTTAAAAGACGGCATCAATGAAAATGTTCTATACTATCTGTATCCAAAATGGCAGCTGATTAGAGTTTTAGTTTTTAAAGAAATGAGGGGTTGTAACTGGAATATTTCAAATGTAAAAAACCATCATTGTGTGGTACATTCAAAGGCCTTTTCAAAACAAGAAAGATGACATCAATAAAAATGTTCTATGATACTTGTATCCTAAATGGCGGCTGATTGGATACAAGTAGCATACAACATTTTTATTGATGTCATCTTTCTAGTTTTGAATGGGCCTTCAAAATGATGTACCACACAATGGGTGTTTACATCTAAAATATTCGAGTTACAACCCCTAAGTCAACCCTTTATGAGGGGTTGAAATTCAGTTGTACGTCAAAAGGTAGAGTATTGGCCTGAAAGTTACAATATTATATCTACAACAGACTCCAACTTATTGAAGGGTTCCCATACATATTTTTTTCATTATTTCTATTAAAACTAGTCACTAGGACTAACCATTAATTTTGTTCTCTTATTTCTTATCCTAAAATATTAATTTTTATTGTTAAAGTCTTCCAGTGAAGCCTACAGTTCTAATCTATAATTTCACTACTTTAAATTCTTTCACTACACATTTTTATTTAATATAATTTTTTCGCTTTATATACAGAGTGAGTTATATATATATATATATGTAACTCACTCTGTATATAAAGCTTGTATACTTCACGTTGGGAGTGACTTGATTACAATACTCAGTGGCTTGCGGCCCTGCTTTGGAAATCGGTAACTTATTAAAGTTTTGCTCAATAATTTATTACCAATTTTGGAGAAAGTTATGCTGGAGAAGATGCAGTCGAATAAAATTGTTTGGTCTTACGTGATACTAGAACGAACAATCGTGGAATACTGATACTTCCAGATACTTCAGAATTTTACAGTAAGATACTTCCAGCATATAGAAGAAGATAGCTATAAAAAATGCAATAGAATTTTTGAATGTCGTCAGCAATACAAAATAAGAAATATAATTTGATGAAAAATCAATTGAAATGGTATATATATATATATATACAATAGGATTGTAAGTTGTTTTGATAACAGAAATTCAAAATAAGTTCCACAAATTTGAAAACCCAAATATTGCAAGATCCTGCACATAATTGCATAGTCAATGGCGTGACTTAATGGAGGTTTAATTCATGACATTATTAATCACTATATATAAAAATGAATGTCTGTTAGTTTGTTTGTTCCCTATAGACTCGAAAACTACTTGACAGAACGGCATGAAACTTTAGGAATATGTTGCGTGAATATTGGGGATGGTTTCTGACCAGAAATTTTAATAGGGGGGCTAATAATAATGATTTATTAATCCATTTTACAGATCTATGTTTTCGAAATTGTCGGCCGAGCGGCTAACGTAGAACGGGAAGATCATCATGATAATATGATTTAGCATATGAACTTATCAGCTGTAATAAACACGTCACTCTGTGATAAAATTTTTTACTGGTATTAAAACGGAAATTTTAAGCACATAGGAAGTCCGTATTGAGATGTAAATAAAAATATTGATTGTCAGATAAATTTCATGATTCACCAAATAAAGTCAAGTGTGACATGAGATACATTGACTTTTTGGCGGTACGAAGTTCGTCGGGTAAGCTAGTATAATTATAAATATCATTGATCTTCATATTAAGAGTAATTATATCAATTAAGAAGTAATTAGACAGTTATGAGCGAAATAAATGTTCATGTAAAATAATAAATATGAAAATGGTATTTTCTTAGAAATATAAACTTAGAAATCTTTATTTAAAGATTAAATCTTTTAATCTTTATTTAAAGATTAAATCTTTTAATCTTTCTCGTATATGCATACGTTTCTTAATGTTCAAATCACAATCATTTTTAGTACAGTCATTGCTCAACTACGAATCGTAGCAGAATTGAATAGAATAAAAAATCATTTACAACAATAGCCTACTTCTAATATGAAATAAAAGACAAGTTGAATGAAGCATATTTATTAATAGTAACCTTTTCAATGGGAGAGAGAATGACAGTAATATTACTCAACAAGTTACTCTGAATGAAGTAATAATATGGGAGAAATGACGAACTACTTCAGGAATGAACAAATTATATATTGTTATACTGTTGACGTTGAACCAAAGTAATTATAAGTACTCTATGATATTAGCCACTGGATACCAACATGATATTTATAGGGGATGGTGTGATGAGATCATACATGCTCCCCTTGAGATGTACACTTTTCTTCAAGACATGAATTAGAGGCCCATTACATTTATACTGATTATAAGCCTATGCAAAGGCTAAAAATAAACTTTCTCCTAGTGATATTTTTCAAAGTTTTTCGATTTGTATATTATCATGCTATCAAAATGAAAAAGTTTTCTCAGAAATACATTTTTTCCAATCATTACTTTTTGAGATATGAGCGCCTAAAGTTTAAATATCTGGGACAGAAGATTTCAAATTCGGTAAGAGATAAATCCATGAGAGTCAGAGGATAAATTCTTCATGATATTGCTGACTGAATAAAACAGAAAATTTCTGAAAATATCAATATTTGAGAAAGTTATTCAAATTACTAGAAATGACCAAAAATAACTCTTAGTTGAGTTATTTTTGGTAAATTGAATAACTTTCTCAAAAATTGATATTTTCAATTTTTTTTGTTTTATTCAATCAACAATATCATGAAGAATGTAGACTATCCTCTGATTTCATGGATTTATCCCTTACGGAATTTGAAATGTTCTGTCCCAAAAATTCAAACTTTAGGCCCTCATATCTCAAAAAGTATCCTAATGATTGGAAAAAATGTTATTCTGAGAAATTTTTCATTTTGATAGCTTGATAATATACAAATAGAAAAACTTTGAAAAATATCACCAGTAGAAAGTTTATTTTTAGCCTTTGCACAGCCTCAAGTACGAGAAATACGTATTCGATCGAGATTTCGGCTAATAGTACCTAGCTGAACAGTTACTAAAAATGTGCGTTTGCATACAATATATTATCTAGCAGGAGAAAAACTTGATACGAAATTCAATTTGACACGATCGCTGATTAACCTTTGAAACTATCACAAATAATTATAACTGTAATTAATTTATAATTTGTATTTAATGTTATTTGTGAGTTGTTTGAAGAAAATGAGTAATATTTGGGAAAAGGATGAAAGGATTGTTTTTTAAACATATTAAAATATATTTTTAAAGGATATCATTTTTAAGGATATTATTTAAAAAAATATAATATTTATAAAAAGGGCGGTTATAAAAAACCTCAAATCCTTTAATTTTGAATACTGGCTACTACACAGTGCACTCAACCATCAAGTTGAGCTTTCAATTTAAATAATTAAAGTATTAAAAAACTAAAACTATCAAGTGAGAACATTATTCTGATATTTCATAAAAATATATTAGAATCAATAGAGAAACAAAATATGATAGAGTAAACATAATTCTAGCAGTTAGCCATTATCACAATGTATTAAGACTGACATAATCGGCAAAAATATACGTTATGGCCACGTTTTTAGGGCTGCATCAACAGCAAAAAATAGTTTTCAGGACAGCAAATATAATAGTAGAATAAAAAGCTATTCAGTAAATAAAAAAAATTGAACATTAAAGTTGAAGTAACATTGAAGTAACATTAAAGCAGAATATTAAAAAATTTCTGACAATGATGAAAATAGCTACTTTACCCAAATCTTAGAAATTAAAATTATAACAGATTTAATAAATGTATTAATTACAAGCTAAATAGCAACAAAACATGGAAATTAACATGTCAATTTTCCTAAATTTCTTCGGTAACTAAAAAACAATTTTCAATACCTATCAATTCGATACATTTGATTGGAACTGATTTCTATTTAGAAAAAAATTAACAATTATTTTTCAAACAAATATTTCAGCAGGACGATTGAAAATTTAACAAATTTAATCAAGTGAACGTGCTATAATAATAAAAAATGAAATAATTAACCTGTAATTGTTATGATATTATGCATAATATGCATTTTCGAAATAAAACAAACAATAACTTCAATTCTGTTTGTTGTGCAATTATTTCTACAATAGAATAAATAAAACAGTCTGGATAAAGTGATAATTCATATTATAATGGAATTAATGGGAAATTTATTTTTAATTTTAGTAGATATGATATTTTAGTAGTGGAATTATTGTCAGTGAATATTAATAGTATAATATTAATTGAATATTATTTCAGTGAATATTAATTGTCTGTGGTTGGCCTATCGTAATAATGGAGTCTAATTTCCCATACATGACACAGAGAAATTTTGACAAAAATATTTGAAAATGAATGAATCAATGTATTCTACACTTTGTCAGCAGGGAAGTTATTGTAGAAGTGATTAAAAAAAGACAAAATTAATCAAGTCTGAGATTCAACGTGATGACATTTTAGTGACTGTAAATCTTATTATATTAATTAATTTGTAAATAGATTAACAATATGGAAGAGAAGTTTATTCTTCAAGTGAATTTTGAAATAACCCAAAATTACAAAAGTCTGCCATACATTAATACTGATGACATTCTCTCCAAAACTTTTATTTGTCAAAATATATGAAGTGAATCCTCAGAGATTTTGGGGTATCTGATGGTAAACATAAGGATAAATTAAATTTGAAAGTAAAATTATATTGACAAAAATTAACATTTCCGTTAAAGTTGAAAACATTTTACACTTTTATTAATTCATTTCGAAAAAAAAGCAATATAACTTTGGAAACAACAGGCATAATAGCCAAAAACTCTTACAAAAATTTTACTCTATACGATAATATTCTCACTTTCTCACTTATGCCACTAGTTTTCCACCAAGCTTATGCTATTAGGTGTGTTGAATAATAATGTAATGATAAAATAATCCTCAATCCATTCAGTTTGATTGTACATTATAATTTTTACTAGTTAGTAGAAGTATTGATACTATCAATACTATTATTCTTCAATTTATTATTTTTTGTGAGGAGTACTGTTTATTTGAATTGATTGTAATTCATTGCATTTGTGATGTAAGTTTAAATATTTTTACTTTCTGAAATAAATTTATATTTGAATTTTCTACAAAACAATTTAGTCTAATAATAGTTTTAGTAACTGTATATCAAATTTTAGATAGTTGTGATCAATAGGCTATTGTATTTTCCCTTGTCACCATCAGATAAGTTAGTCTAGAAATGATATGTTATGATACCTATCTTATTTTAAAATAACTAAAATTAAAATAAAAATTAGTTTAATAATAGTTTTAATCACTTTATCTCAAAATTTAGTGTGAAGGTATGAGCAATATTGTATTTTGCCTTGTCATCATCAGAGACGTTAGTCTATAAATGAAATGTTATAATACCTATCTTATTTTAAAATAAACTAAAATTTTAAAAAGTCTGTGAAGATTAATCCGGCTACTAGTTACGACACCGAAGGACCACGGGCCTGTCAAGGGCGCCCGTGAATTCTTCCAGTGCCATTGCTAGTAACCGGTGCAACTGGGAGACTGCGACAGGAGGCAGGCAGGAGAACAGGAGACAATGCAACGCACAGCGCACAGGTTGGCACGCACAGCACCGACTACCGACTACCGACCTGAGCGTCTTTCACGGATTCCTCCTCACCAACGCCACTATCAATGAGCTACGGTCACAGAGTGGGGGTGGGGGAGTGAGCAGAGGGGGGGGCAACGGTTCACTGAATCGCCAGCCGGGGATGTGCTCAACGGTGCATGACTCTCACCGGGCACCACAGAGAAAAAAGAGAAGAAAAATCTACCTCTTTCTTTCCTGCCGCTGCCTTCCGTACGTTCACCGTCACAGACACACGAAGATGGAGAAAGAAAACTGAGCCGAACAAAGAAAGAAAAGAGGAACTGAACAGTTTGGACATTTGAAGGAAACGCGGAACCGAGTCGCGCCGATCACGAGTTTCTAAAAAGACTGCCGAGGCTGGAAAAATCTATTGTTGTTTCGTATTTGAATCACTTTCTGATATTGGCACTTTGAGATCTGTCATCATCACATTGAACTCAGATTTGATCATAAATAAAATAATTAATTATTATAATCTTCTTGATGAAAATTCTATATAATAGATCACAACTAATATATAATTTTATTATAATACATTAGAGTTGGGAAAAGTTTTTCTGCTGAGGGAAATAACTCCAAAATATATATTATAATATTCTAATTGATAAACCACTCAAGTCGAGTTATTTTTTGAAAATTAAATAACTTTCTCAAAAATTGATATGATTACAAAAAATAAAAAACAAAATAATAGTAATCAATAATACTACAACTATATCCAATACTACCGTGAATAATTTATATAGGTATTATATTATAAATTATAACATCCTCAAAATTTCATTAATTTATCATATTACCAAATTTGAAATGATCTGATACAAAAATTTCAACTTTAGGCGCTCATATTTCAAAAATAATAAAGAAAAACAATTTCCTGAGAAACTTTTTTATTTTTATGATTTGATAGTACCCAAAGCGAAAAACTTTCAAAAATATCACCAGTGAAACGTTTCCAAAATTGTTGCACAACCTTACACTTGTAAATTAGGAATATTTACTTCATAAGTTTAAAGAATAAAAAATAATAGAAGTGTACGAGTAACAAGAGAGAAAAATAATAAATCTTAATGGAAATCCTAGTTGATCTCATCTAATTTCCTTGTAGCTGTTGTTAATATTTGTAGTAGCAGAAGTCTTCAGGATGGTTGACAGCATTTAATTTTGATATTAAATTTTGAAATAATTCATTATAAATATATTCATTAGCATTTGAACAAATGCAAAATCTGATTTCTTTTTATTTGAAATTTACTTGTAAGAGTATGAATAATAATAGATTTATTATTTCACTTCACTCAATTATTACGTATTATTTTTTTCATTTGGAATTATTTACTTGCAAGAGTATGAATAATAACAGATCTAATATTACTTTACTTCACTCAATTATTACGTATTTGGTAGCAGCTTTGAATAACTGCTAAATCTTGAGATTCACTCCATAATAAAAAAATAAGTTATTCACCTTCATCCAAGGAATTTGTTCTAGATTTAGATAATATTTTATACTTTTAAAAAACTAAACAAATGTCAATTCTCATCTAAGAACTTTCCTTCATATTTTGGAAAAAAAATATTCAAAATGCTGTTGTAAATGAGATTAGATTGAATAGATTGTAGTTGATAAGATTGATCTTCCAAGTCAAAAAATGTAAATAATAGACTGACAGAGGTTTTGAAGAAAACGCATTTGCATTGTACAGGTTTCAACAATATTTCAGGTTGCTGGTCGATCATTAAAGTGTAGTCTTGTGCCAGGAGTCTCGCTTGAATCTCTTCATACCTCAAGTACTTTGTTATGCTCTGGAGAGTAACCACACTGACGTGACGTTGAGCTGGAATTAATTCGGCCGCTGTTCTAATAGACGCAGCACTAAATTGAGACTCGCTTAAAACGCCACGATTCACAGTTAATTACAGAAATACGAGTATAGTTGTATGTA
The DNA here is from genome assembly GCF_014356525.2 of Nilaparvata lugens. Lineage (NCBI taxonomy): Eukaryota > Metazoa > Arthropoda > Insecta > Hemiptera > Delphacidae > Nilaparvata > Nilaparvata lugens. The sequence continues at coordinate 15,949,949 of NC_052504.1, forward strand.
ACAATCACTTTCCAAGATATTCCAGATCTTGTGTTGTAATCATTTTATACCAGTGATTCATATACAATTAACAATTTAAAAATATATTCTATTAACAAAATTTACTCAATTTTAATATATTTTTAGAATTCAACTAAATTATTAGACAGTAAAACTATCACACAACTGTTAGAATTAAGCTTACTTAAATCTTAATAATCTGATAAGCTATGAATATTAGAAAATTGTGTGAAGCTTGATACAATTGAGAAGATAAAAACTTGAAAATTCAATTTCTACAAGCGAAATCTTGAAAGCAAAAGTTAAAAGCTTCAAGTTCGATTATTATCTATGATATATATACACACAACGGAAAAAACTACATTTCTAAAATACTGTGATGATAAGTTAGATACCAAAGTAAAGTATATTATGTGAATTACAAACTACTATACCAGAGATACGACACAACGAGTTACAACACAGCTGAAGATTGAATGAGAGAAACGAGGCTAGAGTCGAATTGTACAAGTATGATTGTGACTGCTCAAAACAACAGAAATAGATAGATGATAACGAAGGCTCAGTTTGCCAACCGAGTACTGGTGAGACATAGAGGAATCGAAAATTGTCAAGATTCCTTCCAGTAGAGAAATTGGAATTTTAGTGGCAAGCTTTAGAAGAACACTATAATTTGATAGATCCAACAATGTGGTAGACTACTAAGAAAGATTACTGTATAAGATGACATGCATTTGTGTGCGATGTTTATTTGGATTGATTGGTTGAAATCGGGCATGCAGAGCTGAACGAAAAGGCGGCAGTAAGAGTCACAGTCACAGAGCCCAATCACCTTTAAAAATAAGATGCTCCTTTTTCAAGGCCTCTCTGCAGCCAACTCACAAAACGGAATATCATCGCTGCGCTCTTCTTACGCATCAGAGCTCTTCGACTACAAAATCAACATTCAACACTTTTTGTTTAAATAGAGCTGAACAAGAGTTGAGTTTAGTTTAGAGAAACACTAAAGGCGAGATCATCATTGAGTGAGTTTAAAAGTCATTAATATGATATGTGGTTCGATTTGCTGACCGAAAACTATTGAAACAGTTTTAGATATTATCAAATAAATTCAACTAATAACGCGACTAACAATATCGATAAGTGAATTTACTCTTCCAATCGTTCATGAATAGAAAAAGTTGTTTCGAATTTGAATGGATAATACTATCTTATAATTAAGGAAGGAATCGTCATCAATTTACTATCATAACTTGATGTGTAGTTGCCACATTCACGTGAGTTATCCATAATTGACAATGTGTATTTAAATTCTATGTCAACAAAGGGTACAATTGAATGGTATGAAAGATAGGGAGAATGATTTCAATACCGTTCGAAAGATAATTGAATCATTATTATGTAATGCATATTATTCATAAATAGTGTTACGATAAGAATTTCTAACGCAGCTCAACATTTTTCTTGGAGACTTTTATTAAGTGATATAAAATCATATTAAGGATGAAAATTCACTGATAACCTAAATGATGATACGAAATTTGGTATTTAAGGCTCTGTCAATAGAAAAAACTTGAAATTGCAGCGGCCTCGAAAGCACCAAGCCTTTTCTCGTGACTAATGAACTAAGTATTGCTTCCTTTACAACTGAGCTCACTAATTTACAAGACATTGATGAAGAATACCTAATAATCAATACAATAATAACTATATTGCTTGTAACTTCTATGGAACTAAATAAATATTGCTCAACTATCGTGAATACGATCTTTAATTTTCCAAAGTATTTTAATCAAAATAATTTTTGGCACCAGTTAAATCATATACGGTGGAATTCAAATAAGTAGTGAAATTTAAAAAAATACTTCAAGCAAAAAATTCTAGGATCAAAAACGTCAAATATTGAGCGATTTAGTTATAATTCATTAATTCAAAACTACAAAAGTTTTAAATTGGTGAAGCATTCGACAAGAAGTAGAATCATGACTGGACTGTGTTTGCTAGGAATAAATCTAAATTACATTGCAATAAAATTAAGCTTCAAGTAAATTTTGGTATTCCAGTAATTCAATGTGATAAAAAGAAATCAACGCATTTTCGAATGAACACACACTTTGAGAGAAACAGAGAGTGTTCAATAATGCATAATGATGACGATACCAAATAACGAATTTAAAATCCCAATATTGGCATCTTCAATTGTAAAATTAGAATGAAATATGATTGAAAATATTAATTTTGATCAATCGATAGATTCAAAACATATTTTAAAAAAGGGGATTAGATTTTTATTTTTATTTCTATTCAAGAGTAGCCCTAAAGAAAAAACAATCAATAATAACATTATAATATTCTAAATAATTCCAAGTTTTTATGATTCTGAATATTTATAAATGTTTAGTGCTAATTACACTCAATAGTGATGAGCAGGCTACAATAAATGGTGGACTATAATAAAATACAATTAGTTATTTACTGGTAAGAATAAGAATAGATCACAGAGAACCCTGATAATGTATGTGATGGCTGAAGGGACCATGAGACAAAATATATCTCAAGACTTAATTTTCATTAAGCATCGATCACAAATAAGTTGCCGAAATTTGAAATTATACCGTAACATCAAAGTGTTCGTGTTATTGGGATCCTACGGTAGTAGCATAGAGAAAGCATATACGAGTAGATATTTCAACACAATGTTGAAAAAAAGAAGTAGGGATTTTGCACCGTCGAAAGTGAGCTTATTAGGCTTATTATTAGGGATTTTATAAAGTTCATTACATGAAATAGCGAGTTGATACATTTATGTTTGGCAAGATCTCTAATCAAATGATCTCCATCAAGACCTCTTACAATGAGAGTCTCTTCAGTGTCACAATTAGCGCATTCCCAATAAATAACATAATTTCAGTATGTTTAACGATACTTATATTCAGTCTAATATTGTGTATATGTTTTTTATCATTCGAATATGTATTGTAATGCTGCTTTGTGCAATGGGTCTGCCAGACCTATAGTGAGGTCCACGTTACAATGGCAGTCAGGAAAGATAGGAAAACAACGTTGCCGATCCTCTGTCTTGTCAATGCCTTCTATAGACGATAGCTGATACAGGTTTATTGATGTTTTATTAACTGTTCATTCTCGTTTAAAATAATAAATTATATTTTATTAAGCAAGAAATTATATTTTTCAATAATTTCATAATCGATTTACATAATTAAGATTAATATTCTGTTAATTAATTATTAATTCTACATTGTTAAAAGACGATCTGCAAAGCAAAACGAGAAAAAGATAGCGCTATCCGCTTTGTTGAATGATAGCAAGGATAGCAATACCATTGCTAATCAAACACTGCCATTATAACGTGGACCTCACTACAGTACTACAAATCGTTGCTCCTCATTGAAACAATGCTGACAGTTTGAAGAGATCACACTGAAGCGCACTTGGCTTGAGCGTACAGAGCTGTGTGGTCTAGCTCTACTCTAGCATGTTCAACGTACAGTTGTTACAATCAGTACAGAATGGTCCAGCGAGTAAATCAGTTAGTCAAGTTTTCAGTTCGTCACCTATTTTAAACAGTTATTGAGATGCTAATAATAATAATATCGAGTAACCTGGCTGGCTCAGGTCAGGTGTAAGAGTTTTCAGGTCGCACCTGATCAATTTAATTTCAGGGCCTCTGACTTGACCTAACGTTTGTTTGTAGGCAGCCGGGACCGACGAAGAAACGTGACCATCCGACACAGGGATACTGATTGAAATACTGAAAGAAGTAGGATGTTGAGCCAATCAGTACCTCCCTATGTCAAGTTTCTAAGTCATAAAGTTTTCGTTGCAGGCTGATGCACGTCAGCTCACTACACACTAGTTAGGGATAGTGAGAAGTTGGTTAAAGGGTAGGTTTAGTTAGGAAGAGGTTGGAAGTATCGAGTTAATCCTTTAAATGGCAATATAATGATATTAATTAGAATTATTTGTTCGTTTTCAATCAAAATCAAATCAAAAAAACCTTTATTGGTTCCTCAATACAATAGCTATACAAAAACAAAACTTTCAGCAAAATATAAGAAACCAATCACCTGCAAGGAAAATCCTGTGCCCAGGTGAGAGGTGCTAATACAGTTCAATATGAGTCATAAAGAACTTACAAAATATATCTAATATACGAAACTGTATCTACTGGAATTTCTGGAAGCAACAGGTACTCAACATACTGAAAACTGGACATACTGAAGTTGCCCATCCGGACTGGTTCTTGATCAACTGCAATCTTGATGAAGTGACTGCCACCCATGGTCTATCTACTTGCTTTCTCTACAGTAGTGTTATCAACATTGGAAAGATAATGTCAAAATGAGATAATTTGTTGGGTGGTGACTCTCTGAAAGCAACACAAGCTACTTGACGTACTGAAAACTGGACGAACTGAGGTTGCCTACCAGAGCTGGTTCTTGATCAACTGAAATCTTGATGAAGTGACTACATGGGTACAGGGTAACCATGGTCTATCTACTTGTGTATGCTTTCTCTATGGTTTGTAGTATCAACATTGATATTTCAGAGAGAGGGAAGATCATATAATGAGATAATTTGTTTGCTGGTGTTATAAACATTGGAAAGATAAAGTCAAGATTTGAATTCTTTTCTATCAAAATTAGGGAGAGGAACAGTTTTAGGTTTATCCGGTTGATTCTCTCCCAATCATTCATTTGATGTAGTGATTGTGTAAATGTGAATTAATAAAATGAGAAATTGATGAGGTGTGTACCTGGGCTTATCTGGCAGTGTAGGCCGCTTTCCGCCGGCTGCCTTTTCGTCCGCCCCTTCGTCCACCTCCTCCTCCTCCGTTTCGGAGCCCCCCTCCTGCGCTGTTGCCGCCCCCGCCCCCGCTGCCTCCGCAGCTGCTGCTTGATGAACTTGAGTATGGCTCGTTGAGGCCTACATCAAACCACAATACAAACAATTAACACCTAGCACAGTCAAACGCAACCTCATTCTCATTACTCTACCCCATTCATTTCGATTGAAATTTATGAATAATCCTTTCAAATCATCCGACTTTTAGAATTGCAAGGTTTTATAATTTTACATAAGTACAAAATTTTAACATCAAGTATTGCCTCTTTAGAATGGCATGGCTTTATACTTTTACATAAGTACAAAATTTCAACATCAAGTACCCTAACTGGAAGTCGGAAATATCGAGTAAAAAATGACAATGAATCAATCAGTTTGTAATGATGGTCGCACACTAAATAAAAGCAATGTACTGACTGCTTGCTTTTAAATACTCAAGTGTCACTTCGTTACAATAAATTTAGTTTGTGTTAATGTAAATGGGGCATTTTTATATTCTCACCATTGAAGAATAGAAAAATATAGTGAATAGTAGCTAATAATCTTCTAATTTTTTGATTCAATTTTTCCTTAGAAGGGAGTGAATTTGAATGGATTGTTTCTTGCCGTCCGTACCGTGTTGCTACTTATAACCAACTGACGAGGCGTAACAACGCAACCCCCATTTAAACAGATAGTACCTATCGATAGATTGGCTATTTTTATATTATAGATTTGTTATTCACTTATATTTATTGGTTGATTCAAAGTAGAGTAAGGTTATGTGACGTGTCGTACGGCATAAAGTGTGCGTCCAGTCTAAGTATTAACATTTGAACAATTTTACTATCCGAGTCAAACAGTTTTACTATCTGAGTCGATTAAACAGACTCAGAATAAATTCTGAAGTAGTGTGAGTGGAATACTAATTGAAGATTGATTGAGAAATTATCAGCCTGTTTGAGTTTTCAGTCAAGCAATTAACATGTACTTAGAATGAGAGCTTGAGGATTAATGTAAAAATGTCAGATCTGTATCCTTATACCGTAATGATTGTTTGGAATCGTAATATCAAATACGTCACATTGTCTAAAAATAAATTTTATTGTAGTAATGGTATTAACTGGAAATATTCGATGATTAGTTCTACTTTAAAAGTACTCAACTAATTTCAATTGGATTATATAAATGGTATTAACTGAAAATAGTCGATAATTAGTTTTACTTTAAAAGTAGACAAATAATTTTGATTGCATTATATAAACTTTTTGCTCGATCCTAGGCTTTAAAGAATCGATATGGTGGCGACAATTTTCATCTAGTTTATTTCAAGTCCAAAATATTCTTAAAGTTTATTTAAAGTTGAAAAAGCAACTCACACTCCTATTTTCAATGTGTCCAAGATTAAGAAAAAAAAATCAATTTCTTATGCAGCATTTCAACAAACTCTGAATGAATATTATCAATACAATAATTATAATGTTAATAAATTCATTATATTATAATTATACTGTTCGACAACAGAATTTTAGATAATTGAAGAGTTGAATGCCGCTCATGGGAAATATTGACATTTTAAATTACCTTTCAATTCCGTACGTTGGTTATTACTATATAACAAGAAACAATTTGTTACATAAACATTCGTCTAGTAGAAAAAAAACAATACGTGGAATAATTATTAAACTAATGTATTAGGAACTCCATAATTATTAATACAAATCTAGAAATCAGAGCATTAGAAAAACAACTAGAGGGAATATAGGGTTAAAGTTTGTAATAAGTTTGCATGATATTAAAAATATCTCAAGAATGGATTACTGAGATGATCTAGATTAGTCCAAGTTAAAGTTTAGATAGTCTAATAAGTTTTCATGAAATAAAATGTCTTCAAAATGGATACGCAAAAGGTCTAGTTGATTATATAAGTCTGCATTCAAACTGAAGGCTAGAAAATCTTAGTAGCATATAAGTTAAGTTATATACTGTAACAAACACTCAGAGATAGGAGACTGTCTAAAAACATTGAAAAATGCTTTGTCCTTACCAACAGGATTACACTATTACTTTTACAGATAGTTAATTATAACAATGGAGGAATGTATATTGAAAGCAACTTGCTGATTGCACTGTAATATCTAGTGAGTAGAATAGAGGATCCTCAATCAAATTCCAATCGACAAGCTTAATAAATTTAGGAGTTCGAACAGAAAAGTATAGTCAAGAGGAATGATACATATTATATCAAATTTAAATATTCTATTCTAGTATTTACAAATAATTTTTAAATAGAATCTAGTAGAATATTGAGTTGATAATTCCACACCAAACAAGAAACCCAATATCTCTCATGAAAGGAAACGAGATGCTACACAAGCAAGCAAATATAAAAACATATTGCGATTAAGATAAATTACTTTGACTATCTAACAATTTGAGATTCTTATATAATAATTAAATATAATAATTATGGCTCATTATATCAAGTGTTCAGAAAAGATGCAGATGATGAATTACTAACTCTATCCAACAAATTGAAAAATGTATGGAGAGAATTAGTGTTATGTAATAAGTGTTTTGAAAAGATGCTTATTTTCGGTCAACCATCATTGACCACCTAATTTTTTATTACAACATACAAAAATGAAATTCTACTAATGTGCTATAAATTTTCAAAAACTGTCAAAACAGAATAACAGCTTTTAGCTGCTCAGGTTTACTTATTTTCAATAATGATTGTTCATTTTCAGTTGTCATAAGCTTGTCTATGAAGCTGATTAGAAAGACATTTAGGTCTTCAGAACAAGATATTATAATGAAATATAATTGGAAATGAATTTTTATCAACAAAACAAGAAATAGATTAAAAATTACCGGGAGAATGAACGGGAAATCAGGTTTTTTATTCAGATAGAATAAATTTATCCTGAATAATTGTTCCATATATTGTTATAAGTTAGCATATTTTTGTAGAATCCAAAAATATTCTATAATCAGATTGTTATGAATGGGAAGGAAATATAAATTGTGTTTCAATTAGCATTGATGAGAGCCAGTAAACTCAATTTGCATCTCTTTCCAAACACTTATTTAAGATATCTACTAAAAATCTAAATTGACTGATTTTCAACTTTACTAGAGAAAGGGTTGTCTTTATACTTTATAAAGAACAATTACTACTACACCTAACCTATTTACAAAAAATAACATGAGTTATTTAATGTTTTTTCTATCATGTAACGTTAGTAATTGTAGGTTACCAAACAGAGAATCAACATAGCCTACTAACTATGTAACTAACTATTGATGTACAGTAAGTTGACTATTAATCACTTGGTGAGCATGAGAATAATAAATATTTGGTACATTATTTTATCAAATATTTAGAATAATATAATAATTAATACATAACAAATATATTTTCAATTTTACTACTGTTTTCATGAAGACTGACGAGATTGTTCAAATCCGATTCTCAATGAGAATCTCTTATCTAAACCCTCTATTTCGAACATAAGATAAAAACGTCTAAAGTTCTATACAGTGTACAGAAAGATTTTCAACTGATCCAACTTTTTTCAACTCAGTTCATTCAAAACGTTTTCGACACCAGTATTTTTACAACCGAACCGAAAATTACAATGTACATTTATTTTCAGTGTTTATAAAATACCATTTCCGGCAAAAGCACATGCTTCCATGCATGTAACTATGAACCTCTTTCCCAAAAACCAGCATCATACAATCAGAAACCATATTTTTATCACAATTGTGCAAGAAAAAACTACAATGAATCAATCAAGACCTGGAATCATACGAGGGAAGGTGGTCTTGTTTTATATTAGAGAAGGAAGCTGAAAACACATTTCCATTCATGATGCCCTTTCAAATTCTTCATGAGAATACAGAACAGCAAGGAAATATTCACATAATATACCTATTTGATCTATTAAAAGAACAATTTGCATTGCCGATGAACATGATGTCCTCCACATATAAACCCCTTCTTCAAAGATCGAGCTGAAAAGATATTCGAATCATAGTATATATCATTGAGCATTGAGGAATACGCATATTTACGAATTATTTCTAGTGAACTCCATTCAAAAAAGCCATTCAAGTGGAAACAACAATTCAATAACTCATTTTGACTGGATATTTTGTCATAGTTACCGAGTGGAAACAACAATTCAATAACTCATTTTGACTGGATATTTTGTCATAGTTACCGAGTCATTACTTGTACAAGTTTTATTCCTTCAATATACGGCGACAAATGTAATTTAACTCAATTATAAATAAAACCGGTATTATAGTGTAACAAGATAAAAATGACAGTTTAGAAAAAAAACTAGTAACAGAAATTTAATTCTTTAGACAATATTAAGGCCAATTGAATAATAAGTTAATGTTACTATCATCAAAATACGCGAAATGGTATAGAGCCAGCTTATTTAGCAAAATATTTCTGAAGCATTACACACTAGTAAGTAAAATTATGTAAATATTTTGAGCAATTATTATTAATTTTACAATTCAAAATGTTTAGCCTTGCTGAAGTATTCAGGAGCTTTTAAAAGATAGTAATATAGGATCGCAATTGCATCTACTGCATATTATATTTATTTTGGCTTATTTATTAAAGAACTTATCGAAAATATTGAGAAAAAATTAGAAAGTTTCATAAAGGTAATTTAAATATGAGTAATTGTATACAAGAAATTACAATGGAAAAGTCTCCTCCAATTTCTTCTACAATAATACTAAGGAGCTTTAAACAATATTGACTAATAGCTCAAGGAGCACAAGAAAAAGCCGTACTCTATATTTAAGGAGAACAAAATAAATAATGAATCATTTAAAGAGTAATGTAATAGAAAAATATAACAATCACTTGGACTCTGAGTTCTGTAAGTGCATCAGGAGGAATGAGCTATTCAACTTGAAAATTAACCGACAACCTATTGAAGCATTTAGCTTCAGGGAAAAATTATTTTTATCAATGAATTTGAGTGCAGCATGTGAGCTACGAATACAATGTACAGTATTTTGCAACAATGGAGCGAGGAGAAATGATTTTATTAACATTGTTAGAGAAGACAGCTACTTCTTCTATTCAATCTAGAAAACAATTTCAAAGATATTGATTCTTTTATATATAAATTATTTTCAGAAGAATAAATTTATGAATATTGAGCTAAAAAATGTTTGGGTTCAATTCCTCTACATTCAATTGATAAATAATCCTCTTTACGATAACAGTCTATATTTATTTTTCTGGATGCATATGCTTACAAATAGAATGTATTTCTTCATTTTTTAACGTTCATTTTCATTAAATTTTCAATTTACTAAAGTGAATTTAACATGGTCGTGAATATGTTAAAAATATCTGGAGTATATAGATTGATAGTTTTAAGAAGTAGTAAAAGTCGTCCTCCATATTTATTGAAGGAGGCACCGTTTATCACACTATGTGGATGAACATTCTTTCTATCATCTCCGGTTTCTAATCGAATTCCTCCCGAAACCATTCCAATATAGTACTCAAGATAGCTACAAGAAATACATAACGTCCAATACTAACATGGATTTCGACAGCTAATTATTATAACGAAACTGACAAGAATATTGAAATACTTTTTCTAACTATAATATAAATGATAAGAAAATCTAGTATCTACTAGCCTAATACGATAGCCTATAACTGTATGAGATAAATTATTCTAATCTATAAATTAATGTTTGAAGTATCTACGATATGGAATAGTCTATAATCCGGTTACCATCAAACTGCAATTCAATTCAATTTGAAAGTTGTTCAACAATAATAAATCTTGTACCGGTACTAAATAAATTAGCACTAACACACAGGAGGAGAGAGACTACACGCTCAACTACACGCTCTGTAGAGACTGCACTTCCAACAATAACCCAAATGCCAAACTTACACGCCTCTGCTCGCTTATAGTGGCAGTATATTTTCCTCAACACACCATACACTTTGTCCTTTTTACAGAAAAAATCAATACAAAACGTACATCATTTGGTTTGCACTTTCAATACAATAATATTATTCAGCAATGAAAGCTTGGAATTTCATCATATTACTTTTGTAGTATTTAGGTAGGCCTACCTCCAAGTTTCCAACCACTTTCCAATCACTTCATATTATTTTCAAATTCAAGCTCAAGGGAGATAAAAATAATCACATTCACATATCATAATCTTATAAAAACACAAATAGAACAATGAACTAGTTTGTAACCATTTTTCTCCAGGCTTATACTAAACAGTTACAGTAAAAGGTACAGCTTCCAAAATATAAAACACCCAATATTGAATGCAGTCTTCTTGATATATTTTCAATCATTATATTTTTCGAAAAAAATTATACCATCAAAGACTGCTCATATTTAAGAAGTGGAGCTTATTGCCACGATTTAAAAACTAGAAATTGATTTGAATAACCTTTATGTTGGTCAATTGATTTAAAGCTGATGAAAGGCCCATTTTTATAAAATGCAGTACATGATTTGGCTAAACATGATGCCTTCTTGTCTTGTACCTCACTACTGAGACGTGGATGAGACTGAACCGTTTTAGATAGTCGCATGTCACCCGTACGAGATGTATTGATAATAGGTTAGAGTTAAGTAAGAGTTACTGTTGTTTCTGGCCAAAAAAAATGGTCACCAATCCAAGAATATAGATTTTAAACATACAAATAATATTCGGTGTCCTAAAAACTTGTGATCCCAGTACAACTAAAGTATTTTACAATATAAAACGGACTAAAAATTGTCCTAGTGAACTCAGGTTCTAGATTTTCAACATCCGGGTGTAAAAATTAAGAATTTCGATATTTTTAAAAATGTTCTAAATTAAGAATCATTTTAATAATTATTTTGTTTTGCAATTTTTTCGAGGTCGGATTCTGTTCATTTTAGCCTATAGAATTACTTTTTAGGACTGAAGTCACCTTTCACTTTCAGAAAAAGTATGAACATTAGAGAATTAAAAAAATCCACGAAACATTCTATAACTTTACCTCCGTTAGTAAATTGAAAAAGGTGGAAATAAGCATTATTTGAACAGCCCATATTCCAATCCATTCAAGCCACCAGATCTGACAGGAAAATGAAGATTGTGCAAACAGAAAGATTATCAACAGAGCTTTTCGAACACCGCTTGTTTTTAGTTTACCTGGCGAGTAATATTTTTTCAGAGCTAATGATCTTCCGGGCCTAGACTTTAGCCGCCAAGAACTCAGTAAGGAGGACCAAGATTTCTTCCATTCCTAAATTTTCATTAAAAATTATGATAAAGAGAGCCAAAACACAAGGAAAAATTTCCACCACCAATTGCTACTATTTCTAGTTGGTGATTCACGAATTGAACAAGTTTATTCCATATGCTCAACCTACTTACTCTCTGTTCTACTCAATAACAAATTTACTTTTAAACTTATTTCAATATCTACTAACAATTCTTATTCATTCATAAAATTTGCTTCAGATTCTTCGACCAAGGACAAAACTGAATCGTGGAATTATCAATCAAATACTATCATAAATGAAAATCATTGTATTTGATAGGAGCTTAGACTTACAAATAAATAGAAGTAAAAGTAGCTTAGAATAAGATGATGCGAGTGAATAAATCAGGATAAAAAAGAGTTGTTATGATTATGTTTTTAAATTAGAGGGAAGATATAAAAGTATGAAAATGTATGAATGCATGAAACAAAATTTGAGAGGAGGGAAGGCCTAACATTTTTCCGGATTTATTTTATACAGATTAGTAGAAAATTCGATGAAGATGTTTCAACCTAAAATATTACTGAACTTTTTCATCGAATTCCAGGCATCTCATTCTTTGGACAGAAAGTTTAAACCTGTGAATATTCAAGTAACTAACTACTACATCTAAAAGAATATTTTCAAATTTTATCGCGGAAAATGCAATACTGGAATGATCTATTACAGCACTATTTACTTTTCGGTTATTACAGCTTAAATAGTCGTTAGTTCAGTATCTTTCAATAGTCTAAAAAATACAACTATAATTCTGATCTATTTCTCTCTATGAAAATGTGACATAATTGCTAGTTGAGTAAAAAGTTTTTAGATTTTGAAGACTAAAATAACGATGAATATTTTAGCATAGCATTCACAAAATTACAATACTTTCAATTAGTTTCTTTTAAAATGTACAATTATTTACCATATTCAAGTTTTATTTTTATAAATAATTTATTCAAAATACGTACATGCCTGATCTAATAGATAATTGATCTCACTATAGATATAATTAGCAGTAATGTTTTCCTAAGGAACTAAGTTTTCTCAGGGGTTTTATTAATTTATAATTTAGGTTGATCTTTCTATTATCGTTTCTCATATTAATCAAATATTATAATGATTAATTAAAATACTATGATAGAAATTTAGAATTTGATGATAGGAAATAAAAAAGAAAAAATGAAGAATGTAATGAGAAAATAGATGTGAAGCAAGTATGAATAAAATTGAAATTGGAAAATCTTACCTTTGTTCGTTTTTGTTGAGCATAATCGACTTCAAGATGTACATTTTGCAAACACAAGTTTTCCAGTAATTGAACACCTGAAAAAAGGATTCTTTATGTTATTGAAGAACTAACTATTCAACTTAACTATTTTAAACAATATAATACAATGTATCAATCAGTGAATTATTCTATGATAATTCATAATTATTGCAGAATTATCATTATACTGTTTACAGAAATAATAGAGGGCATATTTAATCATAAATTAATCCAATGGGAATAGGCAACAAACTATTGTTTCAAAAGTGTAAACATTTTCTAAATAAACATTACCTCTCTTAAATTGATTGAAATAAACATGCCTTAAAAAATTCAAATAAGACAACAATCTGGGAATTAGTGAATTTCTTTTTTTTTTTGATAATTATCAGAGGTTAATAAACTGTAACTGAAAATAGTCATTGATAGTGACAAGACTCGAAACAGAAATAGGCAAAGTAAATGGTTTCAGAATACAAAATATTTTGCGACTAATGAAAAACTGTTATTTTCATAGTAGGATTTTCTTACCTTTACTTCTGTTCTTGTGATAACGTGTTTCCCAAGCATCAAATAGCATATTATAATAACGCGGATTGTCAAAAAACTGGAAATACTCATGTGTCTGCTTTGTCGGAAAGATTTTCTGGAAGCTGGAATGAAATGGAAATGAAATTAATATCATTGACAGATTTTCTAATCAATTATACAAATAAGATCAATATCGTTGTACTTCAAGCAACTGAAAATATGAATGTAATATTGGTTGAAGAGAATGGAAATTCAGTAAGATATTAAAAATCACTCAAGCTGAGATAACATTTCAATGTAATTTTACAACTATAAAAAATGAGATTAATATCTAATCATATGCTGGTTCATACGGTTCTTGGAAAGTGGCATTGATAGTTTTGATATATTAAAAAAAATTCATTTGCAATGTTAAAAACATAGTGTTGAAAACATATATTCCTAGTAGATTTCAAAAAACTGGGATAACTAATATAGAAATATGAGAACTTTCTTGCATAAAAGATTAGATTCTTATAAATTATTTAATTTATTCAGTTCAACTTTTTCAGGAAAATCTGCAGTAGCAGCAAATCAACTTGAATATAGTTCCGCAATATAAAAATATTGGTGTTGATCCATCAGGCTACTGCGTTATGAATATTGCCAATTTACATAGATGAGAAATTATTTTTCAGAATATGTTATTTTAGTTTTTATGTTACGTCGTTGTTTGAAATGACTTACTTCCCCATTTGAGTGAGTTCATCTTCGTACTGAATCAGGTGTCGGACGTCGTCAGGAGTCAAGTCTTCCAATATACTATCCAGATACTGCAATTAAAAATTAATTACACATTAAAAGACACAATAATTGACAGCTTGTTCAATACTATCAATCAATCAGCATGCTTCAAAGCCTATAAAACTGAATTAATTAAAAATGTAAATTGATGTTATTCCAAAAAAAAGATATTGTATCAAGTAATTCAATCTACTGAATTTATTTAAACTTATATTGTATTCTATTCAATCGTAACAGAATATGGAACAATGAAATATTACAGATGAGACGACCTAGGATCGTGTGAACTGCCGACTGCGTGACTAGGAGAGAGCCGACCCCAAATAATGGAAATAAGGCAAAGCGAAGAAGAATTCAATCGTAATGATGATTGTGAATGATAAATAATAAAAAAGTAATTGAATATGTTTCTAAACTACTAAGCCATATTATTTAGTACAGTAACTAAACTTAATAGTATTTTTCAGTTATCAGTGATGATTTAGGGAAATATTCTAATTTAATTTGGTTTTCTACCTTTCTAATTTCAAATTCCTAGTTTGGGCCTTTATTTTGGACTCAAAATTGGATAAAAATAATGAAGTGTCAACATAACCTATTTTTGAACAAATTTGGGAGAGGAAAAGTTTTGGGCTTTAAGCCTGTTATTCCTTACCCAATCATTCATAATTGATAATGATATTGTATGTATCAATGTATAAATGAATAATATGTTAAAATGTTCAATAATAAGTTATTCATTATTGAGTGATTTTATACTAAGCTAGCCAAAAGTTGGCCATCTGTTCATTTACTTCCTGTATGACTTATCTATCTTTTCTAATACCATGAATTAATGGAAATGTATACACACCTCATCTCTCGATTCAATTTGTTGATATTCGTTATGCTTGTATCGCTCAGCAGGTGAAAGTACAGTGGTATACAGTCTTCGATCATAGCACAATGAACCATTGATTCCAAGATTTGGGACTAGTGAATCCTTGAAACAGAACAGACATATTTTCAAAATAATACAAGATCCATACTGAAAACAAGATTCAGCAAAAGGCAACAATCTCAACAATTTGAATTACATGACAAGTACAGTAAGTAAAATTGTTTCATCCATACATTTTCTGAACGAAGAAGAGTTCTACTATGAAACTATTCTATAAAAAATTTGAGAATATTAGATAAATTTGACATGAAATAACCAGTAAAAGTAAAACCAAAACCTACACAGCTCAATATACTTCCATAAGGAATCACATACTGGAACATGTATGTGTATTAACATAAGTATTCAATGTCTGATATTTATACAGAAAAATAATAAGTAACTGCTGTCAAAGAATGGGGTACTAATCTAGTCTATATTGTACGTGATATCTATATATTCTGATTTGTAATTGTATTGACTAATAAAGTAGTTTTTTATTACTGTATGGAATAGTATAATAGATATAGACAAAAATTATTATTTATCTATCGGAAGATAACAGTAATACTGCATAAAGTGTTTATTAGAAAAGGGAAAAAATAAGTTATTTAAATTATTCTAATTACAGCTGAAGATGTGTAGATTTCAACACGAAACTTCAGTCCTGTGTACAATCTAATAAATGTGGATGTGACAAAAATAAAACTGTGCTTTTTCAATTATTCTAATTACGAAATTTCTGTGAAACTTTCACACTCATAGTCTTGGTTTTTAGGATTCTTATTGAATCTAATGGACCATTATATGCAATGAATGTCTTAGAAACAGGGCCTCAGATTTATTGATGTATTTATAAATCTGCAAGTTTCGACACAGTGTGGAACAGGTAGTTTTTGATGGTTGAATTTGTCACCTGTTGCGTGGTAGTCATTTTGTTGGGGATCTGATATCCTGCCAGGTTCATGAGGTCCCTGACCAGGGGACCTTTTACAGCCGTATCCAGAGGAGTCGACGAGTGCAACGAAGGAGATATGTTCACCTGAAAAACACCAATACCAACAAGTAGTTATTACTTTGTAATAAAATGTAATTGCTATTACTTTGTATAGCAATAACTGATTGATTCAAATAGTTCCCTTAGCTAGAGTAAAAACGGTCCATAAGAGAATGGCGACTACTTTCGTTGAATGATACTGATTCATATGCTCGCTAGGTCAAGCTCGGTCAAGACATTATTTAACATGGTCAAACAGGGTTCGCTTTACAACTGTGCACTGGAATTATCGAATGTCGCCGTACAAATCATTATGTTCCAATGCATTCGTTGTAAAGCGTACCTGATTTTACCATGTTCACCATGTTTTACCATGTCTTGAACGAGCTTGGTGAAACCGGGCACTAAAAGATTCAAGATATTGATCGATCTTTTATTAAACTGCGATATTACATGATACAATAATAAATTTTGATTCTGTTTTTGACTGAGGATGATTCTAACATGAGCAATAGGGCTGTGCTTGGGTAATGAGAGGGATGATAGTGAGAGAGATTATGTGAATAGTGAGATTAGAGATGAGTGGAATAACTACAGCTATAGGTGGGTTCCAAACGAACGGGGAGCGATTTTCAAACTCATGAATGGTACTTAGAGGAGTTCGACTACCGAAACTTATAAATTATAAACTATTGAAAAATTAATCTGGACTAGGTCGTTGAATTGAAAATTTATGATTGTGGAAAATCTGTACATTACGCAGCTGTTTAGCATTTTTATAAATTGGGAAGGGAAAATATTTGAGCGAAGCCCTATCAGTTAACTCTATCAGTGTTACTCAAAAGGCTCAGGCTCAGAGGCTCAGGGTGTGTCTCCTCAAAACAACATCATGATATTATGATGAAACCAATCTCAGTGATAATCCAGGTAGACAAAAAATCATTACTAAACGGGGTTGTAATACCCAGACTCATGAACACAACATCAGTATTAGGTAATACTACAAAATATTGTATAAATGAATAAGGAGCTACACTGACCTCCAACAGCCATGGCTTCAAGTCCTCGTCGAGGAGAATGTCGACGCCAAAGAGCTCGTAGGCGCAATAGCGAGAGGTGAGGTGGGCGTGCGACAGCTGGGTCATCGACGATTCGCCACTGATCACAGTTTTTATCACAAGGTCAACCATGCGAGCCCATAACTGCTGCACGTTCACGCCTTTGTGCTTCTCCAAGAAGCTCCACAACGCCTTCAGGGTCCTGAAACAACAAATACCAAGTCATTAGAAAGAAATGATCATGGAAAATAGAATCGAATTATATGAAAGTGAGTGTTAACATTATGAGAAACGGGTTGGTTTTGCCATGATTAGATTTAAACGAATTTTTATGAGGCAAAGTTCTATTGAATTCTATAGTGAGATTCAAGTTATTAGGCCAGCACCTGAATTTACATTGCTATCCTTGTCTGTCAATAGACAAAGCAGATAGCTCCTTCCTTTTCTAGCTCCGCAACGTTGCTAAACTGTTTGCAGGCTATGTTGAAATATAATGAACTACTAGATAATCTAATCTCAATAACAAAAAATTACTCTTAAATTATTAAAAAATATAATTCAGAAAACCGCAATAATTATTAAATTTTATCAAATCATAAAATAGTTATTTGTGCAACTAGTGCGCAAAGTGACAGTTTGCTGCACCGAAAGAAACGTTTACGCACGAGCCGTAGGCGAGGGCGGAATGGTTTCTTGAGTGCAGCAGAGGAACTTTACGCACGTATTTCACATTAAATTTTTCCGACAGTTACCATTGAATATGAGAAGTGATTGATTATGGGTAAAATGACTGGCTGAAATCCATCAAATTAATGTTTGTCTGTATAACTTTGTTATTAATGACCAATTTTTTTCAAACTTTATAATCCAATTGAAAATTAATAATCGATAAATTATTCAAATTAAAAATTAAATTAATCCAATTAATTTGAAAATTTGAATAATTTTGAGTAAATCTTAATTTCTAAATAATTTTCCAACCAATCAATTTATGAATGAAAAAATATTATTTGAAATAATGAATAATTAATGATATTCAAAATGTATAATTTAATGAGTTCTCATTTTTATTTATTTGAAAATCAGAAAGAATATAGATAGAACAAATTCGCATTCAAAATACACGCCAACAATGTTAACAGCTGATTGGGATGGCTGCAAGATAATACACAAAGTATAAAGAGTACGCAAAGTAATACTTTGCGCACTAGAGCGGAAAAGTGATTCTTTGCGGCCTGCAATCAGTGCAGAAATGGTTATTTTCCAAGGTACCTGTAGGAAAAATATATTTTCCTATTGAATTTAATAATTTGAGATCTAATTGTTCATTATTAACAATTTAATAATATACGAGATATAACAATTAATATATCAGATATAAAGGGCTACAATTAATGTATCAGATATAAAAGGACACTTGAATCACAGCTATATAGGTGATGGTAAAATAGATAACTGACAACTATGCCATCCTATCATTTCTACTGACCTTATAATGTGAATCTCATTATAGATATGCCATCCTATAAAATAACACGTTTTCCAATTTTATAATTATTACTATACCTCACACATTCCTTTCATGATTCGAGATGGGAAAACCATATTACAGAAGAGAGTTTCCATTTATGAAAGAAGAGTGTTATTAGAGGTCCAATTCAATCAAACTTGTATAATATGCCAAGGAACCATAGAATAGAGATTCTATGGGTCAAACAAATTACAGTTTTCTAGAGTTGCTTATAACAATTTATTGGCTAGCAACTGAAATTTCAAAATGGACAATTGTCTTTTCATTCAAGAGCATTCTATTGTAAATGTCAGATTTGATTGTCAGTAGTGACACTTATAACAAATGATCAAAGAATAATCTAAATTTCACGCCAGACAATTTTCCGATATAAAAATAGATTTTGGCAGTTAGTTACGTGACAAATAAAAAATGAACTCGATTAAAAAGGTTGTCAGTCTACTCACCACTTATGGCCTTGGCAGGCACCTGCATCTTCATTCTGCGTGTACTGACTGCTCTGCTTATTGATGCTGTAGTTTGTCAGGTGCATGTATCTATCCACTAGCGTTGACAGATCATTCGAATATTTCACTGAAAAATAATATAAAAGCTTATATTATCATCTTTATATAATGCGCAACAAGAGTGAGCGAATTTATATTGTGTGATTACTTCTTAAAAGATTACAATTCAATTCTCTAGCCACTTATCATTAGGGGATTCGGAATGCCTATTTATTTAAAAACGTCATAATTGATTAAAATCATCATTACATTTATCAAAGAGTAATTGAAAACTGAATAAATAAACAGCTAAATATTATATGATGAAGAGTTTCCAATCACGATTGTACACAAGAATAGAAGCCAGTTATGTATTCAAAGAAAACAATTGGATTCATCGCTCGCCTCTAGGGTTCTTGGAGTGGCCTAATCTTCAATTGAAATCATCATTCATCTATCGAAGAAAATTCTATTACAATTAGTAGGCGTAATGTAGCTAGTCCACTACCCAGTCATGAATTATGACAATGCTTTTCATAAATTATGACTATGGTTCTCAAGTCATCAATAGAGAAGTAGTGGTTCACAATATTACTGATCTGATTCTCAGTATTCAGTTAATCCACACTACACTTTCATGATCTCAATCCCATTATTGTATGCTTTTTACAGTTTATAGATTTTTTTAAATTGTATAGAACTGTTACTAGTACTAGGACTTACGATCAGTTTTTTCTATCCTAAATTAATTCTTCAAGTTATTTTACGAGAAGAATCTTATCTTGTAATAGCTTCTCCTTGTTTTCATTCATAATCACTGCAAATGAGATAATCTATAGAATGAAATGAAAATTCTCAGTAATTTTTTGCAGTTTTTTATTCATTCACCATAACATGGTTCAAGCATTAATGGCCATTTTTTGATTAGGAATTACTAAATCATTGTAATACTTGGAAATTATGAAAACGTTTTTCTGTGCAGTTGATGAAATTCAATGTTTAGACTGGTTAATTAAACATTTTTCATATACCGGGTATTTCAAAAAGAATGACTCAATTTTCAAGTTATATTTATTTTAAAAAATGGTGTACATAAACCAATTTTACATAGAATTACTCACAGACGTATCAAGTTTATGATGATATTATAAGTGTTCTATGTGCCATCCTTTTGAGGCTCGGACGACATCTAGATGGTAGCCAAATTCATCCCAGACTGTTTGCAAGATGTTTGTCTTCTCGGACTGTAGCTACTGCATCAGTTATCCTGGGTTTTAGCTCATCAATATCAAGTACTAAGGAAGGAACAACGTTAAAGATCGTGTTTATGTTTCTGATATATAACTGATGCAGTAGCTACAGTCCGAGAAGACATTTTGCAAACAGTCTGGGATGAGTTTGGCTACCGTCTAGATGTCGTCCGAGCCTCAAAAGGGGGCTCATAGAATACTTATAATCATAAACTTGATACTTCTGTGAGTAATTTTATGTAAAATTGGTTTGTGTACATCATTTATTTAAATAAATATAACTGTTTGAAATTGGGTCATTCTTTTTGAAACACTCGGTATTTATTTAGATATTCATTTGTACGAAATTATCACTTATTATAGCCTAGATGTAAATTTATCAATCTTAGATACAGGTTATCAGTAAACTCTGGCAACATCTGACAATTTGAGACAAAATTGAGAAATGAAAAAGTTTTGGGCATAGGGTAATTTTCCTCTCTAAATATTGTATTTGTTTGCTTCGATCAATAAATGAATAAATAAATACTATGTACTGTAAACAGAAATGGAGATAGCATACCTGAAGCGAACCGCACTAGTCCATTGTCGTACAAGTAGATGCGCAGAGGATTAATGCTGGCCACCAGCGCATACAGGCGGAGATCGAATTTGTTTCCGTTGATCAGAAACGGATCGGAAATGTACTTTTGCACAATCAGTGGACATTTCTTGGGGATTTGCGACCATTTATGAATAACCTTGATACCGGTTCCTCTGGCTGAAGCCGGCTGCAATGTCAAGCAAATACAACATTATTTATTAATTATCAATAGTTGACAATGAATCCGAAAGCAAAAAGCTGATTTGTATTTGTAATGAAAAATTATTAGGTAAAAATTTTTCATGTTCTTTTAATTTTATCCCGTTATATACTACAAAAGGACGAAGGAGTGAGTCAATTTCGTTTGCCAATATACTCAATCTGTAGGTAATGGTTTGAAAAATATGAAGTTGATTCGAAAGTTATCGTCGAAAATACAAACCCACAAACGGATACAGACTCGAGTTTCAAGTCAAAATTAGGAACTCGCTCCTCTCGGTCAATAAAGTAAAACACAATGATGCGAGAAAATTCTCTCAATCTATTCAACATAATTTAGTACATTATTTCTTTTATGGGACCTTTTCTGTATTTTTTCATTGACATTAATTGGTTAATAATAAACTCACCGGTTTCACAATCCACCTTTCCTTGCCACAATGCTTTTCCCAAGCTGAGCGGAGAAGCTTATTATCTTGTGGCAGGATGTACGTTCGCGGCATGAAACCAAACCTGGAAATCATCAACACATTTTATCGTACTGTATAAAAAACAATAAGAAATACTAATGTGTTGATATTTCCATTAAAAAATCCAAGAAATTTGCACAGGATCAATGAATATGGAGTTCTACAAACACCTGAGCAAGATTAGAGAAACATTTATGCAATTGAATTACAGTAGAATTCCATTATGAACTATAATAAACAATCAGTCACAATCAAGAAACAAATTCAGTTAATTGAAATGAAGAAGCTCAACTTTCAATTTCTCATTGAAAATTAGAATCTAGTTAGAGTGATGAGTAGCTTTGATAATTATTCTATGATTATGTGTTTCATAATTGTTGAATAAATAAATCGTGCAGTATCAATTCATTTTAATGAAATTTATAGACACATATATATGTCATGAAATTTTCCCATATGAAGGTGGCATTAAAAATATATTGTCTTTACAATAACATAATTATTAATGTAACATGTGACAGGCCTACATGTGCAACGTGCAACTGACAATATACTTTCATTTCAGCTTATTACTTTAATGATTCCAAATGATCTCAATTACTCAATTAGAAAGGGTTGGATAATACATTACATAGATTCCTTGTAATATTATACCCTACTTACTCTTTCTTTCCGAATTTAGTCATAAGACGTAATAAGTTCCTCCATAGATGATCTTTTCTACCGATTTGGAATGACCCAGGAAAATGGTTCATTTTTTGGAAATCACGGATTGTTTTGAAGCAAAGTGATTTCATATGTTTTCCCCAAGTGCCACACCATTCGTTCGATTCTAAAACATGAACAATAGTAATTCATAAAAGAGAATAATATATGACAACAGAATAAAATTATGAGATATTAACTATCTAATCTTATTCAAAAATTCTGCTCGGTGCTCGAAGATAAAAATAAAATCTGATTGTTAATTTTTTAGTGAATGCTGTCTATTATTTGGGTGAATTATATCACAGAGAAACAATAGCATAAGTAGATATCCCATGGTATAGGACGTTTATGTCGCAACTTTTACTGTTATCTCAAGCCAATAGTCCACGTAGTTCTTTCCCGTGAAGATGTGTGACGCTCGTAGTCTCTCATACTGTGCCGTTCATACACTCTCACCCCAACAAAACAATAATCGACAGTAATCGGCTTGAGATAACAGTAATAGCATAAGTAGATATCCCATGGTATAGGACGTTTATGTCGCAACTTTTACTGTTATCTCTAGCCAATAGTCCACGTAGTTCTTTCCCGTGAAGATGTGTGACGCTCGTAGTCTCTCATACTGTGCCGTTGAGGTAAGACATCATAAGACGGACATGTGTGTGTGACATGCACCATTCTATAGTGAGGTCCATGTTATAATGGCAGTGGAGAAACATAGGAAAACAAAACAATCCTCTGTCTTGTCAATACCTTCTGTAGAGGGTAGCTGATACTGGTTTATTGATGTAATATTAACAGTTCATTCTTGTTTAAAATGATCAATTATATTTTATCAAGCAAGAAATTATATTTTTCACTGATTTCATAATAAGTTTTCATAATCAAGATAAAATATTTTGTTAATTAATTTTCAATTCTACATTGTTAAAAGACTACCTGGCAACAGAGCAAAGCAAGAAAGAGATAGCGCTATCCGTTTTGTTGAATGATAGACAAGGATAACAATTGCCAATCAAGCACTGCCATTATAACGTGGACCTCACTATAGGCCGTGATCGGATCAGAGTGAGATCATAATACTGCATGACCGGTGTGTCTCTGCCTTTACTTCTACAATAGATATTCGTTCCATTGCTATGAACTCTGTTGCTTGAATAAATGCAACCAATATTGGCTCATTTAGGGCGATATGCTGAAACTACTTAGAACATGATATTGGAACGTAATATAAATTGGAACGAAGTATTATATACTTTGATTAAAGGTTGAGATATTGATTTAGATTGAAAACCGGTTCTAAAATAATTTTCCAAGAGCGAAATATTAAATTAAAAAATTGAAACAACAAATTATCAAATTAAATGATTACAGAAGTAAAAACTACATGAAAATGAAAACTTACTATGTAAATGGGAACTTATAAAAACAACAGACTTACGAAATAAAACAAGTGAAGACCCGTTGATCTATTTGGAAAGATTTTTATCTACAATAAAATGCCCAAAAATTGTTGTTTATTCTATCATCAAGTTCGTCTTCTATCAACGAGAAAATATGCAGATTTTGTCACCTTTGATGTCGTGAGTGGAGAAACGTATAAACGGAGGTACGTGTGAGAAAAGGCTGATTCTCAGACTGGGATGAGTTGAACTCTTGGCGGAGAGAGCGTTGTCTCCTATCTGCTTGCTGGACAACACTGAAAAAGTGAAGCAATTCTCATTATAAACTCAAAATTTACAAAGCATCTTTCACAAAAGACTTAATTAGAATATGATGAAATTTGGAAAAGGTATTGATGGTATGATTGCCACCTGGAAGCTGTTTCTTAGTGCTGCCTGACTGTATATCCCTGTCCCTGGGAGTAAGTAAGAGAAAAGTAACTATTGATTGAATGAATAGTGAAAATCAATAAAATTTCAATATATTGTCCAAAATTACAATAGACTTTATTATAAGTCCAAGTTTTGTATTAGAAGACATTTTTTGGACATTTTCATAAAATCCTCAAGTCCTTCTTTCGGACATAATCATTTTATGGAAATTCGGGAGAGAAGTAGCTAAAGGTTAACCTTATATTTCTTCTCATCCAATCATTTTGACAATTTATCGTTAATTATTAGTAATATTTGTTAGAATAAAGAAGTTTGAAAAATTCCTTGCTGTCAACAATAAAATAGTTCTTTTCTACTAATAATAATAAACAATTTACAGAATAAGATGGAAAATATTGATTATGTTGACGGTTTCAATGTTCACTGTATTATTCCCATATCTGAAGTTATACCATATTGAGTAGAAACTCTAATACGTCAAATTGCGGTCTACATATTTTGCACATGTGAAATATCTCAACTAAATATTAGCTTCCCCAGCTTAAACTTGAATTTTAAAAACACTTATGGAGTGAAAATGCACTTACATTAGTAGTGACGATCGTTTAGACCTGTTGTACGGTCATCATCAGACTGTCTTCATCACACAGGTCGAAACAATCGTCACTACTAATGTAAGTGCATTTTCACTCCATAAGTGTTTTTAAAATCAAGTTTTATTTTAATAGTGAAAAAGTATGGATATGCAACTGAGTTCCTCAGCTCCTTCAGACCTTTAGAATTTTTTGCTTAACGAATTTGAATTTTTGAATTTCAGTCCGTTTAATTTTGTAACTTGAGAAACTTGTTAAAATGGTTGAAGTAGGAATTTAAAAACAACCATCAGACTGTTACTGTTGAAATACAATTTCTGAGAGAATCAAGCTTGAGTAATAGGACTTTCTGAATTTTGATTCAATCTAATTTGTAGCTTGAGAAAATTGTGAAAATGGTTGAAGTATAAATGTAGAATCATAACCATCAGACTTTTGCTGTTGAAATCCGTTATTGTAACTGCTGTTGACATAGAATCAAATTAGAGGAGTGGGACAGCTATTCACGTTTCATCAAACTGAATCGAGAAACTATGTGAAAGCCAATAAACTAAATTCAGGAAGCGTATTCAAGAAGTTAGCTTTGGTCTTGTGTCTGTTTTTTCATTCCAATATTGTGATGTTTTAACCTAATAAATGAATGAATATTTATTAATAGTTCCCTAATTTTTATGAATGTATTTTAGCCAAGTGCAGTAGCGTATATTTATTTTTTGTAAAGCTTTTTTGTATTTTGTTTTTGGCACATAAATTCATTCATCCATTTTAAAAAAGATAAATTCGTGAATGAATGAAGATGAGTAAGATTACTCCGAAATCCCTAGAAATCATTAAATAGCACTTGAAGAAATCATAAAGTGATTCGATAATCATAAAGTGATTAGGTAATCATAATGTGATTCACTAGGGAAATTGGAGTGCGGTGCTAGATTACATAGTGAAATTACCTGGAAGTTGTTCGGTCGGTGCTTTATCGTTGAGCGATATGGATCCCAGGGAATCACCAACCACATGCGAAGGTGAGGGCGAACAATGCACTACTTCATGAACTTCGATCGATGAGATCTTGGGCGAAAGTGGAGCATCATTTGCACTCTCTGAAAATGTTGACGAATTATCAAGTTGAAGCATGTGTAAGATCTAGTTATCTATACTATAATAAAGTACAGAATACACGTACGGGATAGGAAAATTATGTTAGACGCATCATCACGTCTGAACTACTGGACTGATTAACTTAAAATTTTGCATGTAGATTCTTAATTAACCAATGATGGTTGTAGGCCTGTCTCATGTCTCACTTCCGTAGCACACCACTGTCCTGCTTTTATATAGTTTTAACTTGCATTTACGGTGTATATTCCTAGCTTTAAATATGCGGTTGGCGGCAGTGATACGTTTTTGAACTTCTATGAGTTCCTCATTAATATCCGTTATGCAACTCCCTAGGTAAGTGAAATTGTCAACTTCTTCATAGTGCTTTCCTCCACATTCCATAAGTTGTCCGAGTCTATTTCGATTATGTCTACTCTGGAGCAATACTTTTGTTTTTCGAGTGTTTATCTCCAGCCCAACATCTGATGCACCAACTCCATTTCTACATTTTTCACAGCCATCATAGATTACCAAGTATGCCAATATCATCTGCATAGGCTAGTATTTGGACTGACTTCATCATCAGTGTTCCACACCTATCCAAGTCCTCCTTATTGCATGCTCTAGTGCCAAGTTAAAGAGCATTGGTGAAATTCCATCTCCTTGCTTTAGGCCATGCTTCGCTTCGAAATATTCTGTCAGCTCTCCAGCCACTCTGACTTGGCAAACCGTATTCTCCATTGTGGCTCTGACTAGCCTCACCAGCTTTGATGGTATGTTAAAGTCTAACATGATTGTATACAGCCTCTCTCTTGTGATGTTGTAATAGGCCTGCCTGAAGTCAACAAGCATTGCGAATATATCTATATTGTTTTCCCAACATTTTTCTGTAATCTGTCGGAGGGTAAATAATTTATCAGTAGTTGATCTACCTGGCCTAAATCCTGCCTGGTATTATCCTATTATGTTTTCCACGTACACCCCTAATCTTGCTTTTAATGCTGTAGTGAATATTTTATATGTTGTGTTCAACAGATATATTCCCTATAGTTTCGGCAGTCTAGTTTGTCCCTCTTTTTGTAGATGGAACAAATAATACTTTTCTTCCATTCATCTGGGAGCTGTTCTCTACACCATACCTGCTCAACAAGCTTGTGAAGCCGTCTGTATATTTGTTTGCCTCCATACTTCCTTCATCACTCCATCATTTACTAAGCATTGCAAATAAACAAAATTCAATTGAATCTACTTCTAATATTATCATCAACATTCTTTATTGAAAATTTTTCAAGAGAAAACGATATCTTTCCAAGGAGTATTAGTTTTTGTCAAATAAAAATACACTCAATTGGTTTCCAAGAATATTCCAGTATTGAAAAAATATTGTTTTAGTAAAATCACGGTTAAATTTTAAAATTCAATTGAAGACCTACTTCCGGGAGATCAACCTTCAAACTTACAGGATTAATCTTCTGCAAACAAAAACTAACAGAATTCAAAGTTGAACTCACCTTCCACTTCGAGTTCAGGTTCTCCTTTCAAATAATCTTCATCACAGGCACTAAAAATAAAAATTGAAATCATTAAAAGATTGAAAACAATAGCCCTTTTCAATCCTAATTAATCCATTACAAACTAGCAAGTATAAGTTGATTGCCAATTGGTTTTGAAGCTTTTAATTCAATTGAACAATACTGAATGAAATTTTGAAAGTAGACTATCTTAGTTTATTGAAACAACATGAGTGCACAAGAAATAAGTGAGACAGCCACCATAATTATTGGGCCTCAATCATCAACAAGTATCTTATGAGTAAGTTGAGAACTCTCTGGTGGAAATACTACTTTCCTCTTGGACAATAAAGAATTTCAGTACATTTTCCTACTTAATTCAATATTTGTAATAAATTCAAGTAAGACTAGCAGCTAATAAATTCAGGTTCTATTCATAACTCACCTGTCAGCAAATTCAGAGTCAGAAGAAACAGAAGTCACTTCTTCACTGCTCGGAATGTTCTGTCGAGGAATTCTAGGAACAAGCATCGCAGGATTCACAGGTTCATCCAAGGTAGAAATCAACTATAACAAATCAAAAAGTATATGTAAAAAAATGATATTTACATAATTATATTAATTAACGTATAAGTATATAGTTGATAGACTATAAAATATTTTATAGTTTACAAGAGTTCCTTTCAAACCAAGACTAGGTTTGATTTACTTAGTGCCGGTTGCACAAAAGACAGTTAAATTTTAACCGTGATTAATTCCACGAGAACCTATCATAGAAGCAGTATTTTCAAAAACACCTTCTCTAATTGGTTCTCTCAATGTCTGGAGGAGCCAAGCAATGGTTTACAAAACATCCCACGGCGTGGGTTGCTTTTCGTGGATTAGCGTGGGTCTACCTTGCGGCGGGCCTCAGTGTTGAATTATGTTAACTTAGTGTTGATTATGTAAAATTATTAACCGGACTTGTCTTATATTTATTTATTTATTATCTTACAAAGGCGACTTTCTAGAAGTTTTTTTCTATACTCCATAACTGGAGTCCTTAGGACGTAATCTTTAAAAAAATCTTATATCAAGAAATCGCAACATTAAATCAACTTGATAAGACTGTATCAAAAACTTATACTTTTGGAGTCAAAAAGCAATAACTATTCATGTAAATAATATTTCCACGAAGTTTATTTTCTGACGATACCCACATACGTCTTCTACTTGTACGTGGGCGAACTATGTAATAAACATGTCTGATGGAAAATTGATCCCATGACCGGGAGAGCGACAGCAGACTGAAGTTGCTAAGTTTTAGTCCACTATACTACGCCGAATCGCCAAAATAATCTCTGGCATAATTATATTTCTGATAAGTTATTTGCAAATTACTCTCACTCAGTCTACGATCAAAATCCCTTCCAATGGCTCTCAGTCTATATTCCATAGTAGGGGGAGGTAGGAAAGTAAATCTACAGAACTACAGTCTAATTTACATTATGAACAATAGATGTTGTGGAATTTCTCCTTATTGAGGTGAAATAAGAGAAATATTGTCAGTTCCACATAATTCATTTGAGCCCAATGCACTAGGGCATCATCATCAGTGGTATTTTTTGGAAACTCTTTTTAGGTAAGTCTAACAAAAAACCAACTGATGAAGATGCATTGAGTGTATTAAAACTTTAGTTTGTCTAAAATGAATTATCAGAGTCTTTTTTGGTTAGTTAACCAAAGAAGACACTGATGATGAAGTGCATTGAAACTTTAGTTTGACTTAAAAGATTTATGTGGAACAGCTGACAATATTTCTTTTGTTTCACCTTACTGCATAGTCTATATTACAGAGAAGAGGGGGAGGTTGGAAAAGAAGATGTACATAATAATTAGCCCAATGTAAACTCACTTACACAATGTATTTGCATCTCCACCCAACATCAACTGATAATAACACCTGCTCTAGTACATGGGTTTCCCATAGTTGAGCAGGTTAATTTCCGAAAAAAAATAAAATTTCTTTATATCTGCAGTAAATTTACATTGAATTTTTAATATAATGTGCATTGTGTTGTGTATCATTGTGCTCACAATAACCTTAGTGTCAGGTTTCCCATTAGGGAGCTTTGGACTGTATACGGCGAGGTGGAACTACTCTTGGGTCTCCCCACCATTCAAAGCCATACGCTAATAATAATAATCACGTACATTTTATTAATTTGATTCATTGTATTTTACTGAAAATAATTCATTTATCATAATTATTAGATTATGATGACTGACCGGCCTGATTTGATGCGAGTTGTCCCTGGGCCGCTTGGTACCGGGGTCAAGGCCGCCGGCCGCCAGTCCGCCGCACTCCGATTCACTGTTCTGCCGCACCCTCTTCCCGTCCTGCGGTGCGTCCTTCAACTCCCGCAGCCGACTGCGCAGCTTCTCCACCTCCTGGCTGTACCTGTCACTGTCACTCTCCTCCTGTCCGGCGGCACTCTTCCACCCCCTCTGCTCCGGCTCGTTCTTGCACTTCTTCGAAAAGTACACGTACCTATTCCTCACATCGACATTGTTCTCACAGGACGCCAAAAACTGTCTACAAATATTGCTACTAGTGCGAAAGTTCGACGTACATAGGTAGGAAGGCGTGGCAGTGTCTAACCTATCAACTAGGGGATACGCGGCAACGGTTGGCTTGTTGCATTTTTCAGTCGATTCGCAGTGATAGTACTTTCTGCTGCTTCTGGCGTGAGCACGCTCGTAGTAGTTGGTGCCCGAACGCAGGTTGTACTCGTTGAAGGAGTGACTGAGTTGTCTATCACAGTTGTCGTCAGACCGTCCCCGCGCTCCGTCCTTGCCCTCGCTGTTGCTTCTTCTGCGCGACGGACTGAGAGTGGTGAACGCGCGCTCTGCCGCCCTGGTGCGAGTGTCCCACCGAGAGGCGGTCGAGGAAGGCGGGGGCGGTTGCGGAGGCGGCGGCTGATGGCAGCAGTGAATGGCAGTGGCGCGATCGGCCGCATAGCTTCTCGTGTGGCTTCTCATAGCCTTGCTGCCCCCCACGTGATCACAGTAGTCATGCGTGCAGGGACGGCCCAGTGATTGAACTGTTTGAACCACGTATGGTGTGGCCATTTTTGGAAGTGTTGTGATTCAGTGATGCCAAAATACTACATAATCTGCAACACACACACCACAACAGTCATCAGTTAAACTATCAATTTTGGAATTAGTTCAGGAACGCTAAGATTGTTCAATAAAAAATCTTAGTTTTATTGAATCATATAATTTAATTTCATAAATACTATAATTTGATTTATTATAATTTACATTTTGTCTTATGTATCTTGTATTTGGCGAAATAAATATTCTATTCTATTTTATTCCTTAAATAAACAACAAAAATTATTAATAATGTTCAATAATACAGTATTCTCATACAGTATCTACTTGAAATGAAAAAGCAACATAGCATTGTATTTACATTTTATGTAGACACACTGACTGTGTATATACTCTATTATTGAATATTGAGCATTTGAATGACATCAAGAGTCATACAGATAGCGATCTGCGATCCCATAGGTTTTTATAAATATATCTTGGAGAACGATTCAAGATATAGATAGGCCTATAGAAAACTATGGGAGCTAATTTATTTAGTTACCAAGAGAAAAAAACAACACTTTTATGCTGCATGATTTAGTAATATATTTATACTGTATATGATTTTCCAAGTGTCATGCAATATTTTTTATTTACTTTTGTAATTACATAGCATCAAACAAGTTGAGCAATGAGCATACCCAATTTTTTTATCAAAATAAACCTATAGAACTATAATTAGGCCAAATTCTCTCAATCCCACCAGTGACTAGAAAATAGCTTTATATGATTGATAGGTGTTTCAACTTGTTGGTTAACAAGGAATGAAACGATTTAAATTAGAGTAGGCTATTGCGTAGATAAAAATTGTTAGCCTTCTCGTCATTTCTCGATACTGCTTCTTGGCAGCTTCACACTTGAGAAAAGAATTTGTTTTGTTCGTCTTGCCACCAGCTTTTTGCATGATAAGAACCGATTGAAACTGATAAGATTCGACCTTTAACGAATAGAACAACGAATCTATTTTGCTAGAATGCAATTTCATCTCAATACAATTTTTTATGTTTGCCATTAATACGATAAGTCGATAAATTTGATACATCAAGCATGATTCAGTTGACAAGTTGATTTGATATATCAACTGGGACAAAAACATTCTTTCATTCACTTATCCTCAAAGATTTATATTTTTATATCGAACATTATCTTTCATTGAGACTTGGAAATTAGGATATTTTGACGACTAGAGAGTAGAGAGGCTTTATTGTGTCATTATTTTAGCCATTAACTAGAGGACAATGTTAGAAAACCGACAAATTTTCGATGTCCAGTCGTGAAAATTAGAACGCTTGAATTATGCTTATAATATTAAAATGAGTACAGGCTGGCGTCTAAATTTGTTACTGGCATACTAGTACACAGTAAACAAGTCCAAGTGATGTGAACAAGTTAGTCTAGTCAAAGTCCGGTTGACGCTCAGTAGAGCTTTCTTGGCTGATAGCTTGAGTTGAATCATCTGTCATCAAAAATGAGTGAACAGACATTCTAGGAGGGAGAGGGTAAGTTTTAGACTAGAATGTATCCCTAGGACCAAGGGAAATTCAATAACTAATTTTGATATTTTTTCTGAAATTCAGCCAATTTAAAAAATATATTACAAGAATTTCAACCATCGATTTTAGTCCAGCTTGAAGCACTCAACCTGAGCGTGACAATTCCACAATTATTACCGCAGTACCCAGTACTATGAAATTAATAGTTCTACATAGCTTGCGTGAGGTAGGTCATAAACGACAAAAGACAACGGGGAATTCTCAAACTTCAACAAGAAATATATAGGATCAAATACAACACATGCTATTTCTCAGGATGAGTTCTATCAATAGATATTTCATGTTTCATGTAAGTCCAATTCAACTACAAATACAAGTCGTTTATCAATAAAACGGTTAGCCAGAGCAGTATTTCTCTACGACCACAATCCAAGTGATAAAGTGAATAGCTTCAAAATATATAAATCATCCATGAGAAGTCAATAGTCTACCCTTGTTGCCAGTGGTTAGAATGAATAGTGATTTCTATTCTTGGCAAGTAGGCTATAATAATTATTACTGCTGATGAAGTAAATAATCCTACAGACGTGAATGGAGTTGTGATTTCAATTACTTGACTACTAATGAATGGTAGACCACCAATGATTTTGTAGTGAATTCAAAATCAGGAGGGGGCATTCAACTTGATAAGTGGAAATAAGAACAGTTCTCTGTTTCAAGTACCTAAACAACTTCTTTGACAGAACTATTCCATCAATTTCTATCTCAATCAGAAGAAAAAGTGAATTTATATTTTCAACATTATGAATCACTTGAATAGCTGTGCAAATTTATCCCTAAATTTGGACATACAACACGTATCCCTGCAATGAAATTGGAGATTTTCCAAGCTTGCAAGCCAACTTACTTTTGAATCATTACATTTGGAATAAACGGAAAGATAAAAGAATTTCTCAATAGGAGAGTGTGTCTTTCAATCACGATGTGATTGATTTGGCGACAATTAATGAGTTTGCATTTGAGTATTATTTATATAGTGACTGGCTATAAATAGCCTTGGATCTACAGAGCGACCTACTTAGAAACAATTCCTGTCTGTATTACTCACTGTTACGTCAAATTATGATGTTTTCAATTAATAAGGAATAAAAAGCTATGAAGTAATACGTTCATGAGTTTAATTACAGCTTAAATGTGGCACAAATGTGGTGATGAAAAAAAAATCTCCAATTATAAATTTCTTAAGAGAGAAAGAATATTGGAATATTTTTACTGCATTATTGTACTTTGTTAAAAAACTAAATTATTTGAAAAGATAAAAACTATAGGCCTAGGCAAAATATTTAAAAAGTTTATTTTTAATTTTATTTGTAAATAATTATCAATATTAGACAAGAGTAGTAACATTTTTCAAATCGTGTTATATGATCCATAACATAAAAACCAGCAATGGATGAGTGAATTCTCTACTCATGAATTAAATAGATTCAGCGATGAGGCATTAACGCATTACATTCAGTTAATGAGTCATTCGTATGTAAAAGCATAGCTCTGTATATAAGCGATAGCGATAGGGCTACTATAATTTATTCAGTGAAAATTTATACATTTTTCCAAGTACTAATAGATTTAGAAATAATTTACCATAACTGTGTAGAAAAGAATGATCTAAAGAAAAGAAAAGAGTGATCTATAAGCATTGCGAATTCAATACTGTAAGCTTATTAAGCATTAATAAATCAAACTGTAAGTAAATTACCTATTTTACTAAGAATTGCGCCAACAAAACTATAGTACCTACCACTTTAATATTAGTTTGATTAACATTATTGGAGAAGATCGGATTGTTCTCAACAATGAATTCTACATACACTTTTTCAAATAGAGAATAAGAATTGGCTTGTCTGCTTCGCTACCTCAGCTTGATTGTAGCGAAACCTAAACTAGTAGTGCAGAATTGAATCCAATGTCAGTGAAAAATGAGAAGGATTCAAATGTTCTATTTCAATGTCATATCTTCAAGTGAAAATTTACATATTTTCGTTTCTTAGATACACTTACAGAAGTAACTTATTCGAAATGTAGAAATACAATCGCATGTCTTCAATACATATCGAACCAAGGTTTACGGCGTCTACTTGAAACAATCGTGCGCTATGAGCTAATCTATGAAATCGAACAAAACTCTCATGCAAATCAAATTTATGTCAACTTTCAAAGTAAAATTTATTGGCATCAACAATTTATTGATCGAAAGGTAGATAAAACATCTGACAAAAAATATGAAGGACATTTTTTCTGTTTCTATTTGAAGCAAAATTATAAATATCTGCTTCTTCTCCAACTGAACATATACTAAACGGTCTACTTGGATAGTTTCAAAAGGAACTGAAAATTTAAAGAAAATGCTAATGATATACACAGTATAAACCTGAAAATCTGTAGAAAAATATTTGTTAAGCCATAATTCGCAAATCATTTTGAAATGAAAATTTAAATTGAAATCTAGAGATTCTCAATGATCGGAAGAGACTAGACTCTTGGTATTAGTCAAAGACTGCTTCTCGACATCATATTCGTTATTATATTTTCAAACCTAAATATGAACGATATCATTCAATTTTGGCATTTGGCAAATTGGGGAATTGAAAAGACTCAGCAGCATTGAAACATCTCAGTTTTAAACCCCATAATAAATAATACTATTAAGTTATTATTATTCGTCCAATTTACCACCCACGGAATGGGTATTTGGATATGTCGATAATGTATTCAAATCAAGTCATATTTCAATTATTTTAGATAGCAAAATTACATAATAATACTGAGAAACCTAACTCATCTCGTAATGTGCTTACAATTCATCAATTGAATTACTCTGATCCATTTTACAATTTGAACTCACTGTCGATTTGCTTCAACATCTCACTACCAAATACGATGATACTCAGAATAATAACTGAGCTGTGATGCAACGAGCTGTAAAATTTCCCTCCAATATTGCTTTTCTCAACAAGGATCTTCAAAACTACAAAAGCTTGATATTTTATTTAATCCACTACAACTCTTTGATTTGATCGGAGCATTTACAGATTAATAGCACAGGATTTCGGTTTTTGAAGAGAAAGGTGTCAGTTGAGTTCAAATACCTTCGGATGACACTGACTTCTATAATATAAATATTCATGGAATAATGAATAGGATCATGATTGACAATCGTGCATATCAAATACTAATCAAAGAGTTTTCAAGAGCATCGAGAGAATTTACATCTCTCGTAAAACTAAAGAAGAAATGTAGATGACGTTATCAAAGCCGGCTGTGGCAGTATATGCAACAGAGACGTCGACAATATTGAGCAAGGATGAGAGAGCGCTGTGGTCATTTGAGAGAAAAATGTTCAGGAGAATATGGGGACCAAAATGCGAAGACACTGGAGAGCCAGATACAATAATTGTATCAAAATTATTGTGAGATTGATGAAGTGATCGGAGAAGAGAATATTGTGAGGTCATAAAGGCCAGGAGAATCGATTGGCTAGTCCACGTGGTGAAGAGAGAGAGAGAGAGAGCACCATTAATAATACAATAACAAGGAGAAGATGGAGGAGTGACGTGGTGGGCGATCTCCATGTGTTAGGAGTGGCGATCTGGCGGTGGAAGGCGCAGGAGGGAGAAGTCTGGAGGCATCATGTTGAGGAGGCCAAGATCCACCCAGGACTGTAGAGCCGCATAAAGTAAAATTAAAGTAAGTAGCATAGGATGAGGATTCCCAGATGACTTTCTAGAGGGCAACCAATAGCTTGAGTAAAGTGACTTGTGGTTTTCTTCAAACAAGCTGTGCATTGAAATTGTTATGTGATTAACATCATCACTTTGGATAATTTTAATGTAGGCTAATAAATTCAGGAAGAGAAGAAGTTTTGGGCTAACGCCTGTACTATCTTTCCAATATTGTAATAAGATTGATGGAATAAATAAATGAATAAAATGTGGGGGAGATCCAGACCTTCCTAACTTTCATACTGTGAGGCGCAGTTAATCTTTCTGTAACGGACAAAAGATGAAGACTTGTAAATAACAATATAAATATCAGTACCCTTTTAAATTATTTTGTCACAACATGTTTCCGACATTAATGTACTGAGATTTATATTACAGTAAAAGTAACCTTGAAGAAAAAAGACGATGAAGACTTGGTCTTACCAAGCTTGGTCAAGACATTTGAACATGGTCAAATCAGTTACGCTTTACATCGAGTTTATTGGAACATTATGATTTCTATGGCGATGGTTACCATCAATAATTTCAGTGCACACTTGTAAATCGTACCCGACTTGACCGAGTTTGGTGAAACCGGACATGAGGTTATTGGATTTATAATATACTATTTTTGTCATGGGAGCATGGTATGTAGCCGACTCTCAAAGGTGACCTTTATGATGTGGAGGCACATTGAAGCTGAAGAGGCATTTACCCACTAAGTTCCTACTAAAAGCATAGATACCGTGTCCTCTCCCATAGTCACATCAACTAAGACATAGTGATCTGGAGCCATGTCAGAGAATTCTCCTGCTAAAGAAAAGGTATTACCTCTGGTACAGTTCGCCTTGAACACTGTAAGTTGGACAAATCTTCAAAATACTACAAGTACTGACTGTCTTCAGTCACAGCACGCTGCTGCAACTGAAGGGGGAACTGCGAAAGTTTCAGAAGAGAGGAAAGTGCATCAGTTCAACTCTAGCTTATTTTAATGCTCAATGTGAGCCCATTTTCCATCGTCTGGGCCCACGCACTCATGTTAAGTTATGGGCAGTATACATTGGCATCGCTCCTGTACGTCAAGACTCATCAGGCACACTTCATTGTGAGAGATCAGATTTATTCTCATAAAAAAAGTAGTGCAAATATTGATGCACCCAGATGTAGAATTTCTTTAGTGAAGGAATTTTTTCCTGGATTGGTAATGAATATGTTCAATAAATATCACCTTCTCTTTAGACTGTTCGATTCAACTGTTCAGAAATGACTCGGTGACTTAAAGAAAATATTTAGGCCTATTACACTTGAAGTGAGTATAAATAAACAATAACTGGAGTCATCTCAACGCTAGCGACACCTGCTAATCAAGTGACATAATTAGTAGGCTATGGGTATTTCGAGTTTTATGTAAACATGACGCTATCTATCCAGGGATATTTGTAGAGAAACTGAAAAATAAAAACAAGCCATACTCCTGATTGTTCTCAAGACAGTTAAATAATTCACACATTGAAAATCTAAAATAGACTACCAGATAGGTCCAGACTACTGCGACCTGCAGTTTCAAGAAATTGTTTATGCTGTTAATGCAATTAGAGATTGCAAGACGAATAGTTTATCAGTCGTTTCAAATATCACATATTCAAATACCTACAAAAATAAGAAATTGAATGTTTTTACAACATACTTTGACGTTAAGGCTGATTGCAATGACTAACTTAATTAATTGTAGTTAGTGAATAAGATCTGAATTGAAAGAATAGTGATGCTAAGCTCACACTCAAAGTTAAATTGAAAGACTTAGAACTGTTACAACAAATCATACAAGATAAAAAATCTCCTAATTCCCTTCCACTTTTAGGCTATAAACTACAGATTCTGATAAAATGAGTTTTTGTAAATACGGCAATGCACAGCTTACCTCAAAAATTAATATGATCACATTGATTTATCATACATCAAAATAATTTTAGATTAAAACATTAAAAAAACAATTATTCAAGTAGAATTATTTTCATGATAAGAACTTAGCCTAACCATAGAAATAGGATTTTTAACAGAGCAAACCAATGCATTTTACAGAATTTTTGCAGTGGAAAAAGTAAAAATAGGTACCGTACCTTGAGAACTTTTTGTCATTTTTACCAAAATTTCAACTTTATCTAGTGTTTGTTATTTTATGTGTAAATTTATAGGAAGTATATCGTAATGAAAAATCATAGATAATTCAAAAAGAGTAAATAATATTGTTATATAACTGACATCAAATAGTTATTGCATTACACTGATAATAGTATTGATATTAGCTTGAGTCGGTATTTCTTTGATCACAAAGCAATGATACAAAACAAGCATGGATCTACAAACAATAACTCTATACAGAAGCTGAAGTACTGTAATTTTATATGGTCATAGCATTCATAAACGAGTTGACAACAAAAACGATTTTGGCCTTGCTAATAGCAGATATTATTTTTATTTACTTACCAATTTACCAATAGCAAGGAAGAAGAAACTCAATTATAATTTTAACACCTCCATTACAAGACAGACACTATCCCTCTCTCACTATCCGGAACCGAACCGACCTGCTATGTTGAATTGGATTGGTGATTGGTGTGATCTTGATTCGTTGATCGCGATTGGTGTTGATGGTGATTGAAACTCAGAATCCAAGAACTGCATTTGATGAGAAAAATCATATTGGTGCCAATAAATTATTTTTTTTTTCAATCACAAATGCCGAAAAAGTGTCAATCCAAGTGGAACAGACAGGAATTTTTTTAATATTACTAAAATAATGGTTGGGAAGATAGCTCAAATTAAACATCACAGTTTTTACTTCATAAAAAACTGACAGAGAATTTTTCTCAGCGTAACCTGTCTAAACGCATCAAAAAACTGATACAAAAATTGATTCTATTCTTCAATTGTGATTCAATATTCATTGATTGCTTCGCATATTACTCTGATAAACTTTATCAAAATTGCAACCTCGTGTGGGCGTTTTTCGCTATTCATCGGATCTATGGAACGTTTTTAAAGGTGAATTATTCTTTCAAATAATTCATTTATTCTATTCTTCAATTGTGATCCAATTATTCATCGATTGCTTTGCATATTTGCTCTGATAAACTTTGCTAAGTTCACAACCTCGTGTGGGCGTTCATCGCTATTTATTTGATCTACAGAACGTTTTTAAAGTGTGAATTATTCTACAAATTAATCATATATTCTATTCTTCAATTGTGATTCAATTATTCATTGATTGCTTCACATATACTCTGATAAACTTTGTCAAAAATTGCAACCTCGTGTGGCTTCAATTGCCATTCTTCTACAATTGGCTTCACCTCGTGTAACTCAAACTTTCAAGTTCATCATCTCTACCGTTTGGAAATCATTCTAAAAATTCCACAACTTGAAAGTCGGATTATTCATTTGGGATTCTACATGCTCCTGTCTACATTTCCACTGGGGGATTGGCCTGCTGTGGTGGACGCTTCCATTCTTGTCATCGCATGGCCAGATCACATCATCGCTTGCTGATGTCCTGTTCCTTTGGGTATTGCGGACTCATTGCCTGTCTGCCTGGCTGCATCTCCTCTTCAAAATTTTATTCAGGTTACGTAAATCATTCTATTCAATTTTCATTTACGTATGTATCATAATTGATTTATTAATGTCTATCTTGACATTCAATTCACTGAGGCCACCGACGCCTATTAATTCATTGGATGTGACAGCTACCCTTGGCTTTACAAGTGATTTTCTAAGGCCACTGACGCCTACTTATCGTTCTATTGATGTCTTTCTTGACATTCAATTCACTAAGGCCACCGATGCCTATTAATTCATTGGATTGACAGCTACCCTTGGCTTTACAAGTGATTCACTAAGGCCACCGACGCCTATTAATTCATTGTATTTAACAGCTACCCTTGGCTTTACAAGTGATTTTCTGAGGCCACTGACGCCTATATAATTGTATTCAATAGTAGCAACTAGTTCATTGGATTTGACAGCTACCCTTGGCTTTGCAAGTGATATTTTAAGGCCAGTGACGCCTATTAATTTTTGTTGATGTCTATCTTGACATTCAAATCACTGAAGGCCTATGCCGCATATATTTTTATGTATTCTACTTGTTGAGCACTATTTACAGCATATTGTCATTTATTATTCCTTTTGTTAATCATTGTCATTTATTATTATTCCTTTTGTAAATCATTAAGATTGAACCTTACAGCAATAACTTTCATTATAGCACTCAATTTATATTCATTTCAGGTATCATTAATATTACCTTTTCGTTTATTGTCAGACTTCAATGGTCATTAATGTCATTGACCTAATCTCATTTAAATTTTGTATTTCTCTAACTGTTATCATGTTGTAATTATCCCAAGATATTTGACTCAATCTACTTACAATTGTTTTTGTATGTGGCCATCTGCCTATTATTATTTTATTGATCCCAAGATATTTGACTCAATCTACTTACAATTGTTTTTGTATGTGGCCATCTGCCTATTATTATCTTATTATTATTAAATCTTATCTTGTTGATTCATTTAGTCTTTTATTGGCGTACTTACCACACTTCAAGCTATCAGTATTTTTATGCACAGAATTCAAAGATTTATTTGTAGGTATTTATACCAACTATCATTCACAGTCCACTGCCCTGACCTTGGATTCTGTCACAAGGATAGCAAAACCAAAGTTGATCAAGTACTGTCATTATAACGTGGACCTCACTAAAGGATATTCAATCACAAAAATTATGAAGATGTATGACAGCATTACGGAAAATATGTTTCCTTGGTGAATTAAATTTATTTGACAGAAAATTGGTCATCATAAAATCAACGAAGGAACAATTTCTCTACAGACAAAAGATAATTGATCATTATTAACAATAAACCACTAAGACTAAGCCCTCTGTGGGTTGGAGGAGCTTGGTGAACACATCAGGATAGTTTACGCTACATCATAGATTCGACATCATCATCATTGTGGTGGAGAGACCAAACCTTACCACTGATCAAAAGCAGGACAGCCATTCAGGCAAAACTTCATGAGAGAGGTGAAGCTTTTGACCCTGCAAAATTTTGGAGGAGTAAAAAGAGAACCCAGGAGGTCAGAGATGAGTGAAACTTAATGTGGATCAAGATGCTGAGTCAAGGGTAGCCAGGGCAGGCACCTTAGAGGCGATTTGGTGACCCCTACCTCAGCAGAAGGACCTACAAAAAAGGCCAGGAGTGAAACTCATGCAGGTCACGAGGACCAATATGTCTGAACAGACTGCCAAACATATCATACTGGATCACAAGAGACTAAAAGGTGCAAGGAGAGGTCTCTGTTTGGCTGCAAGCAACTATAGTGTGGTCCACGTTATAATGACAGTGGATAAAGATAGAAGAATAGTGATGCCGATTCTTTGCATTAATTAATTATATTTCTACACTGTCAAAAACATAATTGTCATCGTTGTGGACCTAGAAAAGGATAGTACCACCGGCTTTGTCGAATGATAGACAAGGATAGCTAAACCAAAGTTGATCAAATACTGTCATTATAACATTGACCTCACTATAGTTGATGAATTGGATGTTAGTATAGGGGAAAACTCCTGTCCACCTAATGTCCTTGGGACACACAATAAGCTTGAGGTATAAGGTTCTTTGAACCTTTGAATCTGTCCCTTCATACATAAAAATCCTACTAAATCAGATCAAATATGACGTGAATCACAGCAATCTACCACATAATTTGGTGGAAATGGATGGCAACATTGCGTTCCTATCTTCATCTATGTGAATCTTTATCAGGGGAAGAATTTAATGATTCATGTGATAGAGAATCATTTTACTGAAGACATATTGACAGAAACATTCGGGTAAGAAAGATTTGGCATCCTCCAGACTACGCTACATTTACACCGGAGTTAATAACACAAGTTTTTAACATTTTTGTTATTAAATGATGTTAATTACAAAAGTTAATAACATCATGTTGAGTTGCGTTTACACCGGAGTTGTTAACATGAGTTATAATAAAAAGTTGTCAACATGACTGAATCGACAAAAAAAATCTCTTGAAAAAAGTTGATAACTTGTGCTTTCAACAGAAAATTCCTTGTTATCAAGATTTATGTTATCCATCAAGAGTCGGTAACTTTTGTTAATACACAGCAGTGGCGGATCTAGAATTTTATTTTGGGGGGGGCTGTTGTTCCAAGGAGGGGGGGGAACCAGCGCCGACGCCTCTAGGGGAAACCGCTAAGTCACTGTATGTGCGTCCTCTATAGTGCGCGTTTGTTTCAATGAAACCAGATAAACGGAGCGGGCAGGCAATGTAAATGTAACTAAGATATTATACAAAGTATTAAAACGTTAACGGATATCATACAATTGAAGACGTAGTAGTGGAATTAGGTCATTCTTGCCAATGAATATACTTCACCAGCTTCAAACAAATTATATTTGTATAAAATTTACATTCTTACAAAAAAAAAATTTAGGCGTTTTGGGGGGGGCTTGAGCCCGAAAGCCCCCCCCGTAGATCCGCCACTGATACACAGAGAAGAAGATTCCTCCTACTTTGTGGTTAATTAGAGGCTACTATCTTCCCCACAACCCCCTCGCCCAGCATCCCTACCCTACAGCTACAGCTGTTCCCTAGTAACTACAGCTGCAGACAAAACAAATGACAAAATTATTAACTTTTGTTGATAACAAAACTAGCAGTCAAAAGAAAGTGTTATTAACTTATGTTGAAAACTTTTGTTTTAACCCTTTGCGCTCGTTAATTTTAACATGAATGTGGCCCAACAGCTCTCCTGTCCAGTCACACTGGACAGCACCATTTTCCCAATCCACTCCTAATTTACTGCATTACAATCGACACCTCAACTCTCCTGTCCAGCATGGCTTGACAAAACTAAAATTCTGATGCACTCTCATGTCCAGTAGTGCTGGACAACTGCGTAGTTGGATATTTTGCTCTGTATTATATTCTCTATCGTCTCTAATTGTCTGTAAAGAGCTGCAGTCTGTCGGTGAGATATGAAACTATTATAAGTAAGCATTGTGGGTATAATGCGTTCATACCTCAATAACTAGTAATAGATATTGTTAACTTTTAAGCTGGGTGAGTTGGAGTGAAGGTATGTTTTCATAGTTTTTTTTTCAATTTTTGACTTTAATTTTCGTTATGGCTGACCAAGAATTAAATCCTCAAGAAATAAGGAGTGCCTTGGAAGAAGAAAAATCAGAGTTTGAATTATCGGGCAATGATAGGGATGAAGAGTATACTACTGAAGACAGTGACAGTACCGTAACTCTCAAGATAATATTGTATTATTTTTGAAATTATTGAAAAAATAAGAAGAAAGAAAGCATGTGACTTGACTGTTATTGAAAAAAGTATTACAAAATGAAATGAGGCCTCCAAAAACTTCAAAGTTCAAATACTGTCTTTTCAACTA
The DNA here is from genome assembly GCF_014356525.2 of Nilaparvata lugens. Classification (NCBI taxonomy): domain Eukaryota; kingdom Metazoa; phylum Arthropoda; class Insecta; order Hemiptera; family Delphacidae; genus Nilaparvata; species Nilaparvata lugens. Next base: position 15,993,820 of record NC_052504.1, read on the forward strand.
TGAGATGACTTGTTTGCAAAACTAAATCCGAGCTGGAGAGGCATCATGGGTGGATCTTATGATGAGTGGGAGATGGATACAGCCTTGTCCAGCAGAACTGGACAGGAGAGCTGAGCGGAAGTGCAGACACTAAACAAATTTGAGCTTACAAGTGAATCGGCTATGTCCATTGACACTGGCCTGGAGAGCGCAAAGGTGTAAACCCATTATAATTTATTTACATTAGATTAGATGAAGATAAATTATGTTAATGATCACACACATGTTTCAATTAAAATTTGAAGACAATTTTTTGCTTTTTATTCCGGCTGTTATATCTTATGAATAGTCTCGTTAAATGAAATCATATGGAAGTCAATTATATTGGTAACAAGATCTTGTTAAAAACATGAGCTATTAGCTTTTGTTAGGAGAAATTTTTGACGATTCAGTCAAGTTAATAACATTTTGTTAATAACTCGTGTTATTAACTCCGGTGTAAATGCAGCTTTACTTGACTAAAAGTCATTATGCAACATCCACATTTTACACTAATCAATTGGCAATTCATGAACATATCATATATTCATCATAATGTTTTTCCCATTCTTGGTTTAAGCACTGAATACAGATTATAGAAGTTCTATCTGGTTTAAGCTAACAGCTAAGGAAACATCATAATGCTGAGATGTTGCATTGTCTCAATCAACTCAATTTCAAATTGCACAAGGATGACAAATAGCATGGTCACTGCTGATTTCAAATGTGCAAAGCTAAACTTCAACTATCACTTTCTGATTCTTAATAAATCATGTAAAATTGGCAATATTAAAATTTAATTAAAATAATCATTTTACTTGAGGCATCTATCGCACAACTAATACTAGTCCACTTTTAGTTCTAGTAATTTCAAAAATCTACAATAATTTAGATATGGGGCTCTCAGAAGTAGTTGTTTAAAGTGTATTGTGAAGTGATTGAGAATTTGACAAATTCTTAACAAAAACGAATTAATAATCTAATTTCACTATAACCACTCTTGAAAAAATAATCTTCAAGAAAATGGAATAATATTTTACTTAAAATATCAGGAGTGGCAACAGTTCAGGAACAGCGGGAAAGATTCAAAACAATCGAGTAAAATATTTTCATGTATCAAAAGGAACCAATTTTTTAGACTTTGGCATTATGCTGATTTTATTCATATAATTATATGAATAATTCGCTGAGCTGTTGTAAAAACGTTGATCACCTTCACACCAAGAAGGATAAATCAATATTGGTGCTTCATATTAGGGCACTGTAAAAACGTCTTATAGTGCCTTACTTCAAATGGAAGTGACAGGAACAGCTGATAGCCCGCCAAAACACATGCCAAGCGCCAAAGCAGACAGCAGGTTTTAAGGTTATGTTAGTTATAACCGTTGAAACTTGATTGTAAAAAGAAATGACTTATTAAAAGCTGTCAAACGGTTTTGTTTTCCAGTGGATTTATAATTTTCTCATTAAATCAAACAATGAATATCACAGGTAATGTTTATTTGAACTGCTTTTCTTATAAATTTGTTTTGCACATGAGTAAAAATTTAGTCTAGAATTTTCACAAAAAATACGGTATCTTATTTTAGACCTTCAATATTTAGCCTTACAATTAAGATCATTGATTTGTCTACTGTTAAGTCTAAAAAATGTATAAAAGCTCAACTTTCATTTATTTATTTAATGATACACAGAACACAATTTATTTAAATGAATAGAAAAAAACCAACAGGCACAGCACAATTTTTCCCGGTGAACTGAGATTCCTGTCCTGACTCGTCTATAAATGCCTGAAAAAAACGCTTCATATTGATTGGCCCAAGTGTTATTCAGGCTTACTGTCAAAGCAATCCTGTCTTGCAGGCAAAGCAAAATTCACTGAGTTTATAATAATTCGGAAGTGTGTGAAACTTGTTATAAAATGTAAGGTTAGCATTTTTTTATATCAATGATAAATGATCGTTGGCAAATTTGTATGATTTTATCATCAGAATAAAATACTAAATCTATTACAACCAAAAATTTGAAAAGGTGTCCATTGATTTACGCTTACGCTAGTATTTTATCCGTAGGTTAAAAGGTTATAACACTAGACGCCAAAGTAATACATGTTCCAACAGTGAGATATAGACTGGCCGCGAACCACACGTAAGGTGTGATATCCGAACTAATACCCAACGTCAGTGCCAAGTCGGTAGGCGAGTATCATGGAGTAGTTTAGCCTGCATTGAGTGGAACCACCATTCCGGCGGTACTGGGCCTGGCAAAGCCCGGATGTATCATTCAACTCATCTACAAACCAGGAAAAATACTCGTTCCCAACTTTATACGTCTCCACGGCGTGCGCTTGCATGTCTACTACACAGGCGCCCAAATGGGGACGCGAGTGTTTCGTAAAGAAGGACCATTGAGAGGATTTTTCATCATACTATGATGCTACTTCCAGAAACGTAGGCGTTACCCTAGATATAGGCTGTCAAAAAGGCACCCACATAAAATTTGATTGAATTGTTAACATGAAATTGAACAAATAAACGACATCTCATCAATTCACCAGCGTACTTATCATTAACCACGCACATGTAAAAACCTTTTGTGGTCATGCAACATGAGGACTTGAGAAGCACTGATTGATGATAATTCAGTATCATTTTTAAGGTATTATTTAAACTCATATCCCTCATACGTCTAGAAGTAACTCAATTTTGATAAATCAATCAATAGGTTTCATAAATGTATTGTTTATCTTTTTTTATATTGCAGAATCTTTGAATAGGATATGCTCACTGGAGCATTTTCCACCTCCGCCCTCTGGTGACTCAGTACCTCTATGTGAAACCGAAGGTCGTCTCATATATTGTCTTCCAGAGTTTGTAAATCTGCATCTCTATACAAAAGCAGTAAGTCAACACTTCTAATAATCTTTATGCTCAACATTAAATATTTTCAGTATCAATTTCTTTCAATATTTCCTGTTGTGCAGGACAAGGAAAATTCCAATACAGTATATTGTGACTAATTAGCTTATTGTAAAATTAAAACTTCATGTGTTATTTTCACTTAAACATGATATCATTTTTTTTCAAATGAACATAGATGATCATCACATGATTGTCAAAAAATATACAGTTGATAAAACTTTTTCCAGGTGGACAACTTACCGGAAGTCGTTATAACAAGAGATATGTTACACAATGCTGCTGCTCATTCTAATATAAACGTGTTCCTTCCAGTAACAGAAAATATTTGGAAGAGATTACAAAATGCGTGGTATGGCAACATTCTTATTATCATATTTTAATCTAATATCATTCCGTTTCTCACTCACGTTATTTAACATTCCTGTCCAATTCCTAGATTTGATTCAATAGTTTTTTTTAAATCTAGGGATGACTAGACAGATTTTTACCACTTCGCTTTCATATAATGTAGATTTAGTTAATCGATATCTTCTATTATTCAACTTGTTAATAAAAGCATTTTCTTTATTAATTTGTTTACAAGCATCATTTCCAAAATAGAACAGTTGAACTATAGGATATTGAGCAATATACAATGAAGAAATATGGTTAGGTAACCTAATCTACAATCATATTTTAAATGTTAAGCAAAATATATAGTTGAAAGTGAAACCTTGAATTAGAAATATTGTTATAAGTAAAATTTCAATTTAGAAACAAGAAAACCAGATAGCATGATGCATAATAATATTGAGCACAAAAAAATATAAGTCTTGCCTTTATAACACTGATAAATTGTACTAATATATTTGATTCATAAAATAGAATTATAGTAACCATTTTTTAAATTAACAAAAAATATATTAAAAATACAAATTAAAACTAGTATTTAAAATTATTTTTTCAAACCTGAAGATGGTGTGGATCACTGAAACTAGTTGTTATAATTTGTATCCTTAATCTATTATTTTATTAATTTCAAAAAAGGTTCTATAATTCTATTTTATAAATAAATATAAGTAGCCCTGAATTCATACATTTTAAGATAATATCTGTGAATATTATTAATCGTTTGTGTATGATTAAATCTATTTGATGCCACTTGAATCTCTTCTAGGTATGAGAATGGGTTTCGAGAAGCTCTACAAATAGCTGCTCAGTCTGAGGAAGATGTTAATAGCTTATTAAAATTCTGCAGTATCCAAACTTTGTCTCTAATGAATAAGGTCAATAGGATATGTTCACGCATTCCTCTTCTATCTTCAAAGGTACGCTAATTAATTATTACATTCATATATTTATTTGCTTACCATTCTGTTACCTAACTCCAGCTCGAGGTGATTAAAGTCTCGGTTCATTTTTTACAAATTACTATCCTGTATATCATATCCTGGCATATCTTTCTCTTATCCTTTGCCAATCTTTTCTAAATTCATCCTTTCTTTTATACTTACGTATACAGTAAAATTTACTGACTCTAATATTAGAATTTGGAGAAAAAATAAATTGAATTATGTGATGTTAATAACTGAAATTAACTGATATTTTATTTCTTCAGCTCAACTATTCACTGATTCAAGTTTGTTTTTCAACTTCACTTTTGTATACTATTATCACACAATTTTCGTATTATGATTTATTGAACTAGCTCACAAAACTATTTTGTCATATGCACAGTATTTACTTAGTCAGGTCTCTCCCATACAGTATTTTCTCAATTAGACTCAGTTCATATTGAAAGCATTTTCAAATAAATTGGAGTCTTTGTATCGGGAAATACATAATATTCTTTATATTACTCTTTTATATTATTACTTTTTATATGTTTTATGAATACAGAGTCTTTATATTACTCTTTAAATATTGGAGTCTTTATTTTTTTCTGAATATTCTACTGATTTCAAAACTAATAAATAAGAAAGTCTCTTACTCTCCTATTTATCATCAGTCTATGAATACTTTTTCACTATCACTTTTCAATTTCATCGTTGCTTTTTCACTTTTCAATGTCTATCTTTGATTGTTTTTTGCAGGATACGGAAATACAGCAGCAACCAGGCGGCAAAGAATGTATTGTTTGTATTGAATGGCATCCTCATTGCAAGAAGATAGCACTGGCCACCCGGGATGATTCGGTCAGAGTGTTCTCATCTCACACCAAACTGGTTCCTCTGCTCAAATGCAAAGTGCAACGAAACGTATCCTGTCTAGCTTGGAGGTCAGCTTTATCTACATTTTATACATTTTGCTACCAAGTTTAAAGAATTGCTCCAAGAATTTATCAAAATGTATATATTGGTTCCATACTATAATTTCAATTTTAACCAATATGGAATTGGAAGTTTTTACTATACTTGATTAAATGATTACCTGACCATGATTTGATTCAATTGATACCTGCTATCAATGATTATCAGGTAACCCGTGCTTTGCACTGGAGAAAATTTTTTATTGTGAAATGCAATTACTCTATTTCCACGAAACATAAAAAAATGAATTATTTATTATTTTTTTAAAATTACGTGGATAATCTTCATCGGAGTTGAAAAATCTCAGCAACAAAATATGATTTTGATTGGCCTCGAACCCGCAGTCTTTCATTTGTGAGTTGCGCGTACACCACAGAATCATTTACAGAAAAGTATGTTTGGTTGGGCGTTTATAATAATTGTGTAAACTGAATCTGTTTTCATTATCACATTAGAATCAATTGTCTTCTATTGAAGATAGACCTATGACCATCCTATGTAAATTCTGAATATTTATTCAAAATTTCAAGTTAATCAGTTGAGTATTTCAGACGTGATGATGCGTCATTTGTATATTTCCAATCACTTACGTGTGTATGCAAATTCTTTCCTTCATTATATTATAACCTATGTGTAATATTTGGACGATTTGAAACTAAATTTGGAAATTTCGGGCAATAGCCTGTTTTTTCTTTCCCGATTGTTACTGCTAACCTAATAAATAAATGAATAAATTATAGATGGATAGATATAGTAAACTTGTACATGATCCAAAATTGTTCAAAAAATCTTCAATTGAAAAGCTTCAACGTTATTAAAAAAAATCAGTAATGACCTCTATACAATATTCAAAAACACCTATATGTCATTAGGCCCATAACCAACCTAATTAAATTCAGAATGAATCTTCAAAATTTCATGTTAATTAGTTCTCTAGTTCAGATTAGAAGATGCGTGGAACCACATTTCCCGATCTTTCGTGTACTATTATTTTGTATAGTACAGATTATCATCCCAGATATTATAATTATTATCATCAGATTAGTATAATGTTGATGAATCGATTTGTTGCTTTGCAGACCACTGAGTACATCTGATTTGGCTGTGGGATGCGCCTCAGGAATACTGATCTGGACGGTGGATCCGAATTCGGTTGTTATGCGACCATCTTCGTCAACAGCTGTGCTCTTGCAGAGAAAAGATCACACAGAAATATCGAGTATCGCTTTCAGCGCCGATGTGAGTTACAATACAATAATCTGATTCACAAATGAGATATAGTTTTTCTAGTATGTTCTACAAACAATGATCTGATTCAAAAATTAGAAATAGTTTTCTAGTCAGTTCTATAACAAGATGGTCTCGTATTTGCAATATTTGACCTCTCTCAATATAATATAATTTGCAACTGGAAGGTTTTAATGTACACTATTTATTGTCATTGAACCTATTACTTTTTATCGTCATTGAACAAATCTATTCTTAAACAGTTCTATGAATGCATTTCATCGCAATGAATTACTTTTCTATAAAGATATCTGAACAAAGGCAAATGAAAAAAGTAAATGAGTAGAATTACAATTGTTTACATAAAGGTGAAACCCTCAGTCTTTTGCCAAGAGAACACATGTCATTTTCTATATGTTTATTATCAAATCAAATCAAATCGTTTATTGCACAAAAATATATACAGAATACAACTGAAAGGAAATTGACAACTTTGTGCTACACGTCGGCAAAAGAAAACTTGTACGCCGACGTGGAGTCTTAATATAACTTATTCACTTATACATTAATATTAATATATAAAATGATCCTACAATATTATAATATAGGCTAACAGTAATTAACATTCAACCAACTAAATATTCTATTCTAAGAAATAACAATAAATTAAAGATATACATAAAGCTGAATTTAAGATTCATACAACATCAATCAATATTAAACCAAATCATTAATTGAATAAAAATAATTTTCTTTCACCCAGGTATGGAAATCTTTTATTTTAGGCTTCTTTATCAACCATCCTCTTGGAACTTTATTATAGAGTTTATTTCTCAAATATGAAATACTTCTACGGGATAGGGTGCTATCAACTCTTTCAATTGTGATTAAGTTTTGAATTATACAGTGAAAGTTACACTTAGTACGATTTGATTTGACAATACAGAAAAAGTAACAATGTATCGAATAAATACAAAATTGTCTTGCATTAGATGAAAAACTGAGGAAGAACAATTAAGTACATTTACATGATTAGTAGCCTATTGAATTATTTCACTACCTATTTGACTTGAAAATAGTCCTTCACTGGTAGTTGGAAGAAATCTGAAATTGAGTATAAAGGATTATTCAATAGTAGGCGCTCTAGGTTTTTCTTATAAATTGGCATTGGTAGGTTCCTGGCTATCTCGGGTAATGTGTTGAATAATTTCAATGAAACTTGATTTGGACTTGTTGATATTCTTTTGAGTCTTGTATATGGTATATCTATTTTTGTCTTATTTCTAGTATTATGACAGTGAATGTCAACTCTGCGGCTATAAGAACCTAAATTATTCTTTATCTGGAGGAGAAGTTTGAAAGCTACCAAACTGTGCACTGTCATAATTTTCTCCTTTATAAACAATGGCTTACAATGCTCCAGATAAGTAGCGTTACATATAATTCTTATAGCTTTTTTCTGGAGCAAGAATACTTTTTGAACCTCTGGGGCGCAGCCCCATAAGACTAAACCATACGTGTAAACGCTTTGAAAAAAGGCAAAGTAGCACATTCTCAGGTAATTTGAAGGAACACAGTCCTTAAGACTGCGAAGGAGATATAAAACCCTACTTAATTTTGAGCAAACACTTTCAATATGGGGTATCCATGTAAGTTTCTGATCTAATGTTATGCCCAGAAGCTTTGCACTATCTACTCCCTCACTAATCTTTCTGAGTCCAAGCACCAATGTTTGAGTCTTGGCTGTATTTAGAAACAGGCGGTTTGCTCTAAACCAGTCTGAAGCCTCACCCTTACAGCTAGACATTTTTTGATGGAGGACACCCAGATCCACATCGTTTGTGACCAAAGATGAATCATCAGCATAGCAAACTATTTTAGATGAAATATTCAATCCTATATCATTCATCATCACTAGAAACAATAACGGTCCCAGTATGGACCCTTGAGGTACTCCGTGTGGTACATTAAGTGGCTCAGAAATATTTGAGTTAATACACACTGACTGAGTACGACCCTCCAAATAGGATTCTAAAAGTTTAAGAGTATTGTCATGGACACCAAGAAACTGTAATTTATTCAACAAGATGCAGTGATCCACGACATCAAATCCCTTACTTAGATCGAATAGAATTAATCCTGTGTATTTTTTACTATTAAAGCCCTCCTCAACTTCGGTTATAACTGATTGCACAGCGTCTATTGTTGACTTCCCTTTTCTAAAACCATACTGGGAATCTGTAAACAAGCAATTTAATTCAAGGAAGTCATAGAGTTGGGTTGCGATAATATATTCTAGGATTTTTCCAAAGATAGGTGGGATGGAGATTGGTCTGAAGTTATCTGGAAAATTTATGTCACCCTTCTTATGAATCGGGATGGTTCTTGAATGTTTCAGCAAGGATGGAAAAACTGATGATTTTATACATGCATTTAAAACTGTGGTGAGCGGCTGTAAAATGAATTCAATTACTTCTTTAATAAGGGAGCTAGAGTGAGAATATATGTCTTTGGTGGTGGAAGACTTCATTCTAGAAACTATTTCGAGGACTTGAATACAGGTTACTTCTTTTATTACAAAAGTTGCCTGCGTTTTTGGGGAAGAGTTCAGCAGGTCAACAGCAGAAATTTGTGACGGCTCAATATCTTTATAAATTTTCTCAATGGAGCTGATAAAGTGTTTGTTGAATTCCTTTGCTGAGATAGAAGTAGCGGTAGATTTAGCGGGCTTGGAATTATTTCGAATAATTTTCCAAGCTGCTGAGCATTTATTGTTAGCTGCTTCAATCAAATTCGCATTGTGGTTTAACTGAGCCACTTTCAATTCACTTCTGTATAGCTTTTTAATACTATTGTAAGTCAACCTAGCTGATTCTGTACCTTCTTTTTTCAGTTTATAGTAGGCAATCAAAACGTAATTCTTAAGTATGTTCAGAGCCGGTGAATTGAGAAACTTTTTAGCCTTAGATTTATTGGAAATATCCGGTCTACGTTTGACAACTGGAAATGAGTCCAAGAACAAACCGTTAAACATATTGAAAAATGCATTAAAATTGTATTCAGCCCTGTCATGAATGGTTACTCTAGTCCAATCGACCAAACTAAGTCTATAGCAAAACCAGTGCAATGCCCTTGAGGTTATTGGCCTGAAACTCTGTGGCTGCAAACTCTGTTTTTTACCAGAATTTCCCGAATTTAAATTTGATCTCACAAAGAAACATAGTGCATCATGATCACCTAGTGCTAGCGGGTCAACCTTAACACTAAAATCTTCAGGATTTAAATCAGTAGCTATATTATCTAGTGCAGAATTATGTCTTGTTGCCTCAAAATTTGTCAGATGTAAATCCAGGGACTTTAATAGATTTATTAAATCTGACCTTCTAGAATCCATTGATAGAATATTTACATTAAAGTCTCCACCTACGATAATATTATATTTATTTTTCTTATATTTATTCAGAGATAAAATTAGTCTCTCCAAAGCACTGAAAAATAATTCCAGGTTACCATTAGGCGATCTATATATCACTATGATGAGAAGTTTTAATTTTTTAACAATAACTCCGGCAAATTCATGGTGTAATTCAAGACAATGAGATGACAAATCAAGAGGCTGGACATGGTCCGAATACTTGTTGGAAATAAATATAGCAACCCCACCATTTTTTAAAGAGGTTCTGCAAAAGGTAGTTAACAACAGAAACCCACTTATCTGTACTAGATCTATGATTTCTTTCCTTAACCAGTGCTCAGAAAGACAAAGCACATCGAAATTCCTCTCTTGACCTATCATCTCGATCTCAGTGATTTTGTTATTCAGAGATTGAACATTACAATACATAAGAGAAAAAATATTAGGATTATTTTTAGAATCTAAAATGTTCCGTTTAAAAAACGAGCTGGATTGTTTGGAGAACTGACTAAAAAATTGTTTTCATCCTGTGATTGATAGGAGATCGGGATGATGGTTTCAACTGAAGGTGATTTCTCTGTCAGTACAGAGATGACTGAATTTTGCGCGCGGAGAGGGGCTGGTGAGCTGGGTGTGACTGGATATGATCCTAGACATTGAAAGACAGGAGAGTCAGGTGACTTGTGAGAGTTGCGCGTAAGTAAATTGTGTTTCTCCGCTAATAATTCGGCTCTCGAGGATGCAGGGCGAGCATTGAAAAAGTCTCTCACAAAATTCGTCAGTCGGTTGACGAGAGTCCGTTTCCCACGCCGGTTGAGATGAAGCCCGTGTCGCGTAAAATGAGATCTGACGAGGAACGCATTAATATCCATGTAGTCAATATTAAGTCTACCTGTATAGTTCCGCACCGCACTGGATAAGTACAAGTTTGCATTACAGATATTTTCATTGAGAGTAGAATCATCGTATCGATAGGGTACACTGCATAACAGGACATTAGTCTGAATGTTTATATCAGCAAGAGACTGGACTGCCTGGTTTAACGTCGACTTGAACGGTTCACCGCGATGTAAGTCATTTGAACCCGCCGATACAATTACAAAGTCTTAAATACAATTACAAAGTTGGAAACCAAACTGCCTCTTATCAAGGATTTTATTAACATCTAGATATTCAACTAATCTTTTCTTTACCAATTTTTCGAAAATTTTAGAAATAGAACTTAGCAAGCTGATTGGTCTATAATTTTGAGGTATTTCTTTACTCCCCCCCTTGTGTAAAGGAATAACTTTTGCATGCTTGAAATGCAAGGGAAAGTATCCAGATGAAAAACAACAATTGAAAATTTCTGAAAGAGGTTTAGAGATTGTGTCAGTTAATAGTTTTAGCACGCTGTTGGATATGTTATCCCATCCAGGTGCCTTATTATCATTCAAACTTTTGATTACTTCCTTGATTTCTGTTTCAGTAACAAAATTGAAATTAAATGCATTTTCAATATCTATTGTTTGTTCCAAATATTGATCTTCATTCTGTCCATGTATATCAATTTCCTGCGCTTGATTTATACCTACATTCACAAAATAGTCATTCAAAGCATTAAGATCTTGATTTACATGTAATTGTGAATTCTTATTTACCCCAATAATTGCTTGATTTATCACAGACCATATCTTCTTAGGGTCACCTTGAGCTTTATTTATTTCTGATTGATAATATAAACCTTTTGCTTTTCTAATTAGATCTATAAGACAGGAATTTCCTTCTCAGCTCTACATTAAATGGTTCATTTTTCAATCTTTTATATAATCTATCTCTTATAGTTATGGACTTTAGAATTCCATTGGACATCCAAGGTTTCAAATGTTTTTTAGTTAAATTAACCTTTTTAATAACTGTTGCTCTACTGATGCACGTTTTTACATTATTTACAAATTCATTTACTAATGTTTCAATACTTCTATTCGCGTCAATCTCCCAATTCATTAAAGCACTCTCCTCTAACAACTTTTATTTATTAACATTCCTCACTTCAATAAACTTACATGGCTTACTAGATCGAGAACAAACATCTTTGTTAATTGATGCGTGAAGAGCAGTCGCATAATGATCAGTAATTGACATTTCTAATACAGCAGTTTTTAATGAGTCATTATGTTTGGATTTAGAAAAAATATGGTCTAAACAAGTATTTGAAGCAGGACGAGTTTTTCTATTGACAAAGGACTCAAACCCATGCGAACTCATAATAGACAAATAATCATGCGTTTTTTTAGAGTTACATAACAAATCAATATTTACATCACCTATCACTAATGAATAATCAAAATTAAAGCATGAACCATTCATATAATTATCAAGTTGTTCTATAAATAAAGGTATACTTATACTAGGAGATCTATAAACGGATGTTACTAAATATTTATTATTTTTAGTTTGCAGCTCAACAGCTAAGAAAGGATATTCGTTTGGACTATCAATTTTTTTCGAGGAAATACTATTAGCTACATACATGACAATTCCATCTGAACGATTCAAGGAGTTACTTTTTATATATAAATTATAGCCATTAATGTTTAACAGTGATTTTTCTTCTTCAGAAGTCCAGGTTTCAGTAAAAATTAGAACCTCAAATTTTGTTCTCATGCTGTTCAAAATAATGAGAATTTGATCAAAATTTCTTTTCAAACTTCTTATATTTAAACTAAAAATATTCAATTCATAATTAAGGGGCTGGATATAGTTCAAGTATTCATCGGTACTTTCACATTCCCTAACACTGTTAATACTATCTACAAATTGCGTAAGATCATTCATAATAAATGTTTAATCAAACCTGTAGCAACACTTTATTCCTCTCCGTTGATAACTTTTTTCAGATGGTCCAGATGGATATTATATTCATACTTTTTACTTTCCTTGCCCTATTACCATAGGTAAGGAAAGTATTGCTTTCCGAAAAAAATTAAGGTACCCCAATTTCTAAATTTCTATACGATTCAAGGTCCCCTGAGTCCGAAAATTTGGTTTTTGGGTATTGGTCTGTATGTGTGTGTGTGTGTGTGTATGTGTATGAGTGTATGTACGTCTGTGTACACGATATCTCATCTCCCAGTTAACGGAATGGCTTGAAATTTGAAACTTAAGGTCCTTACACTATAAGGATCCGACACGAACAATTTCAATCAAATGCAATCCAAGATGGCGGCTAAAATGGCGAAAATGTCAAAAACAGGGTTTTTCGCGATTTTCTCGAATTCATACCTGAAATAGTCATTGATAAGCTCTATCAACTGCAATAAGTCCTATATCTGTTAAAATTTCAGGAGCTTTGCCCCCTCTATGCAAAGTTTGATTTTAGATTCTCAACTATCAGCCTTCATATATACAATTTAAACAAAAAATTTCAAGTGGAAAAGATTGAGCATGAAAATCTCTGCAATTGATATCCAGTAACATTTCCACCTAAAATTGAAAATAAGCAATTGCAAACTGTTGGCAACTGTTGGTTCTATTAAATCATTCACTACGAAGAGATAGCAGACCTTGTGTGTCTCCAGCGTTATTGACCTATCACCAGCTGTCTCATATCTTTGAATAGTAGACTTGAGATACGCGGGAACACTAGCGTCAGGTGATCAATTTTCATAACGGTAAGGAAAGTTGCACCAAACCAGATTTTTACTCTAATATTGGCGTATGAAGGAGGCTCCTTTTTCCCTTTATATTATCCTTGAAAGGCAAAATTTCCAAAACCTTGTATATATACGTCGACGCGCAATTAAAAAAGGAACATACCTGTCAAATTTCATGAAAATCTATTACCGCGTTTCGCCGTAAATGCGCAAAATATAAACATTGAAAAATTCAGACATTTAAACATTAAGAGAAATGTCAAACCGTCGACTTGAATCTTAGACCTCACTTCGCTCGGTCAATTATGTGTTTGTGGTAACTAATTATGTTTTATTCCGCATATTCACCAGATAATGCCAAAGAGATATATCATCATTAATTAATATTTCAACTTATTCTGGCATTATTTATAAATGAAAGAGTATTGAAGAGTTAGGTCACAGATAGAAAATCAGAGATTTGAAACATAGATAGGTCATTGTTAGTTCATATTTATTGATTATTGAGAAGCAGAATTAACTCATTGATTCTCTGCGTCAAGAAAACCAAAACCTTTCCAAGCGAGTGAGTGAATTGTCGGAGCGTCTTGATGACGCTGAGCAGTACTCCAGATCTAACACCCTGGAGATTTTCGGCGTTCCTACCTCTCAAAATGAAGACGTGACGCAGACTGTTATTGGTGTGGGTAAAGCGTTGGACTTGAAAATAACAGAGGATATGATTGATGTATGTCATCGCTTGAAGCCGCTAAATAACAGGCCGTCATCGGGGATAATCGTACGCTTCGTTCGCCGTACAGTGAAGGAGGCGTTTTTGGCGAAGCGTCGTGTTAAAAGAACATTATCAACTAGACACATGGGCTTGGCTATGGACTCTCCCATCTACATCTATCAATCACTCAGTCAACGTAAAAGAATTCTATTTGCGAAGGCTAAAAAGGTAAAGAGTGAACGTGATTTTAAATTTTTGTGGATTGACAGATCTGGCAATATTAGGATAAGAAAAAGTGAAGGTACTACGATTCATACTATCAAATCTGAAATTGACATTGCTAAGCTCGCTGATAATGCAGTCTAAATCAATAGTTATCTGGATTCGTTGTCCTATTGCTCTATCGGCATTCTAAAAACTGATATGATTATCGTTAAATTGATTACTGATAGCTCTGTTTTTGAATCATCTTCTTTATCTAATTTTGTTTCTGTTGTCAGCTTTGCTGTTTCTGATTGCTATGATATTGTTTTTCCTCTAGAAGTATATACCGTATAGATTGTTATTAGTGATTCTCGTGTTGTTAGTTTAATTTATCAGAATACGCGTGGTTTGCGTACTAAGTCACATGCTCTGTACCAAGCTGTGTTAGCTGATTCGTTCGATTTTGTCGCCTTGTCTGAAACATGGTTAAATGGTGAAATTCATGATGGAGAACTGTTTGATTACCGTTATAGAGTATTTAGATGTGATAGAGATAGCATTATGTCAGGTAAACGGTGGGGTGGCGGTGTTCTCTTGGCCGTTAACACGAAATGGTCAGCTCAACTCATTTTTAGAAATGCAAGTGCTAGGTATGAATCGTTGCTTGTTAAATCAACATTGATTAATGGTAGGGTTATTTATATATGTATTGTTTACTTTTCTCCCAATGCTGGGATAGATGACTATATTAATTTTTTTTGATTATTTCGAAACAAATGAGGTTGTTTGTTCGTCTTCTGTTTTAGTGTTGGGTGATTTTAATATCAATGAAATTAATGGGTTCAACTATAATTTGAGTAATGGTTCACACAAATGCAGAGCATTGTTCAATTTCATGTCATTTTTTGATATGAAATCATACAACAATGTATTGAATGCAAGTTTCAAAACTCTAGACTTGGTGCTTGCAAATTTTTCTGTAGATGTTTTGCGAGAAAACGTTCCTTTGCTCCCTGAGGATCTTCATCATCCTTGTATAGGAGTAAATTTTGTTTTAAGAAATACCCCCTTGCCTTTGCCTGTATACTCGTCTTATTATAATTTCAAAAAAGCTAACTTCCTTGAACTCTACCGGACGCTCTGTAACTCGGATTGGCACGCACTGTATCACTTTCAGGATGTTGACTTAGCAGTTGATCATTTCTATGAAATTATATACAGATCCTTCTCATTGCATGTACCAAAATCTAATATAATAATCAAATCTAAATTCCCCTCATGGTTTACTAGAGATATTATTCAATTAATCAAGCAGAAAAAAAAATGTGCACGAAAAATGACTTTTTCTAGATATTACCGTAGTAAATTTGTTGAACTGAGAGCCACTATTAAAATTAAAATCAATAATTCTTATAAAGACTATATAGCTAATCTACAGAGTAATATAGATTCGAATATTAAACATTTCTGGAACTATATTGCTAGTAAAAAGAAATCTAGATCAAAGGGCGATTGTTTGGAAATGTATGGGGTTAAGTATGTTGGTGCTGATGTGCCAAAGGCATTTGCGCATTATTTCTCATCCATCTATGATGTCATAGGAGGTGATCGCGATAATGCAGCTGCTCAACATGTAAACCACAATAACAGTAATCGTAATTTCGATTTACCAGTACTTACCATTCCATATCTTTCAGCCAATCAAGTCAATTCCGCAGTTGATGGACTTAAGGCTACGCGTTCAGTTGGACCTGATGGCGTTCCTGCCTACATTATAAAGGGTTGTAAGAATATACTTATTGAACCACTGCGATTTATTTTCAATTTATCTTTGAAAACTAATAAATACCCCACGAAATGGAAAACTGCCTGTATAACACCAGTTTTCAAATCAGGTCAACCAAATATAATTTCCAATTTTCGACCTATTTCTATTTTGGACTCTCCTGATAAGGTCTTTGAATCTGCTCTATACATAATAGTTTTTGATCATGTGAAGCATGTAATAACCCCTTTTCAACATGGCTTCATGTTCAGTAGATCAACTGTGAGTAATTTGCTGACTTTCACACAGTTTGTTTCCTCTCACCTTGACATGCAAGGTCGTGTAGATGTAATATATTTAGATTTCAAGAAAGCATTTGATTCAGTTAATTTTAATGTATTATTAGATAAATTAATTACGTACGAGTTTTCACCTGACTTAATTGAATTATTTCGTAGCTATTTGGTTGATAGAGTTTCCCAAGTGAAGTACAATAATCACACATCTGAAAACTATGATAACCCCACCGGAGTCCCACAAGGATCTAATCTTGGACCTCTTTTGTTTCTTCTTTTAATTAATGATCTCCCTGATTGCATTAAAGAATCTGAAATCCTGATATTTGCAGATGATGTAAAACTTTACAGGTCAATAAAAAGCATTGATGATTGTGTCAGATTGCAGGACGATCTTGATCGAGTTAACCTTTGGTGTTGTCAGAACAGACTCAAGTTGAATGTATCTAAAACTAAATTCATGGTGTATACAAGGCAGATAAATTTTCAGCACCATTTATACATTGGCAGGTAGCATTTCTCAATTTTCAGCACCATACATTGGGAGGTGACAATCTTGAGTGTGTTAATAACATCCGAGATCTTGGAGTTATCATGGACCCAAGGCTTGATTTCAAGAACCACATTAACTATACCCTAGGTAGTGCTAATAAATTACTGGGTTTTATATTTCGCAATACCAAACCATTCACTAATTGTGATGTTAGTTTGAGAATATTCAATGCACTAGTTTGCAGTAAACTTGAATATGCTGCAGTAGTTTGGGGGCCTTATAATGTGACAGACATTCATGAAATTGAAAAAATTCAAAATAGAATTCTGAGACATTTATACATAAAAAATTTAATTGCTTTTGTCCCTTTAATTTTCCAACTAGTGAGTTAAGATCGATATTTAAAGTGCACTCTCTAGAATTACGCAGATCTGTAAATGCTCTATTGCTATTATTCAACATTTTAAATCATAAAGTTCATATTCCATCATTCATAAATTTATTGAATTTCAATGTACCTTATGCTAGGCCTAGAAAAAATATATTGTTCAACATCCCTTTTGTGAGAACCACTCATCACTATAATTCATTTCTTATTAAAAGTCTAAGATTATATAATACTTTGAATGAACATATAGATCCGTTTTCGAACTCATTTAATGTCTTTAAGAAAAATTGTGAAATGAATTTATCTTGTAGCTCGTTTGAGTCATGAAATGTTATGAGCTCTGGCTGAAACTCTTTTTGTTTTCTTTATCTTTATTATTAATTTTTATTATTATTTCAATTTTTGATTTACTTTTTATCTTATTCTCTTCTTTATCTTTTTCCATAATATGTTTCATCTTTTAAGTTTTTATTATTATGTAGTATGGTTATCTATTAATTGTGTAAAAAAGGCTCTTCATGGTATTGTCTGTGAGCCTTTATATGTATATGTATATCAATAAATAAATAAATAAATATTTCAACTTATTCATGCATGATTAATGAATAAAAGAGTTGTTTGACGTGTGCTGCAGGGAAGCCTGTTGGTGAGTGCCAGCCGCTTGAACCAGTTGATGATGGTGTGGGAGGTGTCGACAGAGCGCGCCACCTGCCTCAAGAGGATCGGTGGTGGGGGAATATCGCTGGTCACCTGGGCACCAGACAACCGCAAAGTCTTTGCTGCTACCAGCCGGCTTGTATTCAGGTAACTAAATCGACAACTAAGATGGAAATTAATGAGAAATTGTATTTATTCAAATGCTTATCAATAAATAATCAAAAACATAGAATTGTTCTAATTTGATTCTAATAATTATTATTAAATCCTCAATTCCAATTAACAAGTCAGACTTCCTCATTGTTATTTATAATAAGTGTTATATAATTATTTTTAAAATTATTGTACTTCTAAAATATAATTTATTATTTAATACTTCACTAGTAAATTGTAAAAGTTTATACTCTTGTAACAGTTTCTGAAAGCTTGTGCTGTAAGTTTCAAATCAGCTAGTTCTTTGTAAACTACGGTACGGTTTTATTGCTCACTCAGGTCTATTTTAAGAGGGATTCTTACCTTGTATACTTTATCTTGATAAAACATTAATTGTTACATAACAGTGTTTTTACATTACTCAGCAAATGTTTGACAAACAAGCTTAAATGCTTGTTGACACAATTTGAGCAAATTTTATCATGTTTGTTTCTTGAGTCCTTTAACAAATTCTTCAGCAAGGCATGTTTGTCGAATATTCGTTGAGTGGAACCAGCTTAATAAAGTACTGAATTCTTCATTCCTTAAATCCTAAATTCGTCATTATTCTAATCTTGGCTATTGAAAATTGAATCAGGGTTTCTTTGAAGAGGAATACTTATCATCTCTATACATCAACTTGTATCACCTTCAGAATATTGATGTCGCTTTGGCAACATCAACAACAAAATCAGAGATTTGAAACATAGATAGGTCATTGTTAGTTCATATTTCAACTTATTCATGCATGATTTCTGAATAAAAGAGTTGTTTGACGTGTGCTGCAAGGAAGCGTGCATGGATGAACGGGTTCATTCATTAACTGCAAATTTTAAAAAATCTATATTTTCATGTGATAAATTACAATTTTCCCACTTTTTCAAATGTTTTCAATCTTTACTCACACATTCTTCTCTTTGACAGAGTGTAAAGTAAGTGCCGAACTTGTCTATCTAGTGTTCTGTAATGCTACTGATTGTTGATAGATTCTAAAACGTTTTTTTTTATAGACAGAGTTTAGATTTAAATATAAACACACATATATTGTCAAATTCTATACAGTTTTATTCGGTACACGACCATGGTTTCGTGACCACACAGTTCAACTGTGTAGAATTTGACAACATATGTGTGATTTTATGTAATTATGGAACGGTTCTACAATATTGACAATGACACTCAGTCGAAGGGTTCAGAGTAATTCCGCAACTCGTCTATCTTATAGTGTTGTCCAATACTGCTAAATGTCAGCATATTTTACACGTTTACTTAGACAGGGCTCAGAGTGATTCCTCAACTAGTAGTGTTGTCTAATTGTTGCCAACTGTTGTCAGAGTATGGAGCAGTTGGCAGCAGTGGGTGCCGGAGCGGTGGTCGCTGGCCAGTGGTCACGTGGTGTCCGCGTGCTGGTCTCCTTGCAGCTCTGCTCTGTTGTTCGTCACCTCCCTGGAGCCAACCATCTACGCGCTCACCTTTGGCCAGATCGCCTCCGTCTTCACCACTGAGGACCGGCGGGGAGCTGTGCGCGTTGCCGACCTCACCGCCATCTCGGTTCCTTCCGGCAACCGGTCAGTTGATAATTTATGTATGTCTCATGTTTTCATTTAATTAATTCATTTATCGTGGTGAAAGTGATGAAATTTATTATGAAAGTGACGTTGTCAGTTCCACATAATCAGTCTAACAAAAAAATAACGATGATTATGATGATGATAATGATAATGATGATGCCTTTGGTGCATTGAAGCTTTAGTTGAGATCAAATAAATTATGTGGAACTGAACTGAGAACATCTCTGTCAGATCACTAATGATGATGATGATGCCTTAAGTGTATTGGAACTTGAGTTTGGCCCATATAGATAGGTATGACTATGTGAAATGTGGAATAAAATGAGGTATTGACAACATATCTATCATTCCACCTTAATAAGGAGAAATTCCACATCTCTGTTCAGTGTAAAATTTTATTGTTATCTGAACTCATTTACTCATTCAATTTTACAATTTATTTATTTATGCATTTTTATAAATTTTATAAAGTGATTACTTTATTTATTTGTACAGCAGATACAAATTCTAGAATGATAGGAAGATAATGAAGCTAAATTCCCACACAATAGTGACAGTGAACAGTCAAATCAAAATCAAATATTCAACAGTAATCAAGACATAATCAAATTATCAAATCAACAGTGCAAGTAACATTCACATAAGTTCCAATGAGTTATTCATACTCACTCGGCCGGACTGAAACGGATTAAGCTTAAGGCTGATTTACACGGTGCCAGTCGGCTTGCCAGTTAAGGTAGCCAGTCACTGGATGCCAACGACTGGCACTGTGTAAACGGCTCACGGCAGTAACTGGAGAAGCCAGCAGCTGGCAGTTCCAGCAGAACAAATATTTTTGTTTTACTGGCGCGCCAGCGTCTCCCTCTACCGCGTAACCTCAGTGACGCCAGCCTACAGGCACTGTGTAAACGCAACAGTTGCCTACCAGTCCCAGTCACCGGCCGGAACATCAACCACGTGTTTGGTAGTATTGCTTGTAAATTGGTTAATAAGTGACCATTAAGTTTAATAAGTTTCTGTCATTTGTTTAAAAACCAAGATCTGCACTACTTAAACCACATAAACCACGCTCGCTGTGGAACTACACCAACACATCCGACGTGTTCCAGTAGCTGGCAACGTGTAAACAGGGTACAGCTTTCAAACACTGTTGTGTAGGAATTTAGCTTTACAGACTCAGCACAAAATTATTGTTACTCTTCCGATTTGTGAGGTGTTTGAATTTTCTGTAGTGGGTTCACTTTAACTGCCAGAATTTGTTGGATGAAAAGCATTGATAATTAAAAATAATTGAAAAATATATTAGAATTAAGTTTAAAAACGTTAAAAGTTGATAAGTTGAAAAATTAATCATTAAATTGTAAGTAATGATGTCAGTACGAAGTGATTCTCCAGTGAGATTCACTAAAACTGTCAGAATTGGTTGAATGGGAAGCATCAATGTTAATCTATAAGGAATGCTGACAGTATAAACTGAATTTCACTTGAGAATAGAAGTATTCTACAAGTTTCATAAATAAGATGTTCAAATTTACGGTTATGTTTTTCACTTCCATAAATTTCAGTGCAATTTCCAGTACCAAATGATATTTGAACTATAATTTTCAAAATTGAATCTTGGTAGAAAAATGTTTTAATTTTCCTGTTGAGGATGTTTTTAGATGCTAAATTATCAGTAATATTGATAATAATAACAATAATAATGTCGTGACCTGGCTGGCTCACGTCTGGTGTCAAATTATCAAAGTTATCACTTCACCATTAGGAGATCTTTCAAATTGTCCAATTATAATGTCATTTGTTTGTATAGTGTTGTCACTAAAATAGAAAGGTAAAAAAATGTTTCAATTTTCTGGTTGAGGATGTTTTTCAAATGCTAAATTATCAATATTATTATCACTTCATCCATTGTAAACTTTAACTGTTAAATTGTCAAATCATAATCTAATTTGTATGTGTAGTCTTGTCAGAGTCGGTGGTGAGGTGAACCAGATTGATTCCCAATCAAATGCTAAATTATCAATGTTATTATCACTTCACCATTGTAAACTTTGACTGTTAATTGTCCAATTATAATCTCATTTGTTTGTGTAGTGTTGTGAGAGTCGGTGGTGAGGTGAACCAGATGGTGTGGGATGGCCGCGGTAGACATCTTGCTGTAACCTTCCACGATTCCGATCTGATAGCTGTTTTTCTCACCAACATCTCCACAACTGTTCATGTATCTCCGTGGTAAGTCATTGCACGAGTATCAGCAAATGAAATATTCACCTTTTTTGTAGGCGAAACGCTATGTTTTATTCATATGTCACTTTCATTTCTTTTATGTAAAGAAACACAAAATGATTGATATTGTTTTTACTCATGACTAAAGTGAGGCCCACGTTATAATGGCAGTGTTTGTGTTTGTTTAACAATGTTATTGATATCGTTCAACAAAGCGGATAGCGCTATCTCTTTCTCACTTTGCTCTGTTGCCAGATCGTCCTCTAACAATGCTGAACTAATAATTAATTACCAAAATATTCCATCTTAATTATGAAAATTCATCATGAAATTATTGAAAAGTATGATTCATTGTTCTTTTAACAATGTAGAATTGATATCTATCTTAATCTATAAGGAATGCTGACAGTATAAACTGAATTTCACTTGAGAATAGAAGTATTCTACAAGTTTCATAAATAAGATGTTCAAATTTACGGTTATGTTTTTCACTTCCATAAATTTCAGTGCAATTTCCAGTACCAAATGATATTTGAACTATAATTTTCAAAATTGAATCTTGGTAGAAAAATGTTTTAATTTTCCTGTTGAGGATGTTTTTAGATGCTAAATTATCAGTAATATTGATAATAATAACAATAATAATGTCGTGACCTGGCTGGCTCACGTCTGGTGTCAAATTATCAAAGTTATCACTTCACCATTAGGAGATCTTTCAAATTGTCCAATTATAATGTCATTTGTTTATATAGTGTTGTCACTAAAATTAAATAGAAAGGTAAAAAAAATGTTTCAATTTTCTGGTTGAGGATGTTTTATTCCTCATTCAAATGCTAAATTATCAATATTATTATCACTTCATCCATTGTAAACTTTAACTGTTAAATTGTCAAATCATAATCTAATTTGTATGTGTAGTCTTGTCAGAGTCGGTGGTGAGGTGAACCAGATTGATTCCCAATCAAATGCTAAATTATCAATGTTATTATCACTTCACCATTGTAACTTTGACTGTTAATTGTCCAATTATAATCTCATTTGTTTGTGTAGTGTTGTGAGAGTCGGTGGTGAGGTGAACCAGATGGTGTGGGATGGCCGCGGTAGACATCTTGCTGTAACCTTCCACGATTCCGATCTGATAGCTGTTTTTCTCACCAACATCTCCACAACTGTTCATGTATCTCCGTGGTAAGTCATTGCACGAGTATCAGCAAATGAAATATTCACCTTTTTTGTAGGCGAAACGCTATGTTTTATTCATATGTCACTTTCATTTCTTTTATGTAAAGAAACACAAAATGATTGATATTGTTTTTACTCATGACTAAAGTGAGGCCCACGTTATAATGGCAGTGTTTGTGTTTGTTTAACAATGTTATTGATATCGTTCAACAAAGCGGATAGCGCTATCTCTTTCTCACTTTGCTCTGTTGCCAGATCGTCCTCTAACAATGCTGAACTAATAATTAATTACCAAAATATTCCATCTTAATTATGAAAATTCATCATGAAATTATTGAAAAGTATGATTCATTGTTCTTTTAACAATGTAGAATTGATATCTATCTTAATTATGAAAATTCATTATGAAATTATAGAAAAGTATAATTTCTTGCTTAATAAAATATAATTGATTATTTTGAACAAGAATAAACTGTTAATATTACATCGATAAACCTGTATCAGCTACCGTCTATAGAAAGCATTGACAAGTCAGATGATCGGTAACGTTGTTCTCCTATGCCATTATAACATGGACCTCACTATAGCAGGTAACCTGTGCTCCACAAGGGTATAATTAAAAACTAGATCTACTGAAATTTTGAAGAATTTAAAATAGGCCTATAATAACCATCCTCGGTGAATTGAGAATCTAAATGCAAAATTTCAAGTTAATCAGTCCATTACTTCGGACGTGATGATGTGTCATTCATGAATTTCCTATCCCGTTCTTGTATAAGCCAATTATTCTGTTATTTATCATATTATAGATGCTGAAATCGGGGTGGAAATACGAAATATTAATTTCACACACCAGAAGTAATATTTTCATATTATTTGTAAATTTTCATCAATGTCCTTACTCTCAAGATGCATTTCAATATACAGAGTGTTAAAGAACTCTCTACCAATATTCTAGGGCTAGGGAATTGTTCCTGGGTAACAAACATATCTAAATATCATATTTAATACCTATCACTAAAGCTGCCATATCTCAGTTAATATTGGTCCAATCTTAAAGAATCAGGTATCAATCGATAGGTAATTGAATTTACTAAAAAAAGTTATTCTTTTATTTTTTGTAAAACCAACGGTTTCTGAGTTATTTAAGAAACAACATTTTAAGTGGCCGCCATTTTGTTTATGAATTTGAAAAATTATATATTTTCGCTACACTGCACAGAAAGCAGCTGTTTTCCAGTCCCTACTTAGATCTGAAAGACTTTGTTTGCAGACGACTCTCGTCTGACGTAAGAAACAGGTTTCTTTTCCGGTCTAGGCCAGAAAGTGTTCTCTTTCCAGCCGCTTGGAAGTCCATAGCTAATAAGTCATCCACTAGATCGGGCGAGTGTCCACTTTCTTCATCAAAGTCGCCATGATTTCAGTTCGAGTTTCGAATCAAACTAATTCAGCATTCGCTTCGCAACCATTTTTATTCAATTATTTATTGTTGATTAGCGCATTCCAAATTTTCAAAAATGCTTGAAGATGACGACGCCCGTTTCCAAGTGAAATTTCAAAAGATTCTGAAATCCTGACTGCAAATATTCTACCACTAAAATCAAGAGATTGGTACGATAACAAGTATTCTTTATTTTGTATTCTTTATTTATTTTGTCAGCAATACCTGTAGTGTGGTGAAAAATATCGTTCGCACCACGGGAAAAAATGTTTTTCCGGCTCTCAATCTTTTCTGGTCCTCGGCCTACGGCCTCAGACTTGAAAACCGATTTCAAGCCGCAAAAATCTCATTTTCTGCTCTAGGTGCGAAATATACTATTTTTTTAACTTTGTCCAGTTGTTATAAATGATTGTGCAAAGTTTCAATTTCGTATGTTCAACCATTATTTAGAAAAAATAAGTGAAAAAAGCAAAATGGCCGCTGTGTGAGTAACTGAGACTTCCGGACAATTTAAATATGATATTTAGATAAGTTTCTTACCCAGGAACAATGCCCTAGCCCTAGAGTATTGATAGGGAGTTCGTAAACACTCTGTATAGGGAAGTGGTTGGCTCTATGGTCGCCCTAGTATCCTCCTTCCCATTATCTTCGCACAAGACCGTATATTACTTGACATCTTCTCCCAAAAATTGATCAGCTTGAAAATTGTTGTATCTAATTTTCGTGTTTTGTACCTGATAGTATTCGTCTCAAAATGTTTTCCAATTTTCAGCTGCTTCATCAAAGGTGAACCTGGAGAGAAACCGAATGTGATAACTTTCCAAAAGAATTTTGAAGAAGGAGCAAACCTGACTATTGTAAGTTGTTGCAACTTGGAATTTCCTTTCTACTTTAGTATTTCTAACAAACAAGTAAATTAGTTGCAAGAAGTAAACCTTTGAGTTCAATATAAGTGAAGAATTCTATATAAGTACTCAGACTGAGTATTGAACAGACAGTTCAATACAAGAAAGATCTTCAAAGCCCTGGCAGACTGAAAATATCTCATTTAAAAAATGTCACTCCTATAAGAACAAAATATTCACTTCTGACTAGCAAAGCAGAAATTATGGCTTTAGGTCCGGTTTCTTGGACATTTATCTAATGGATCATTAATCTGTATATAAAAATCTATAGGATTAATTATCCATTAGATATTAAATCCATGAAACCGGGCCATAGACGAATATCTGAGATACAGGTATGAGTGATTATTCAAAATAATTTATTTGTTGTGAGATGTGATGGGATTCTTACAACAGTCACTCAAGATAATCAACAACAGTCCTTAATATAGAAACTTGCATTATTGTCAAAGTCTTCTCACGTGTGAGACCATTATCAAATATGGAAATGAGGCTTGTACGTTCACGTTTTTTCCTTTGCATCTCGTCAACTCCCTACAACCCATATACTTGGATATTGGATTGAATATGTATCAATTATTATAAATTTACTTATTTATTAAATCATTCAGAATTACACAACTTACAGAAAAGTACCACAGGCTCACGCCTCACGCCCAAAACGGTTCCAATTCTAATTTATACAACAGTCCAAATGTATCTAGGTTATGTGTCACTTCAAACTATATAATGTTTATATTTAGTTATTTCTTTCAATTAAAATATTTTATATAATTAATTGGATTTGTTGTCTGCAGGCCTGGTCAAGCCACAGAGTGCAGTACTTCCCGTTCATCTACCAAGAACTGGGCTCCTCAAACACGATTGGAAGTCCTGGTTATGTGACAGGTCCTCTAGAATCTTCACTTCAAACTTCCCACATTGCAGGGAAGAGCTATTCGGATCTTCCCAGTTTCATGCTGTCTCCCTAACACTCTGCCATCAAGTTTCGTAATTCTACTTCGAAAGTAATTTGTAAGTCATTTTTTTCAAAGAATTAGACCAATAATTGAATCAATGATAATGAATGATAAATAATTGCATGAAAAAGCTTTGCGGATCTTCCCAGGTTCATGTTATCGTCCTAACGCTCAACTATTGAGTTTTGTAATTCCACTTAGAAAATAATTTATTAGTCTATTTTTTAAAGAGTTGTACTAATAAAGATAGAAACTTTTGAAATAAATTCCCTTAATTTTTGAACTTATGTGATGTGTATTATTGTTCCTTTTTCTTTATTCGTGAAATCAATTTGTGCCTATTGAAAAAAGTACTTTCAACCTGAAACCGATCACCGATCTTACCATTTTAAATAAATGATCAAATACTGTCTCAGGTTTCCTATTTGACGTAATTTCCTCCCTACTTATGTAAATCTCGAAACAATTTTCAGCGATTTCGTTACCGTACCTATTACAGTACTTAAAGCGATTGATACGGGACGTTTGCACAGTCAAAGCTTAAACTGAATTCAATCAACTGGTGGCTTAAACTAAAAATGGACAACATTATAACGAACGAGACTTGATATGGATTTAATCCAGTTTAAAATGAAATTTAGTTTAAACTGATACTGTGCAAACGGCCCTGAAGGATTCATTTTAATTCACTAATTACTAAAATAAAAACGATAATAACAGCTCAGAATATAACATTATTTAATGTCTAATTTACAAATGTTTTCAAAAAAATTGTTCTTAGTCTGGTATAAAACATTAATATTTTCATATTTTGAAGCATATATCACAATTTTCATCTATAAAGTTCACTATAATAAATACATATAAAACTTTAAAACTTGGCATTCAACACTTCATAAATATGGGCTTAATAATTAACATGGTAGAAATGAATAAATTCTACAATTCAATGGCAACTAGTTATTTCATAACTGGATTATTTATGTTTACTGG
The DNA here is from genome assembly GCF_014356525.2 of Nilaparvata lugens. Lineage (NCBI taxonomy): Eukaryota > Metazoa > Arthropoda > Insecta > Hemiptera > Delphacidae > Nilaparvata > Nilaparvata lugens. The sequence goes on from NC_052504.1 coordinate 16,021,308, forward strand.
TGTATGAGAGTATTAGCTCAATTCTTTCAGTTTAAATTCCTTGTATAATGGATTGAAGAATTTAAAAGCTGAATTTGAAATATTTTGGTTATGAGTTATTTCTCAACCAAACAATACTATTAATCTTCAAATATTGGAAGAATTCAGTTAATCCAATAATGATCATCCAAATTCTTGACGTAATTATTATTAATTAAATAGTCTATCATTCAAAATTAATAGTCGACAGCTTAATAAAGTAAATTATGTAATAATATTCCAGTAATGATAATAAATATTTACAAAACATTTACATTTTATAAATTGAGGAAAAGTAATAGTCCAACTAGGAATGCATTTACGGTGTATCTGAAATGTTTCACTGTTGCATAAACATCTATCTATATTATAAAAATTACACAACATAGATTGTACAGCTATGTTGACTATTTTATTAATTATTTCAAATGATGAAAAATCATCTCAACGATATAAATTTTCCAAAAGAGAAATAAATTATCCTATCAATGTATTCTGGATTGAATTTGAAATAGAAAATGTCTACAAATGGTTATTTTTGAGTTACTCATCTATCAAGTCGTTTTTCTCCTATCATTGTGTTAATGGAAGGTGATGACGACTTGAAGACAAAGAGAACGCGAGTCTCAATTTATAATTCTTGTCAATACATATTAAGACTAGTTATTTATACAATTAATAAGGGATTAATGAATATTCTAAATTATAAAAAATTGTAGTCACTTGAAAAAAATTGTAAATTACTTGAATAGTTCCAATAAACTGAACATTATGAGAGATTCGTATCATAAGAATAGGCAAATGAAGGAGAAATGAAAAATATTTATAAAGCCTACAATTCAATTTATAAAACCTACTAATTTTACAATTTAAACTTGCTAGTTTTTCTGTTTAAGGAAGCTTGCGTGAGGAAAGTTTGTTGATGAAAATTAATAAAAATGAAAAGAAAGGTTAAACCTCCAAGAAGCAACTCACTTGTATAAAAGTATAAAATTAAAGGTTTTGTTCTAATGGATTGATACTAGATCTTTCATCAGTCTTTCAATGTGGTCCACAGAGCTGAAGAAACAGATTATTAGATTATACACATCGGTTTCCGAAGGGTACAAAAGAGTGAATGAAATGAATATTGACACAAATTAAATAATCAATATCTGTTTCATTCTCTCATCTCGTAAGGGAGTTCCATAACATTTATTATTTGAGTTTAAATGCATTGAAATATTGTTTGATAAATCGGTACACGCCATTTTGACTAACCAATATACGCTCAAATTTTGAACGTTGAAAGTGAGGGCATAACGTTTTCATGCTGCTAGGAATCATACTCAAATCAATAGGAAAAACTGGTAAAATAAATTAGATCACAGATAGTCATCGCGCCTTGATGAGAAGTCCATTAAAGATGGCTGGAGTGGACTCCCCGACTGCCCTCCGGCATGGAATACCCAGCGTCTCACCGCCAATTACAGTGATCGGTTTAATACTGTGATACGCCACCAGATCACCTGCCAACAAAAACATTCATCATTCAAAACTATGAGTAAATAGTAAAGATTTATAATACTACAAATAGTAGAGATCACGAGAATAGTTCTGGCCTACCCTTACATTCCACTGAACTAATACTAGATTTTACAAATCCAGATGATATGCACAAAACTATTTCAGGTCAAAATAAATACAAGTACGTATTGGACTACATTGAAGTACATTATAAACACCAACATTAATTCTCCCGAATATATCACTAATTAATTCATAATATTTTTCAAACACTGAAAATTCTCGATAGGTACTGTGTGAAATCTTACATATTATTATCTTCTGAAGTGACTAATTTATATGACACTCATAACATACTCTATATATTCAGGACTCAGTACATATTTCAATGATTGTAGATATGTTAAGATGTATTGATAAATAATTATTGTTAAAATGCTATTTGTTCGTTGCTCAGTACAACAAACGACTGTACCAAAAATAAATATAGATACAGTATGACAAATATACTTACATAGTGAACAGTACCTACTATTATCAACTTTTTGATGAGTGCTACTCTTATTCATAAGGAAATAGAAAATGTAAGTACCCTTTTTTCAAAAAAACTTTTTACAAAAATAAAATGGCACTCACTTGAGCATGACAATTATTATGTTGAAACATGTTGTGAATGAAAGTTCTTTGAAAAAGAGTAGCCTATTTGTATTTTTTCATCTCCTGATAAATACAGTACCTACTGTATGAGAGTATTGCCAGCTTCGAAATACTCAAACATATATGCAAGTGTATTTACATAGTACCCTACGGTAAAATAGAACTTATAAAATAAGTCCCTTATTACTCTTTTACTTTGAGTTTTTTTCCGTAGATTATACCCACATGAATGAGCATGAAGATTATGCCTACCTGTACATGAGTTTCAAGAAATGCTCACATTAATTTAATCATCTTGTTTTGATACTGTATCATTTCGAGTATCCTGTCTCCAATGATAGGTATACAACACAACACTTATAGAGAGTATACTCAAAATGATACTGTATCATTAACCTGCACATAGATAAATATGTAGGAATGCTCACCTAGCGTGTTATGTGCGATTTGGTTTGATCCAAGAAACTGATAATGGCCATTGGAAGCGTCGACCAAGTAATGTTTACAGCGGTCTTCGTCCCTGTAGCTGATGGCGTAGCCCCAGATGCGCTCCGAAACTCGAACCAGAAAACTGCCCACCGGCTGTGAGCTCAGTCGATTTTCAGCCTCTTGTCTTGTTATCAGTCCTGCAAACCAAACAATAGATTACATTTTTTTCTCAATTAACTCAAACGTCTATAGTGAGGTCCACGTTATAATGGCAGTGTTTGATTAGCAATGGTATTGCTATCCTTATCTATCATTCAACAAAGCAGATAGCGCTTTCTCTTTCTTGCTTTGCTCTGTTGCCATAGTGTCTTTGAAGAATGTAGAATTAATAATTAACAAAATATTTCATCTTAATCATTAAAATTCATTATGTAATTATTTATGATTTCTTGCTTAATAAAATATAATTGATTAACTGTTCATTCTTTAAACGAGAATGAACAGTTAATATTACATCAGTAAACCTGTATAAGCTAAGCCTTTAGAAGGCATTGACAAGACAGAGGATCGGCACCGTTGTTCAGCTATCTTTCTCCACTGCCATTATAACGTGGACCTCACAATGAAGACAATAAGACAGTACCGTATCTTATATTGAAAATGATTTTTTTCAATTAAATAATTATTAACTACGCTGTACACGGGTACAGTAGTAACTTCCAATAAGCATGCACTTACTGTCGCGGGAACACGGATATGGAAATGTCATATACATTCAAGTTCCGGAAATTCACTCCACTTGAAATTCAACCTATTTCTAGAAAAACCATGGTCTGTTAAATGAGTATTGGAGAGGAAACATTATTAATGGAGAGGAACATCGTCTACAGAGGCACCAAAGTCTTGGTCAGACCAAAAAATTCTCCAACCTAGTTTGACTATCAGTAGTAGGCTATAATTACTATTCCACTAGAAATATCTTCAAAACAAAAAGTGGAAAATGTACGTTGCATGATCTTCCTGGCTATTAGTTGAACCATCTACCTCGATGATAGTGTTAAGGAGCTTAATTGCAAACTCTCTAAGAACAAGCTGGTGAATAGCTCACATTTTTCGAGTGGTATCAATAATAATATTTTAAAGTTGATTTTTTAACAATAAACACGTGTAGTATAGTGTATTAATATTAAGATACGTATGAAAATATTGAAGCTCTTAGGCAATAGGAAATCTAATGTCATTGTCCAAACCCACATGTCCAAAAAATTGACAATGGAGCCTTGAAAATTGACTTATATTAAAAAATAAAGATTTGTAGTAAAATAAAAAATATTGATAATTTAATCACCTAAATTGAATACATTAACAAAATATAACCTGATATCACATGCCCAAATTCACAAATGTACCAATTTCACAGTACTGAATAAAAAGACTGAACATTGCCAACCACAGATTTTAAATAAATACCTATCTAGGCAATATATTATAGTATTTCTATTCAGTATGGATAACTACCACAATATCACCTTCACAACTACTCAGAAAGTGAAATTTCACATTATTAAATATATCAATTAATTCATAAATTTATTGGATTTGAAGATTTATTTACTTACCATGGAACCACGGCGCAACTACATTTTTGTCAGTTTCTAGTCCAGCCTTGCGAGCGACCTCACTGGATCTGAACCACTCGATTATGGCCTCCTTGTTGGGGGGCTTCGGACCGTCAAAGCCCAGGTGCGACGACTGTTTGTTGACTGCACCACTGCAAAAAGTATTAAAGTTATAATTCCATATTTTCAGGGCTGTTTGCTCATTTCAAGTGTAGCCTAATAGAACTAAAAATCTTTTGGTTCAAAATAAATACATGTAGCATTATTTTATATTGAGCTACATCCTATAATGGTTATATATACTTATCATCAATATTCGTGTTTTGTCAATTCCGATTACAGGTCAAACTTGGTCTTAGCTACCAGAAGGTAATCTGAGTTTAGATTGTGGAACGGCAACGGTCAGCCGTTAATGGAGATCAGTAGATTAAATGTATTACCGAATAATCTTGGTTGAAATGCT